>NC_133975.1:101711511-102061511 GCF_047716275.1 Strix uralensis | reverse complement strand
TTTCTGCATTAAGAAGTATTAACACTGCAAGACTTTAATACAAATTTACTCTTCAGCCTCAAAAATTCTTGATGTAACTTTTTAATATATAAGAATTCTGGTTTTAAGTATTATTTGCTTTGATGCAAAAAAGGAAACCATATTTTTAGCTTTTAACTCTTGAAATAGTAAATGCCAATCCTTGGTAGTATGTTTTGCAGTATTCCTCTGAGGCTAACAAGTTGAAAATCAATGCTAATATGTTACAGCCATTCTTTGGCTGAAAGATGGGATTAGAAAGCAATGTTGAAACTGTCAATGAGTAAAGCCATAGAATTCATATTATGTGATTACTGAAATTGACAAATCTTATTTCTGTGCTAGTGTCTCAGAATGTACTGGACAACAGAAGAACAATCATGAACATAAGAATTAGGTAGTCTCGATGCCTACTGAATCCAACACAAAAAGGACAAACATCCATCCACAGAATTTTAGACTCACTCTAATATTAAGTAGACTTATTGTCCATCAAATTCATTATCATTTTCTCCAGTTATAGCTGCAGCCCCATGCATCAACAGTGATACTTTTGCAATTAAATGGGTAAACCCATGTAGTTAAATATTGAAACATTGCCTGTTGGACAAATGAGAAAGTAAAGTGCTTTGGTAGTAAAATGCTTAGCAACCTTAGCAACATGTCATTGTGAAAAAATCTGGGTTTGAAATTTAAGGCAAAGTATTTCACTGAATCCAGGAGATTGTTTACCAGACTTCTGTTTATTCATTTGATGGTGCAGAGTCACTAATGTTTTCACAAGTAAATATTCCCTAGCACCTAAAATACTGCTACAGCGTATGACACAATCCACTTTTGTGAGGAATGATCATTCTTTTCAGAAACACTGAATTTTATGAAGGCTGGCAAGAATCAGAATAAACAATCATCTGAGTGTAAACTTTTATTGTATTGTAGTGTAATGATGGGGTTAAGCCTACAGTTCATTAT
The DNA here is from genome assembly GCF_047716275.1 of Strix uralensis. Lineage (NCBI taxonomy): Eukaryota > Metazoa > Chordata > Aves > Strigiformes > Strigidae > Strix > Strix uralensis. Next base: position 102,060,521 of record NC_133975.1, on the reverse strand, counting down.
TACCTTAAATTTGTGCTACAGTGGAAAATCATTCCCTATCTTGCCACTTTGTCATTCTCCTCCCGCTTCCCCCAACACTTGTCTTTTTCCCATTGACTACTCTTCTGCCAGACCAGTTTCCTATTCCAGATTACTATGCATCTGCACAAACACTTTTCCTGGCATGATAGAAAGTGTCATGAGGGTCAGAGGTGAGTACAGTGTCAACAGTAACAATGCCAAATATCTAATAGGAGTTTATAGTCACTAAAATAGTACTTGAATGTATACATAAAACGATATCAAAGAGAAATAAGTAGACCATGTTACCTGTATATTGAAAACAGCTGTAACTGGCAGCATAGCAGTGAAGACAATCAACCTTTAGAACAGCTAATTTTCAAGCACAGAACATTTTAAGATAGGGAGGAAGCTCCTTTCTGAAAGTCACAAGTCTAAGCACAGTCACTGCACTTGTAGTAAAAATTAATTCAAGGAAATGTTATGGCTTGTTTTGGGTAGAACATCGTATATTAGTTTATGGAGAACATTTTTTCTGTGCTTAGTTTGTCATTCTCTCAATATGTTCTGATAAACATTTAATAGTTTTGTTAACATAATACAATATTTTTAATACAATAATTTTCTAAATTATTTTCATGAAATCTGATTCATTACAGAGATCAAGTAGAAGATTTTTTTTCTATTATAAAATTTCATGGTTGAAATAAGGTTCTGAATGAAATTTGAACTTTTGAACATTATAAGTGAAAAAAATTACTGTGAAGTCAAATTTATCTAGATGACCCAACCTCACTAAAGAAAACACCACTGGGTAATTGATGCAATAAAACACGAAACAATACCACTGATACTCTAACTTATAAGAACAAGAACACTAAGTTCGTTGACTCTAATATGTCAAATTCACCAGAAAGTTCAGGCCAACTTGGAAATAATCTTCATATTTTAACTCTGAGGAAAGTTATTCACGAAAACTGGTTTCCAGAGGATGTATGACTTTTGCTCGCACAAAGAAGGCACTATTGGAACAAGCTTTCATCTGTGGTAACATTCCTCAGGATTCCAACAGAACAGTTCATATTTCTTACATTATACTTGAATCTGTCTTTAACTGAACAACAACGTTTTGTGGTACTGAAATTTGGGTTACCTTTATCTCACATATTCAGATTACCTTCATCTCATATATTTTGACAAGGACTGTTTTGATATTAAGAAACTCCAAAGTACAGACAAGTAGAATTTAGTAAGTAGCTACAAATCGTAAGATTCATCAATAACACCAAAACCATTTGGAAAACCAGAGCTAACAGCCATAAGTACATCTGGACTCTTAGTAGGACTGAGATGAAATTATTATCATACTGTAATTTGTTGGAGCTAGTACCTCACCCTTGGTCAAATCAGTTTTGATTTTAAAAAGTTTTCCTACATTAGCAAATGTGTTGATAACAAGATAATGAAATTCATACAGCTTCACTGGACACCTATTAGGCATTCAGCCCTGCATCATCCTACTTTTAGACATATGTGAAATATCTTCCTTCACATGAACTGCTAATGAATAAATAGCATAATATTGTCAGACAGAATCAACCTCAGCAGAGCAACTGAGAGGGGTGGGGGTAGCAGGGAATCAGAATACCATACCACTGAGTATCACCAATGATGTAGAAGTAGAATATCTACTTCTTTCCAAACATTCTTTTCCAAAATGTTCAATCATTTTGAACAAAATTAACTGCAGTTACAAGTCTATCATAGGGTGAAAAAGTCACAGTAAGTTGACGAGCATAATTTATTTATGCATTCCAGAATTAAACTAACAGATGTTATGAGAACTCTTGGCTGGGATGATGCAGAGTGCAGACATTTCTGTATCTATGTCAATGCCTAACGCTATTGCAAGGATTAAAATAAATAGCAACCTTTGTATTTTTATTAAAATTATGAGATGATAATAGAAGCAGATGATAACCAGAAACTGAAGAAGCAACTTATTAAAACAAGCAAGAGGGAGTTGTAGCCCCTACTTGCAAAGGACCTGGACTCAGCAGAAGCCCTTCAAATCAAGGCCAGATCACATGACAAGCATGCCACTAAGATAAGCAACAATACAGCTATCATAGACATCATCCTACTGTTTGCAATTTTAAATTGTGATGGCTTTTTCAGCGCATCAGGTAAGAAGCTAATTCATAAATTGGTATAACTATACTGCCTTCATCTAGATATATACCTCACCATGATTTGTTGTTAAATCTTTATGGCACTATTCAAACATACTAATTTAGGTGTGTACTTTTGTATCTTTTTACTCATGGGAACTAATATATCAAGGAACAACTTGAACAAACAGACAACTTAAATTATCTTGAATTTGATTATGCTATTCCCTGCTATTGAAGCTCACTTGAGTCATTGCACACAAAAATATAGAGCATAAATTAAATTCTCACCTCACATTAGTCTCAAGTGAGACTAATGAGCTCAAGTTCCTCCTTCTCAGAGCAGTTTTTCTTTTGACATTAAGTAGCCATTGCATAAAACTGCTATCTCCAATATGAAATCATGTAGGTTTAAAAACCTGTGAAAATAATGCAATTTTTCACAAAAAAAAATCCCCTTTGCACTTAGCTACATCAATCTACAAATCTAGTACTGCATCACTCATCCAACTTGCAAAACAAATTCTCATTAGTAAAAGTTTATTTTCTTTTAGGTTAATCCTTTTCAAGAATACAAGAGTCAAGATCTGTCAAAAGTGCTGTGATTGCTTTCATCTAGAGCATTTTGTTTAAAAAGCCAATGTTTTTAAAGAGGAAAAGGTTTGTTGGTTTATAACTCTTTTGCACTGCTCTACGTTTTACAGTGTTTCAGTAGATACCCTTATGCTCCTTAATGATTAATATTTCTCACTCTGAATTGAAAAGACTCTACAAGTAACAAAAATGATTCTTTCATTAATCAGGTACAATCATAATTTCCTCTCTCTTAGCTTTCATTTTTATTATGACTTTAAATTTTTTCTAGTAAACTACATTGTAAATAGAGAAAATGTGATTTTTTTTTCTCAAGGGAAAAAGGTTTGTTATTTTAAAATTACAGTACTGAAGATCAAAATAAAGTGACTGTTCGTTGTATTATCCAAATAGCCTATCTTTATACAAAAAAACCTTTCATTTTCACAACTAAATTGACTAAAAGGCACTGTTACCTAGCAACATTCATTGTGTTTATGACCTTTCATCCAATCTGAGCTCACAGATGTGCTTCTGAAGCTAACAAACATACATCATACAGTCCCCGCCTGCTTTGATGAAATATATGAGCCCTTAGAGCAGACTGCGAAATGTCCTTCCTAAAAAACAAGAGAAAATATAAAACTAAGAAGAACAGGATACATTTGAAAATAGTTTTAAAAGTATAAACTATGAACTTGAAATCTCTCTGCAATCAGTCTGGTGTCTTTTGCAGCAAACTGAAAATTTGCCCAGAAAGTTGTGGCGTTGCACACAAGCATACTAGGTGTATGATTGATAGATTTACTTTCTGTTATATTAATGAATGTATTGATCCTGACCCTTCTGAAATCAAGATGTTTTAGAGAAACTTAAAAAAGAAAAGGTTTGGGTTGTAGAAGATACCAACTGCCTGAATTTCAGATAATAGTGATTTTTTTTTTGCTTTAAAAAAAAATTACATTTATGGATATCTCCATGCTTTATACACATGATGACTAATAAATGTTCTGTCCCCACATTAATCACATGCAGTACTCTGAAATAAAAGTATGAATAACATTGTATAACATTCTGATCTAAGCTTACAGGGAAAACATTGTATCCCACATGTTTATAGCTCAATTTGAAAGTAAAAAGTACTGTATAAACACCATTATCCTTGCCGTTTTGAGGTTTAGATAGACTGCACAAGCTCTCATACCAAGTTGCAATTATAGTTCAAAAGTTACAGTATCAAGTGACATTTGCTGGGTTCCATCTTTATTTTCTCTTTGACTCCATCCACACTTTTTCTCTATTTGTAATTGAAAAGAATATACTTTCTAACACTTCAGATATCGTATGGAAACTGAAAATGAAATTCTATTTTTCAGCTTTTTGCACCATCACCAATTGTAAAGACTTTGTAGCCAGAACTTTCAAAGACTTGTACAGAAGCAATTGAACCACAATATAAAATTTGGTTTGCTCTTCTAAAAGCAACAGTTGGAGTAACTTTCTGTTGCCAAGAAAAGAAAAATTAGAAATTTATCATATATGGTCAATAGCCTTTTTGCAAGTACTTTTTCTGGATATAGCACCTGCAGAATTTTGTGGGTCCAACTCTGTTCTCAATGCACATGAAGGCTGTGCAGTTATCTCACCATACTACAGCTGTAAATGAAAGCAGAATATTAATATTTGCCATTCCATCAGCCAAAGTCCAAGCACAGGATACAGTGTATAACGGTGAGGTCTACCATGACATACCTTTTTAAAAAAAAAAAAAAAAAAAATCATTTAAAACTTGTGGACTTTTTTGCCATTAGCATAAAAAATTGCTTTAATAAACTCAGTTCCACAGTGCTATCTGATGTAACTGTAGTCAATTTTCAATAACAGGAAAACATGAATATAATCTTCCAGGTGCCAGCCAAGGTCTGAGACTTATTGCATGGGATCAATAGTTCACTTGGGTCTACCTATACTTTTGGCAGAACCTAGAGTAACAGAAACTCAAATATGTTAGAGATGAGCATTGTACAGATTGTTAATTTTACGTCATTTTGATAATTAAACCATTAGATTCAGCACATTCGAAAATCTGTTATTTTAGAACCTGAATACAAATTTCAGTGCATGATGACAACTCTCATTTGTAATGAAAAACTAAATGTTCAGTGATTAGTTTCAAGTCATCTGGATAACTTCTCTGACCAATTACAGGTTAGAAAATGTAACTCTAGTAATCCTCTTCCATCAGATATTACTGCCTAGTGAGCATAAGTAGCCTTCCTTGGGATTTCAGAAGGTTTCTGATGTGATATATTTTTCAACATTGAATTAAAATTAAATAAATGTATCAAAGATATCAAAGATTTGTTTATGACAGATATCTTGTTTCCAGAAAACTTCAACATAAATTCAGTCTCAATAGAATCAGTTAATTTTCCACTTATACTGTCTCTTTAGGCTCAAAAGGTAATCCTGGTGACTGTATTCACACACACACATATATAGGTATGCTATATATATACACATAATATTTTTATATATGTGAAATTAATAAATACATACACACACACAAAAGTTATTCAAAATTTAGTCAATAAAACCAGGTTCATCATTACCAGTTTCTTCACAGAGCAGCCGAAGTTCCTTCTAAAATAGAATAGATTCTGTACTATCAGGCAATACACAGTTACTGTCATGTGAGCTAGTGCAGATTTAGAGAACTCAGCACCAAGGATGTGGAAACATTTAGAAGAGCCATTGAGTTAATTGCATCTATTCCTAGGTAATTTATCTAAACAAATGCATATGAGAAATAAAATTATGATAGAAATGTAGATATAGTCAATTCCATCCTTTAATGTCAGAAAACATGGAAAATTTTCAGAAATTCAGAGGTTACTTTCTCTTTCATGGTTGCTCTGTACAAAGGGAGCTGGAGAGCACTTGCTCTTATCTAACTCTTAGTCAAACACAGTGGTATAGTCATACATGGCTGGAAGTAAACTCCTACGCCATGGGGTCTTGGCCTCATTGAAATGCCGGTTTACATTTTCCAATTCCTTTGCAAATTTCCTGAGCTCTGTTTTTAAATTATTTAGCTTTTCTCTCCTGTTGCTATGATTGGAAATTTATTCTAAAATTTTACAACTGTAACAGTTAGGAATGTATTTTTCAATTTTCATACTGATTTGAACTATAGTCTAATTATATGAATTTGTTCTTCTGCCAACATTATCTTCTAGCTGAAGTAATTTTTCTTCTTGGTGTACTGTTGTTTATATACAGCAGCTTTTTTCAAAAGCAGTGGTCAATTTTGCAGTGTATTCCCCATATGGCTTCAGCAGGGGTTTAAGTACACTGAAGTTTCCTTCTCCACTGGAAGCAATTCAGCTGACACATTCTAGGGCGGCATTTTTTCTTTTTCACAATTGTACTATATTCATGGCTAACAGTCATCTTGCAGTCACCCGGTATGCGCACATCTTTCTCTTCCTCAGTTGCTTCTAACTGATGAGATGTCAAACTAATGTAGGTTCTTACTGCTACCCCACTGCAGGTTCTTCCACTCCTTACCATTCACCATATTTTGATTATCCTCTTTATTATTACTGGTTCCCAAAACTAGCTTTGTGTTGGTAACAAATTTCAAAAGTAGACTGCATTTTCTGCATATATGATTACTAATATATTAAAAACATATTGGCCTCAAGACAGCTTTTTAAAGAAATCTAACCGTATGCCCATACAATCAGCCTCATACTCCTCTTACACCACTAATGGTAGTGGTCTCACTAATATTTTGCATCATCATCTCATATACTTTCCTATAGTTCCTAAAAGTGAAATTTGTCATAATTTCTTGAGCAATTAAGTTAGTTTTGTTCAATCCTCTTCCATAATCTGCTGCAGCATTTTAGTCCTCTGAATGAAATTATTTTCTTCAAATTTGATTCTGTTTTACATGCTGCTAAGATGTGACTAACTAGCTTGTAATGCCTATATTGTTTTTCTCCTTTTTATACGTAAGAACCACATTTTTAATTGAATTACTGATCTTACTTACTATTATTATTGATCTGATTTATTTGAAATATTTGATAATAAACTTATAACTAAATATGATAAAAACTAAAAGCTAATTGTATCTATCTGATATCAAGCACACTCAAAATAGGGAAAAATGGTCAGCTGGAATCCTTGTGTTGATGTGAAATGTTGACAGGGCATGGTATTATCACAATTTGCAGCAAGGTATGTATATTCCCATCCAATATCTTATGAGAGAGAAAGAGTTACCAGAAAGGACAGATGGCCAAGAAAATTCTTTTGGTCTCCTACTATTGAGGAACCCCAGAACCTGGGGATGCAAAGTTGACATTGTTGTTTCAGAACAACATAAAAAGGTCTGTCTGGTGGCATATGTGGTTCACGTTACAATTAACCGTGCCCTCACTTTTCAGGGACTAGGGAACACGAACAGACTGCAAAGGAGTCCTACAAAAATTAACCTAGAAAAAGACATTTGTGCAGAATGAAGCAATCCTCTTGGTACGTTACGTCGCTAAGACTACATGCCCTTACTGCTTTGTGATTCTTGTGCCTCATGGATTTGGAGCTTTCTTTTTCCTTTTTTTAGACACAGGAGAAAGTGTATATCTGCCTATATTATCTTAAATAAGAATGAATTATTAGAAAGAAAGCTGGGTCAAATCTGAATATATGGAAGAATGATGGTAGGAACTATTTTTTTTATCCTTTTGTACATCAAATATTTCACAGAATTTCACAGAAATCTGTGAAATCCAATATAAAATAATGAAGTAATTTCTGGGAATTTCAGTACTCAAAACCTAGAAAGTAGTAAAATAATAATAATAATACAGAATCTTTCAAAGTTTCTATGTTTTTCAACAACAAAAACATGAAAGAATTTATTGTTCTGAGTCTATTTTTTTTTTTTTTTAAATTGAGCCTATGAGTTTTCCATGTGAAAAGGAATTTTTAGAATTTACATAGAGGAAAGTACCCTGATGTGATTGTCTTGTCCATTTGCCTGCAACAATAAGGCATCAATCATTCCTCACATTTCTTATTTGTTTGTCTAAAAATGTCCAACAACAACTATTTCACAATTTCCCTAAGTAATCTCATTGAATGTTTTGCTTTCCTGAAGTTGGGGGGTGTTCCTAAAATATAACCTTTTATCTTTTGGCTATTTAGTCTCTAGTGCTTCCCATCCTATCCCAAATAAACATAACAAACAGTTCTTACCTTCTCAGGAGTTTCTACAGCTTTTAACACTTAGGTGGCCTGGTATTTCTGTGTGATTTTGTCTCTAGATTGAGCATACCTATGTTCTTCCGGAATAACTGTATAAATATTTTTTCTAGAGCTTTAATTATTATTTTTATTTTCTGTGTCTTTTTCCTTTTCAGCTGAAGGTATCAATATTACTGGAGAGAGAAAATATTTTCAAAACATAACTGTCTTTAAATAAAATATTGTTATTTATGTAGCCCATTATAAAAGATCTTTTCCATCACAGCATGATGATGTACTCAGCATCTCTAGGTCCTCCTCCACAAAACTATCAGTACACCAGTAATCTCACTTTGCACTTACAGAAATTTATGTTTCTAAATAAAAATCTTGCACTTGTCCTAATTCAATTGCATAATTTTATTTAAATAATTTATCATTATTTTATGTTCATTTCAAATTTGCATCTTGACTTCTGACAGGTTTGCATCCCTTCTCAGCTTTGTGTCATTTGGAAATTTGCATCCTTCCTATCCCATCATCCAAATTATCCATGAAAATACAAAATTGGATGGGACTCTCAACAAATTTATGATGGAAACCATGAGGTGTCTCATGAGTTTGACTCCCTAACTTTTTCAACTGCTTGTTTAATCACTTTTTCAGGATTTTAGTTAGGCCACAATAGCTTAGATTTTAATGGTTTTGTCATTAGGACATAGACAAAACACTCAGTTTGTTAAGATTCATCGTATCATTGATAGGCGGTGATGGTGGCCTTTGTATTCTCTGTTTTAATAAAGAAAATTATATGCAGCATTGAAAGAAAGATGTTTGACAGGAAATACAACTAAAAGTAAGACTTTTCTTTCCCACAGAAAAACTAAGTTGAGTTTGCAATTGCTTATGTGAATTTTTAATTATGATCTCGTTCTCAATTAGATTTAAGAAAAAAAATCTCCAAGACTTTAGGAATGAGATTTCTAAGTTTTACGCTCTAATTGTTCTATTACCATGGAGATTAACTCCAGCCATTGCAGGCAACTCAGTTTCAAAGAAAAAAATGAATAGTGCTGAAACTGACTAAAATCATGAATACAGCTTTTAGTAATGATAACGTAATATTCTAAATGATGGGATTTTTCTGTGCTGTTAAAATATTATCTACTTTTCCATTAACAAGCCATCATACCTGAAATGCACAAAACACCTATAATAGGAGTGCAGGAAACACTAAACTCAAATGTTTCCTTTGTGGCTTGATAATAAAACAATAGCAAGAACAGTAATCAGTTTCATGAGAGATGTGGCAAGTTGCAGAGTAGCTTCATTCCTTAGCTAGTTAAGTACAACTATTTTTGGCAAAACAGAAGGGCAAAATTGTTTGAAAGGAGAAAGCAAATCAAGAACAACAGATGGAAAAGCTTTTTTTCTGTTTTGAATTAAAAGAAATAAAATGATTAAAATGTAATTTTAATGAAAATCTGAGTTGAATGTTATTCTACAAAAATTATTGTAATCTAATGAGGATATGCTGGTTTTGCGCTTCTATTAAAAAAAGGTGATTTTTTGCAATAATCTCCAATCAACAAATGGGACATACATAATATGAGATCAAAATACTATATATTACATATAAAAACATTTATTCAGGCAATTCCATTCAGAAGATGGCATAATCAAAAGATGTACTCAAAAAAAAAAAAAAAAAAAGCAACTTACTATGAAGTCCAACTTCAAATACACCTAGAAAATTAATTAAAAGTAAACAGTCAATGAATAAGTGAAGAATATGACTGAACAAACATGTCAGTAAAGTCCCAACCTCAAAGCTTTATCAAGATTGCAACGCCTTTGCAGGGAGAGAGGCAGAATGAAAGGTGGAATTGCCTCCTCATAGAGTAAAAAGTTTTGTTCGTATTCACCTGTGGCTCTGACCAAACCTCCTCACTTATTCCAGGGAAAGGAGACAACTTCCACACTAGCAAACAATAACCATTACACAGAATTTCAGAGGTGTGCACACAAACAAAAACATGGACATAGTGTTTTGGTTCCATGACCTGTCTATTTTTACATGATCATACTGTATGTCCTACTGATGATTAAGATGTAGATACTTGTGCACCATGGTGCTGAATGATACAAAATAGCTTTTCTTTGAGCACTTCCTTTTTCTTTTTTTTTTCTTAGACGTCTTGCAACCACAACCCCTTTAACAAGGGGTTCCACAGCTCTCTTGTCTATAGTAAATAAGAGTTCACTTAAGCTATATTTAAATTCTGGGACAAGAGCCAACACATAACTCCTTGTTCTTCTGGACCCTAGAATCACATGAAAAGTAAAAGAGAACGAAGGGCTGGAATGTGTGAACACCCTGTCCAAAACTAAGTTAAGATGCATCCTGGGATGTACATCTGGATCTGGGATCCTGAATTTCTTACTTAAGGATCTGCAGACTATCCAGACATACTTAGCTTTTGAATATCATATCTATGGTTCAAACCTTTATAGGGGGTGTCAGCTGTCTGTCAACAATGTCTAGAAACTGGGATCATCTAGCTGACTTTAAACAAAAATAACATGCCCAAAATGGAGGATGCTTTTCAAAATCAGCATTTTGTTTATTGTGACACCTACCCTGATGTCTGTACACACTACAAATTTTGAGACATCCATATACAAAAAACATATAGAAAACATATATAAGCTTAGAGACCTACTAAACGTCCTTGGATTTGAATGAAAGTCTTTGCTGTAATTGGCTAACAAATATTTAAATCATATTCTAGAATATAATAGTCACACAGATTTGTTAACTTGCAGAATATCAACAGGCAGATTTTAAGATATTTATATAAATCTCGTCATCAAAAGGAGAAAGAACACAGAAGGATGCTATAGAAATGTGTATATATATTTTTGTTCTAATTTGTTACAGTATTGTTATAATTCCAATTCAAACAACAGTTTCTAACACCTTTTCTGATACTGTCGTGTCTCTCATTACAGAAGTTGAGTGAGGGGAAATGTTATTTTGTTCTTACACAAGATCTAGTAAAAGCTGAACTCCTATTCCAACTACATTTCCCCAAAAAACCACTTCTGGGAGTTTCCTTGGGGTATGAAGGTATGTATACATATAATAGCAACTATCAAGCTGTGTCCATAGTACATGTTCAACCACAGCGTTGTCTAAGGTTTTACCCACTGTTTAATCAGCCTTCTCTTCTGGCCATGTTCTTCTGCATTTCCATATCCTTCTGTTTTATCCATCAGACAAAGGTGAATAGGAAATAAGAGCTTAAGAAGTAAAGAGAGTGCCCAAGTATACCACTAGAAAGGGATAATAAAATCTGAAGCAGGGAGGAATATTGACCTCATTGTGACTTTAGGAAAAATAAGTGGCAAAGGTAACTCTGAAGGGTGTTCTCCCTGCTGCAAGGACAAAATCACTTTCAGTCTGAAACTCAGTAGTGGCAGCTGGGAATGACTAGCATTATTCTAGATATTTAATGGCATTAGTTATTCATAGGAATGGTCAGAGAAAGATGACTGGCCATGATAATGGCAGAAATACTGACCTGGCAATATGAGTGACAGTTGCCAGTTAAGATTTTTCTCAGACATGTGATCCAAAGCCATTTAAAAAAAAAATCAGTAGAATTCTAATCAGATTGTAAATCTTCAGAGAGGTTTCCTAATTACCCCTTATGCATCTTACCCTTATCACTTACACAGCCAATGCTTCTCTTGGGTCAGATTCCCCATTTCTGAGTAATACTACTTTGGCTTGAATAAAATTTCAAGCTTCTCTACATTCCGTTAACTTTTAAAAATTTCTCTTCCTCCTTCTTTATTTTGATATGTAGCTCTTTGACAATTCAATTATTTTATAAATCTCTTGCATTCATAAAATTATTCTTATTATTTTTGACTTCCAGCTTCCTTTTTTTAATCATTCTCCTTTAAAGCTTGATATCATAAATATACAAAGAACTCATTAGGAACAGAAAAGCAGGTATTTTTCTTTATTTCAGTTTTAAAATAAAACTTAAGCCCTAATGTACAATCAATTAGAACACAAAGTTTCTAGTATAAATGAAAAGGATCTGAGAGGTTTAAAGAAAAACATATGACAACCCACAGCTTGAAAAATAGTTTGTCATTATTTCCTTCAAGTAAACAATGTCTTTTTCTTAAAATCCATGATAATCTGTTGTTGGTATTCTGTTTTTAGCGATATAAACATATAAACTCTACAGCTCAAATGACATACCAGTAAGTAGCTCTTTGTAAAGAAAGACTATCTCTTCCAAATAGCACATAAATCATGTGATTTAGTAGTTTCTATAGTAACAATTTTTTTTTAATTGAATAGCAGAGTAAATAGCTGTACACAATCTTCAAAAGTTATTAGCAGCACTAAAATTGTGGTAACTTCCCTCTAAATCTCCTCTTTAATTAAAAATGGTAATTTTGTTTCTTGCATCAAGCAATGTCCATTTCTGGAGTGGTCAACAGCTTCAGGTGTGCAATGGCAGAAAAAAAAAAGCTGAAAGTATAAAATTACAAATTTCCTCAACTTTCAATTGTAAGTAAGGAAGTGAATGTTCCAAAAGATTTTATTGCTATCATTAGTTAAAGAAATAAAAGAAGCAAACAAATCCTGGCTTGAAAACCTTGAGACTATGAAATTTATGATCATGTTTCAACAAGTATGAATATTTCTTTTTAGTACCAAAAGATCAGCAAAAACCAAGATTTTATAAACAGTCGGTTAAAAGTTATATGCAACAATCAGATTAGTAACATGACTGAATATTTGGTGCGTATTCATTTGGATACAGAAGAATTCAAATAAAAGCCATGACTTCAAATCATATTTTGGAGTTCCTTATACTATGTCCTGCTGTAGACTTATGCTATAAGAAACTTGCAACACTATCTTCTAAAGTTGGAAGGACTTCATTTATAAATGTGTCATAGCACAGCTCTGGATCAGGCCCATACAGCATAATACTGGCAATATCACTGATCTATAGTTAACTGTAGCCCTATAGCACTTGCATAAACACACTAACCTTAAAAATATCTCTATATTTTTCACATACATAAAGTTTTAGATTTAAAATCTCCAGAAAGAATAATATCTGCTTCCATTTGTAAAGCTATTTGTTTAAGAAAGAAGAGGGGGTTTTTTACTGTCTGAAACTACACCTATTCTTTCAAATGTACCTTTTGGTCTAAGTAAGATGTACTGCATTTACTGTCTTTGACAAGTGCTGCAAAACCAATCCCATAATCTTTGCTACACTGTAGTACAAGTAGGAACACGCACTTTATCCTAATTTTTTTTGTTATAAAATATAGATCTCATTAATACCCTTTATTATACATGCTAAGTAGTAAATCTTAACAACAATCTCAGTACACACACAACAATAATTTTATCAGCTTCATCATGACCTTTGTCAAACACTATTCTCCACCTCTGATCTCCTCATTCTTTTCTTTTTACTGCAGCAAAACACATACCGTTTTTGACTATGGGTTCCGTTTATTTCTTAAAGACAGGAAAATCTTGGAAGAAGGCTATGCATAGTTAGTGTTTTACAAATAAATGCAGAGACACATACTCTCAAGTTTTCAGAATATGCCATGAGAACCATTGCTGGATCCTAGGTTTTATATGTATATGCATCTGTTGTTAAAAACTACTCTCAAAATTTGTAGATACTCAGCAACTTCAAGTTCAAATGTTTACAAAGAGCCTTTAGAACAAAACTGTTTGGTATCAGACTGAAATGCAAGCTTTGACTCTGAGCAGTCTTTTTTGCACCCATGTTTCAGGGCCTAAAAATGTGCATATGTCCTTTTGAAAACTTAGTCCTTCACTTTCAAAAACTACAGGCCCACAAATAGCAGCTGTACTTGCTAATTTTGTCTTCTGAAAATAAAGCTGACTAAATACCTCCAAAGTATTATTGAGATTTAGTGATCTTCAGAAGTTTTTTCCCCATATCTTTAATTCAGACACATACACATCAATGTAAATGTGTGGTTTAATTCTATGGTGAATTTGGCCTGAAATATAGATTAGCAAAATTGGAAACAGCTGTGCAAGAAACTACTTTCCTCTTCCATTTATAGTATTGTATCCCAATATAAACTCCATCATTTTAGTATAAAGTGATACCCCCCCACTTTCTCTTCTCATCCAGATGTTTATGGATTTTTCAGATAATCTTCAGTGAAATTGCCAAAACCAACAAAAAGTCTTAACATGTAAATTCAACATATTGTTTCATGCTCATCATGGCCTTTTCTGCATCAGTGCCAATCCTCATTAGATTTCAGATGTACTTCGGTCGACACTGTTACAGAAAAGAACTCTGACTCATCATCTCATTGTAGGCTGGGTTCTTATTTAATATTTTTTGTCTGATTCATGAACTGTTTTTTTTTGAAATTCTAAAAATGGTTCATGAATTGCTTGGGAGATGAGAAAATTAATAATAATGATCCAATTTACTGTACATTGAATTGAACTGATTATCATGCAACATACCGACAGACTTTTTCATGACAAATAAGTTCTATAGACAGAGGTTTTGTTTCCCTTCATACTGGACATGTCATTATACTGTAAAATAATCATTAAGCTCTTAGGCCAAGATCCAGCAAAGTGCTTAAGCACTTGCTTAATTATAAGTTTATGCAAATTTGAAAGTGAAACTACAGAAGAGTCAAATTATATTCTTTATTATAGCTGTAACAAACTTTAGAGTTACACATACACTTTAGTGCATCTTTTGTGCATTTAAAGACAAGTGGTACTATATAAATTTATAATGTAATGATTTTTAGTAATCTATTTTTATATATGGAAATATTTGTCATTTTTAGACGTCTGTAACATTGGCCATTCCCTGGCAGGTCAAGGGGCTATGTTCACCTCCAACTTATCACAACTAAATAATTGCTAATTATCTTATTGGAAATAGTTTTAGAAAGCTTGATTTATCAGGTGATTGTGAAAGATGAAATACTGCAATTTTTTTGCTCAAGGATTAGGCTATATGATTCTCTTGTAGAAGCTGGTCATTCCACTTGTCCATGCAAAAAAATAGTTATCAGAAGCACAAAGAAGAGCTAGCTTTAGACATTTTATTATTTCATTTTTAACATAACTAGTGGTAAGTGTATATATTACTCTTATCCTAATGATTTCTGTAACCTAAGAACTTTCCTTAGTCATAACCTTTCAATGTAGGTTTAAATTTTCTTTTAAATTACTACTTTATATGTGTAGCTTGTTTAGGAAGTGGAATAGGCTACTGTAAGCAAAGAGAGGTATTTACTGCAGGTAAACAGGCACTCGAGCATGGCATGTTAGTTTGCCTAACATTTAGGTGGCTAAGTCTTGCAGTGGAATATGGAATCCTGAATTAAATGCTGAAGGTCATTGAAGGGTTTATGGCAGTAGACCAAAGTCCAAACCAATGAACTATGCTGATCATGGAGCTGCATACAACAAATTAATATGGAACCTCTGAGAATGAGGATATTTCATGAACACTGCTCCTTTCCATCACTTAGTCACTTTATTAATCAAGTTTCTGCCTGGATATTTTTGCTAAGAGGTCACTATATAAAGACTAGATAAATATTATCAAGGCTCAAAAGACTACATTATATGAAAACCACCAAGAGAAATCATGAATCTTTTCACTTTAACCTTAAGTTCATAAAAAATAGGACCTTACCGTTACAGTTCAGCTATTTTTGCACCAGCTAGTACATTTGATGTGGACCCTACTCCTAAAGGAGAAAGTAGAGAGTTATTGAGGTACACTTATTGAGTCAGACCCTTACGGGGAGATAAACAGGACTGTTGGGATTTGGCTTGGACATGAGAGATTCTGAAGTGTTCAGGAAGCTCAGGACAGATATTTCCTTCAATTCCCAAACAGAAACACAGGGATTTTTGCTTCCAGGATACTAAAGTATTTAAACATACATACTTCTTTAAATGAGTTTCCTCAAAGGGGGTATGCTGTCTAACACACTAGAATGTAGTCAGACTCCATTGCCTGATAACCAGGGAGACAGCTTGGTTTGTCCTGTGGCACAGTACACACCTTAAGATATCTGATTGATCTTTACAGTGTTAGTTGGGTTGTGACACATGATCCAGAATTTTACCTTTTTCATTTTCATAGGAACTGTGCTGCTAAGGATAAATGTCCAATTTGAAATCTTGGATCTCACTTAGAAGCTGAGAGAAGTGAGATAAAAGTTGTCAGAAATTAGCATAAAAATTTCAGAAAACAATAATTGAAACCAGAATTCCTATGCTGCTTCTGAAGATTGATATCCCATGACAATGAGCTTTGATAAATCGCTCTAGCTGAGGATCTATTCTTATGCTCTTTACAGAGCGTGTGTAATAAATCAATATACTGACAGATTTAAGAAAACCTCTCATTCGATCTTCATTGCATGAGATATCTTTGCAGTACAGTAAAATCTTTTTTCAGTACTGAAAGTTTTCCACTGAGTGATGTGTACAGAACATCTCTTCCTTCCTCAGTTACGCAAATATGCAGAGAAAATGTATTGTTCTCTGTTCAGTTCTGTTTAACTGATTTCTCTCTGTGGCACCTAAACCAACTACTGCAAGAGCTTTTGAAGCTGCAAATTAACATCTGATCATTAAACTCTGTTTTATTATTTTTTAATAAATATGATGTAGCATGTAAACCTCAGTTCTGAGTAATAAAAACTCACAGAGACAATAAAAGATAAGGAATAAACATGAGACATGAAATGAGGTAATATTAGAAGAGACAAAAAATTAGTTTGAAGAGATCTGTCAGGACTATTTCAGACAGAACTCAAAAAAATACCATATATTGCATGGAATAGTATCACTTAAAACAGAAGCACTGCTCAACTTTTAATCTCTATTCTCAACACTAATTCTAAGTTTACCCTTTCACCTCATGTTATGTTTAGTTACATTTCAGTAAAGCAGGACCAATCACTTTAACTATCCTGTCATTTTTTCACATGCAGACCATACTTTAAAGCAAAACATGAACTTTTGAGCTGAAGCAGAGAAGATTAGGGACTGTTTTTCTTAAATGCACTATGTATAAAAATTCTTCTTAACAATTACCACGTACAGAAATTCTTATCAGTGTTAAATAATTCATATTTCAACAGCACCTTGAAGCCCTGGACATACATAAGGATCCCTTTTCACCATGCACTTTGCAAACTGCACAACAAAAATATGGTCTCTTACACTAAAGAATCAGCAAGAATTACAGGGAACTAGCTTGCTCAGTTCTATTGCACTTTGTTTGGACAAAGAAATTTCCAGAATTTCCACAGATGCATGTAAAATAAGGAAAGGTTTTGTTTTCACACACTCAGGCTTACTAACATTGAGAATAAAAACATAAACAACTTTCTAACTAAGGTAAGTCCCACATATATATCATTTTTTTAAAAAAAATTTCTTTTTTGTTTGCATAGCAACTGCTTGGGTGTTTCACCCTTGAGAGAACCCAATAACTGCACAAAAAAACCCACATGGGTTTTCCTCCCTCCCCGACCTTGAGGGAGGCAAAAAACACATTAGTGAATTTATACTGGATTCCTTCAGCATTTGTCAACTCAACATTATTTGAAAAATAAAACAAAGCACAGCAATAGGGCTATACTTCAATCAAACTCTCTGAATAATTTTTATAGTCTCTTTTTTAGAGACAGATGTTAGTGCATTCGATTTTTCAAATTAAAGTATTTTGAAAGTAGACTGACCCATAGAAATACTGCTCAGTTGTGAATATTTCTTAGTACACATCAACCATGTTCTGAGGATTCAAAAAACTACTTGCCAAAAAAAAAAAACCACCCACCCAAAACCAAAAAACAGGCTAAGTTTTCTTTGCAATACTTCAGTGAAGACAGACAAAACCCAAGGAGTAAAACATACATGATAAACAAAATGCTTGCAGTTCCACTACACAAATTCTTAAATTGCTTATATGTTTTTTGTAAGCACAGTTACCGTACAAAGACATTGTCTCACCAAATTCATCCAATATTTTGGCAATAGGGAGTATTCCATATTTCACTTATAACTGAAAGCTATCTTTGTTTTAAAAGTGGAGGGAGACCTGCAAGTGTCTGAGGCACACATGGACATCCACCTATTCATTCCCAATGTCTTTGTGCATGCAATCAAATCAGGTCTGTATACATGCACAATTGTTCATTATACTGCATGAGTAAGGATATTTTCACATAGCTGGGGTCTTTTTCACATACAACTGTTCTCTTTCAAGTATTACCAACCTATCTCAAGAATTAAAACCAAAGCAAAGGATTTTAAGTAAAACTCATAAGGCAATTAAAGAAAAAGTTCAAATAAGAAAGATGATAGATCAATTTTTCAACAAAAATGTTCAATAGATAGATCAATGTTTCAACAAAAACAAAAATTTTCTATTTTATAGAAAAAAATCTTAAATTTCTGAGTCACTAAAACATTTTTTCCATTAAGAATTCTTCCACAGCCACTCAATTTCTCAGGAAAATTTTTGTAATTTTTTCTTTTAGAAAATTTTAATGATGTCCATTTTAACAGTTGCATACTTAACTCTGGCTATCAGATCAAACTGGATTTGCAATTTTTCAGGCCACAAGTTCACTATTATGTACATTACTAATTATTTTTCGTAACGATGACAACTATACTTACGAAACTTGGAAGCAACAATCAGTGGTTATTATAGTTCCATCTGACATTATCTTCCCTCTCGGAACTTAAGCAGGGTTAAGGTGGACCATCAGAGTAGGAGACAGGACAGATGCCTATTGTTAATATGTCCATAGTAGTCCAAAGAGTGATATCAATTCTTCCAGTTGGTACTCTACTCTCCACACCTACTGCCACATCTACAACAAATTATTCAGAACTAGCAAAAACTGTGAACCTTGAAGGTGACATTATAATTGCTTGATTTTATTTACCCTTTGTTGACCACAAGACTTTCAACTCTTGTGTGGTATCAACAAAGGTGCCATGATTTGTTGATGAATGCTTGACAATGAGAAATAAAGAAAGTATAAAATAAAAAACAAAAAAGTATATGGACTTTTGTAACTTTTGTTATTTTAATTTAAAACTGTTGATTTTATTCGAGTACTGAAGATGAGATTTATGTTACTGGAGAAAGCCTTCTCCAGTCAACATTTATGAAAGAATTTGGAAAGATGTTACACAAAATCTTCGGAAGACCATTTATAAACAGGTGGAAAACCAAAACTCTACACATTATGGGAGAGATCAGTTCACAATCATAATTAGAGTGGGTTTGATGTGGTTGGAAACTAAGGTATAGTAAATGTCTTTGTTCTAGACCTAGCATCAGAACAGACATTCTTATAATAAAACTAAGCATATGTCTGGAATTTTTAGAAGTGTGACAACTGAATGGGAAAAAAAATGAAATTTTTTAATGGTCGAAGTTACAAAATAGACATCATCAGAATTATGCCACTGTTAAAGAGTTTTCTTTTCGCTATTTATAGGTACTCAAAAATACCCCAAAGTTTTGAAAACCATTTGAACGTGTAAAGGAGAATAAAGTTCTTTCAGACCTGAAAAGACTACTTTGGTAGGTGGTAGCAAGCTTATGATGGCAAAGTGAAGCTCCATAGTGGTTTAAAACTTTGATACCTATATCCTGTATAAAAGGTTTAAAATGGAATACTGAATATAAAATATCAAATCTTCCAAGAATATATCCACAATTAATCACTCCAAAAATATATATACTTAAACAAGATATAGACATAGTGCTGCGCTTCACTTTTTTTTCTTGAAATGCAGATTATTAATCTAAGATTTATTTTAAATTAGACCTAAAGTGGTTCTATTTTAAGGATTTGAGATTAGCTTCAAAAGATTATGGATCATTACAATTTCAACCAATGCAGGGATAATTTATTCTTAAAATGACATATTGAAATAGTCATAAACCTGAAAAATTTCAGCTGAAATCTCAGGTCAGATTTGCAGAGCCTTATGGCCCCATGAGAATTATTACTGAACATAATGAAGGCTAATCATTGCTAGAATGCAGGTTGGTTAGTAATGATTAGCCCACTTATTTTGTAAATATTACAAGGTTGAAATTATTAATTAGAATCAAATTAATAATTGTATTACTACAAAACTTTGCTTATAACTTAGAATCAATAATTAATATTAACTATTGAACATTCACTACTGAATTAACTATCCATCTATAATATTTACGATTCCTTTATGACAAAATGCACTAAGATAAAGCATGTATTATGGACACACAAGAGTGACTCTAGTTAAAGGCTTTTTGAGGGGACTGTTGTTTGCTTTGGTTTTATTATAATGGCTCTGATTATGACAAGCTGACAATTTTGAGAATAAAACTACCCTTTAGCCCAAGTTCGCATAAGCTTTCTCTAGCCAAAGAATTTTTCTTGCTAAAAACTTTTCTAAAAATTTTTTTTGTTAAAATATTTCTGAGGACTTATTTATAGAGGCATCTTACAACCACTGAACCCACATCCAGGTTAAACTTCTTTTAAGTAAACTTTTACATTCACCTTGCACCTTAATGTTCTTTTTGCTTAAATGTTGATTCATGGTGGACTCACTGAATATTGTTTTAGTCTGACTAGAACAATGATGAACAAAGAACCTGGTTAACAATTCGGATGATGTGTGCTTTTATCTCTTTATCACTATCATCTACTGTCTTCTGACCTAACAAGAAAAAAAAACCCTAGAAGTTTCTCTAAGAAAAAGCAAGTTTCAAGTAGTAACAGGTTGAACTGTATTATATATCCGGAAAGAGCTGCTATTTACTGAGCCTGTCCCTTGTAATTCAGTGAAAAAAATGACAGGTAAATGTCCCATGTGACTTGTATCTCAAGTCAGTCTTTTCTTATGAGACAATTTTAAGCCTGAGACAGTCTATTTTCACAGGAAACATGACCTCTTAAAAAGACTTGTTTTCCTTTTAAAAACTTGTTTTCTGATCACCATTTATGATATTAAGGAATTATGATAGCCCTTAGCAAATCCCCCTCTTTTTCAGATGGAGATGTTATTTTAAAATTCTACTTCAAAACACATCTGCCTTGGGGAAGTTTAGACCCAAACTCTTAAACTCAGCAGCAGTGCTAATACATTGTCAAGACTTTTTTTAATGTAGATCTTACCTTATTTTATATGCTCACAATGCTAGTTGTTACTGAACATGAATATCCTCTATATGACAAGAAAATTATGTACAAAAATTCCCTAAACTACACTGTCAATTTCATAAAGATGTTTTTAAACCAAAACTTCAGTGCTAGAGATAAAGTTGCTTGAAACACACAGAGAATAAAAGCATTCCTAATTTGTAAAATGACAATTTTTACCTAAACCATGTCACATCTGTGACAAGGCACAAACTGCTGCTCTCTTTTTGGCAGCTTACTACTTAATGAAGCATATAAGTATCAATAAAAGGCTTATTAAATGAATTTAAGGTGAACTGTATCATTATTTTGTTATTCAAACATTTAAAAACCTGCATAAACCAAAGATGTAAGTAATACCCTGTTAATTTATAAGTTCCCCACCGAAATTGTGAAAATATTTTAATGTTGTTTCTCTGCCACAGTATTTGCAGTCATAAACACATCTTAATTCTTTTTACACTGGAAGAAAATATTTCAATTATGAGACCACACAAGCACATGAAGTCTCGAGATTTTCCTGTTTCTTTAAGTTCTCTGTTATTTATATTTTGCACTACATTTCAATAGAACCTCGTCTAGAGGTGTATGCAGAACAAAGAGGAGAGACCAAGGTGAGTGTTACATATAATCATTAAGTCCAGCAAACTCATGTGAAAAGACATAACTGTGTTTCAGGAGCCCCTTTTAGTGTATAGATTTCCTTCCTCAGTCTAGAGGAGGAATAGTTTCAATAGTTTACTTCAGATGTACTGAAGAACCAAATCAATATTTACTGTGCCCTGAGACAGGTGGGATGTGATGTCATCCATTTTCTGTAAGATTTTGGAAATTTGGTCATTTTTAGATTTTCTTGAAGAATCCACCTAGAGTAATATTTCAGAGATTTGCTCTGTTGTAGTGCAGTTTAATAAAACATGTGCAGTAGAGTACAATAACTTTATTTGCAAATATTCCAGGATGATTATTTACTAATTTTAAATTCAGTAATACAGGAATGCAGAAAGTTATAAATACACTAAAATTCCCTCTCTAGAACAATCTTTGAAGTCATATTCAAATAGGTCAAAAGGCTAACCTTGGATAATGTCTTCCTTTATGTTTGGAAAGTGCCTTCCATCACTTTCAGAGAAGCTAAACGCTACATATAGCTAAAATATTCTAGTTCAGAGAATGTAATATTTTTTAATTGAGAGAATATAAAATGAGCCTGCCAAATCTATGAGTTATGGAAACAAAACTCTCTGAGACTTTCTATTACCACTGGCAAAAATGGGATACAATCACACACCATCTATCTCAAAACCTCTCAATATCAAATTTGTATACTGACCTTTTCAAATATGGACCATAGGATCAGTAACTTCTATATTAAGGCTTCTATACTTTCAGATTTGTATGCACACCAGAACTTCAAAATCTCTGATTTGGCTATTACTCACATTTTTAAAAGGCTCTACTTCATTGTATGTGTTGTTAGCACAACAGTCATGGTATTGACTGCAAAGAATAACCTGCTCCAGCAGGTTATATCAGCACACATTGATCAGAAGTAAAGGAGGAGTTCCTTTTCTTCCCTCAAAAGAAAGTTATCAACTGCTTTCAAGCCTCATAATTTAAATAATTGCAACTGTATAACTGGAAGTGAAAATGCACTCCTAGGAAAAGAAATGTTATGCTTACTACACAACATGCATGTAGCCAGCTGATACACCAAAAGCAGACATTCAAATATTAAAGTACAAAAAACCTACGAAATCTTAATCAGAGACAAACTATTAAAGTAAAACTAGAGTTACTGAGTTTAGTACTTCCAAGGCATCTTACCAAATAAAGCAGAATACGCATGATATCCTTGGAAAATATAAACCTGACAGTTAAGATGCAAGCGAACAGCTATTCATGCCGTTGGACTGTCTGGATAAAGGCATGTAATACCATTGCAGGTAGCATTATAGTAAGAGAGATTAGAACCACACAAAGTGGATTCAGCAAAAATTATTTTTACTCCATAACCAATGGACTCCATTAATTTGTAACTTTGTGCCCTTTTAGGATTTTTTTTGCATTTTCTAATATCTAACTCATGATGTACAGTAAAATTTCAAATTTAATTTGGCTTGGTGTTACCACCAACAGTGGCAGGGCAAAACTATTGCTGACAGCTGTACCTCACTCTTTGAAGTGGCTTATTTATCATTATTCGCATGAATATCACAGCTTGGATACTTGCCTATAAAGCAATATAAAATCAGAAACATCTTTGATACACAATAGTAGATACATACCAAATAACTTATTTATATAGTTATATATAATATACACATAGCCCAATATTTCTATTAATGTCAAGCATGCATGGCATCACGTGGTAGCTTGTGGAGGGCTAACCAGGGCCTGCTTTTATTCAGTCATTATTTAACAAATCTGATGAAGAGAGAACACAATGGTTATCTTTGATAGCAAGCTTGGGAGACCTGGAACAATTCTGAAGGTCAAGTTTCAAATACAAAGGGATCTTGATAAACTGGAAGAATAGTCTGAAATCAAAGAGATGTAATATTTTACATATCTTCATTGTATTCTATTTGAGGAAGAAAAAAACTAATACAAAAATAAAGAATGGAAAACAATTGACTAGACAAATATTATAGCGACATATTGCTAAAATATCTGAATATCTAAGAAGAATAAAGTATAAAAGGTATTATATAGGTACCTAAGAAAATTTATCATGCCAGTTCATGTTTTCTCTTCAAGAGACAGTCCACAGCATGATATCATATGAAGTCCACGTCACTGATCACTTCAGTGAATGTCCCTTCAAGTAAGTTTTACTTTTATGGCAACAGGACCAACGACCAGGCCATTTACAGATCATACATAACAGTCTTAACGTGAATAATTTCATAAGCCCTTGTACGTAAATACAGTCTGCAATATTCTCAACAATTTATAAATTGCAATTTTGCAAAGGTCACAAGAGGCCTTAATGTAACACCAGCATAACATACTAATGTGTATATGTGAATGGACTAATTTTAATTGAATTTTGAGCAAAACTTTTAAATATAGAAAACAGAAGACTCTGGCAGCATGTCATGACTTCAGTGTCCACTGCGTTTCGTGGTACCAAGCACTGTACTTTTTATCAGTCTATCACAGTCTTTTACTAGCTGAAAGATAAAACATCATTTTCACATCCCATCTGCTTAATTATGTTTGTATAATTAAGCATTAAAGGTGGAAAATAATAAATTGAAATTACTCATACAAGCTTTACTTTATGTCAAAGTCATTCAATGACACAACATGAAGATAAACTAATATATGAAACTTGTTATGTCACCTAAAGCGCATATGTATGATTTTTATCTCCATGGCTATTGCACACTGCTGTATCCTTTTTCTCCATTTCATCCAGACATTCAGCCCTACAGGAACATGTCACGACTCCCTGCCTACTGATACTCTGATATTGATATTCCTCCTATTCCTTCTAGATAACAGAATGTGTGGGGTGTCATTCACCTGAGCTTTATCCCAACATGCAGTCCAGACTTCACATGCTTACTTAGATTCATAAAATATTCCTGGGTTCTTCAGTTAGGCTGTACATGTCTGTATGTATATCTGATAAACAGGAAGCATGTATAACGTATAATTATAAACAATATTTCTAACTAAAAAGTGACAGTGAGAAAATACACAACAAGAATAATACTATGCCATTAATTAATTCCAATAAATGAAGTTTTACTGCCTTACTACTTATTGTGAATTTAAGGAAAAGTATTATGTTACACTGAGATAAAGTATTGAATTATATGGCTTTTAAAAGGGGGAAAAATAACATCTGTATGAGTATAATTGCAAAAAATTAGGTTTAAAGCAGAAAGAATGAAAAATTAAAGACATTCTTCTTTTGCATAGAATGCTGCAGAGTAAGCATATTTAATTCAAAAAAATCATGTGCAACCTTCTGCATAACTAAAAAGCAAAAATAATATGTAATATTAAACTGGATATTTACTGAAGTGATTAGCAAGAAAGTCTTTAATTGAGGACTTTTTTATTCAAGGTGTAACTTCTGTTTGCAGGAAATATTTAAGAATAAAAGTTAATATATATATGAAAAAAGCAATAAGTATTTTTATATATATGTTCAGAAAAAACGGAAATATTTGAGAACCTTGCATTTTGAATTTTTGAGACTATTACATGTGTAAAAGATAAATGATGTCATGTAATTTGACCCTAGAAACTGAAGTGTATTATGGTACAGAGGTTCCTAGTCAAATAAGAGACAAAACTATGTTATATGATTTACCAGCTTTGTTATTTAAAATTTAGCACTTGACCTGTAATCTTTGTTTCAAAGTAACCTCTTAATTCTCAAAAGAATTCAGAATCTAAAAAAATCATTATGATTTTTATATGCATTTTATTCATTTACTGTTTTGCATTTGCAGAAACTATTACTAATTCATTATAACTGTAATAAAATTTTATTATATCAACAAAATGGCTGAGGTCTTCATTAATACTCTATTTTTTCCCTGCAGCTGCTAATATCAATCCTACAGGGTTGAAAGATTAGATAGAATGCATCAGCATACATCTAAAATGATGAAATGCAATATTCTGAGACCTTGCCTACTCCTTTTTATTACACTGGAAATGAACCTCTCTGAAAACAGGAATCTAGATATCCTTCTGGATATTTAGGCTATTGACTTATCCTATTTTAATGAATAAAATCTTGATGTAAATATGAAGGCTAGAACACATGCAAGAAGCAGAAATAAAAATTATTTATACCATTGACTGTCAAACCTGTGCCAAATTACATTTGAGTAAAAATAGTAAAAATATTCTAGAAGGGCAGTGGAGATCTATGCACCCTGCAAATCTGCTGTTAGCAGACAATGTCAAGAAACTGACAGGACCAATAGCTCTATGAAGCGGAGGAACGGGGTCCTGTGACACAAGACCAGCAACTAGTACTGCTAGGCCTGTTGTCCAGGGTTAGGGCCACTCAGAAAAACCATGTTTACGCAGTCACATTTAATCTAAAAGAACAGTGTATCCCGATTCCATACATTTGGAAAATACCACCCTATACAGTTTACTTTGGTTCAAATAATAAGCATATTTTAAAAGTGTATTTCATTTAATAGAGAGGGGGAGATACAGTTGATTTGAACAAGAGATTGAGTAGAAGTTTGAGCAATGATCATCTGATATCATCTAGATTGAGTAGATGGACATGATTTTGGTCCATCTACTTGGAAAGATAAATAATCAAAGAGCTAAAATAAGGTTGTTCATGATTGTGTTTTAAAAAATTCGCATTGGGAGTGCTATCTCACTAGATTAAAATTTAATGTCATGTACAATTCAGCAGTATGATTGGAAGAGGCAGGAAGATGAAAGCATTCTAAAGCTCGAATTATCATTGCCTAATATAAATTTAGGAACTCAGACTATCTATCCCTGCTTGTTAAATGCTCTAATTGTTGTTTACTCATTTTGTTGCTTAGCTTGTTTGTTTTTATTGATTTTGTTGTTGAGTATTTTGTTGCATTTTGTGCCTATTGTGCTTTGGGTTTATTGTGCATTTTAATGCAAATGTGTTTATAAAAAGTGATTTTGTATTACCGTGAGGTTTTTTTCTGTTTTCCTTTATTTTTTTCCCCCTTAACAACTTTGTATCTCAAATGTACCCTGCTGCCAAATGGACCTCTGTATCACACTTGGCTAAGTGACAAGATTGAACTGGTTGATGAATGTACTTCACTCAGTCGAAATAATCTGCCAGTACAGATAGATTATGTACATGTAAATCAGAACAGGTCCTAGGAACATTAACGTGGATAGTAAGCATATCACATAGACTCAGGAAGGCACCAAGAATAAATCAGAGTAGACTGTAGAATTTGACCCTCTATAATCTTATATTATGCTCCTGAAAAGTACTCAGTGATGATAAAACTCTGCATTCATGCAGAATCTGGCAGATTTTATGTATTTGAAAGACAAAGAATCTGGCAATTTACTTAAACTTCTTTTTGTCTGTCAATTAAAATAATACCAAACTCTTCTTTGCTTGTTTACATCAAGCATCAACTCTCCTTTAGTAACAGTCATAATTAATACGGATTTTTAAAAGAGGACAAAGGGTTATTCCTTTCTCTGTATGCAGTTTCCAGAAGATTAACTTGAACATGTCTATGAAGACACTGACTTGAAGATGGATAACATATTGCAAAGTCCTTTGGAAACACCCTGTAATGGACATTTTAAAAATAATTGGGAATCATATTGCTAACATAAATTAAGATGAATATACATTCTAGGGCAGATCTACATGCATACATCTGCTGAGGGCTATTTCAAAAGTGAAAACATTATCCTAAATCCAATTGTCAATCTACATACAGCAAACAAACCTGTATGTACAGACATTTAAGCACATCTGGATAATTAGCCATTACTTCTTTTTTCCACAAAAACTAATAGTGCTTACCTTGTGATCCCAAGATATTACAGCAGAACTATTAACAAAACTAGAAGAACAGTACTGAAATCCATATTGGTCTTGGATAGGGAGAAAATGGAACAACAAAAATAGCTTTCAAAAATTTAACATTACTTCTTGCTTATGAAATCAGAAAAAAACTCCAGCGTTTCCTGAATTTGCACAGAAAGGTAAATTGTTTTTAACATTTGCCCTCTCAGTGCTTTCCTTGATGTAAAAAGGCATGGAAAGGTTGGTCAATGGCTGTAAAGGACGTGATACGCTGTTCTTGAACTTAAGAGAATATTTTTGACTGAGAAATCAGAATACCATACAATTTATTCATACATATTAGATAGGACTGAGAAGTTTCCTTTTCCAAGCATATGTTTGAGAAAAATAATATTATTTTTCTCTTAACAATCTTGTTGATTCCTGCACAATTCCTTAAGTTTTTACAGAGTAAATTAATTTTGTGTTTCCCCCAGAAAAAAATATGTTCCAATAATCAGTTAAGGGATAGCGTTCGCAGAACAGAAAATTATGCTGCTAGTGGCCAGACCAGAACTAAATATTTGGTCTGAACCAACTGCAGGAACCTTTATTGACGTTTTTAAATTTGTTCCTCTTTAGTTGGAATAAAAGAACTATAGTAGCTCAGCACTAAGAACCTAGCTGCAGTGATCATTGTCTCTTCTTTTCTTTCCCTCTCCCCTTCCCCAGAAAGTTAGGCGCAGACCATGAACTCACCTTTGCAATGAAATGGTTCCATCAGAATGAGAAAGCAGTTTTATCTTACCTAATTTTTTGTGTTGACTAATGAATTGTTGTACCACTGGATTCACAAAACATGCTTCTGCTAGAACCTGGATGAAGTTCACTAACCCATTTATTAAAAACCTCTACACGTTAATTAAATCATCAGTGAGAGGAGTGCATACTGCGTACCAAATTCACTGCTGGCTTACTTAGTTAAAATATGATAAAATCAAAGGCATTTTTAATATAACAACAATAAATCCATTCCCTATGATTCACTGTTTTGTTTTGTATACTGTGTGATCATTCTTCAAAAAGGTATGCTTTAGAATACTCTCATTTAAATTTTGTGTTAAATATCCACTATCAACTAAACAATATTTAGAAATTTTATATACTTTTTAGCAGATTTTCATATTGAATTCTAGTTCCAAATTACTTTTGCTTGATTAAATTTTCTTCTGCAGCCTGTCTGTCTCTCCCTGATGTGTCTGACTCAGTAACTGGGAAAGAAGTGTCTTCTATCAATCAATGACAGAAAGTGCTGAATCTGAAAATGCTGACTGAGCACCATGGAGGGCAGGCAGGCTGCTGATAGCAGTCAAAGGAAGTTAAAAAATTTCAATATGAGTGTTAAATGCCTTTTAAAAACTTATCCAAAGATTAATTGGGAACAAATAATTATGCTTCTCAAACAAAAGTGTAATAAAACTATTAACCTGAGATTGGCACTTACAGAACAAAATAAAAGAATTCTATTACCTCTATTACCTGAACTTTCTTCATCAACAATGACTAAAAAAACAAGGACATGTTTCATGATTGCCTTCTCAATATTGTACACCAGATGAGATTTAAATATTCCACAGTGAACTAGATAAAGATTAACATATTACAACCATTTGAGAGTTCTTAAACAAGGATGAATGTTTACAGTAGCATGTAACTTCAGTAATGACTTTTCAAGATTATAAACAAATTTCCATGACAAACTGCAGTGCTATCCATTGCTACGAGACAGTCATTATTACTCACTTTCATTGTCTATTGATTAATTAGCTTACACATAAAATATGTGCAGAATTTAATTTGTAATAAATATATGCATACCTATAACAACATGTTTAATTAACTGCAGACCTGTACATCCTGTCATAAAAGTATAAAATTATCATTCTAAGAAACAACTGTAATTGGCCTGTCTAGAAGGGGAAAATCATGACTGTTCAACCTCATTATTTTCCTGGTCATGAATGAAGTTTTCACTCTTCAGATGCAGAAATTAACTATGCAAAATAACAACTGATGCTAGGAATGGCACATGTGAATATTGAACTCAGTTTTTATTTTGTAATAATGTTTCCTTTAAGATCCTCATTGACAAGCCATATTTCTGAAAATACTGGCTTCTTAATAAAATGTAGGGAGCTCCCCCATCAAACAAGGGTTTGGCAAGGCCAAAATTGCACAGGTAGTGCCAACAGAAAAGAGCCATGCAGAAGAATAGGAACTGATTTTCTGCAAAGCCAATTGATTTGGTAATTGTAGCCCATATTGGCAGACAAATTCAAGATGTCATTTAGCAGTGCTTTGTCAAGGTTAATGAATATGCTTGTCTCTGGCTAGTAAGAACAGCATCACTATGGATCACAATTAGCTTCTCACAATCATCTGTTGTTTACATCACACAGAGCAATGTGCCATTTCATAGATATAAAACTACCTATTTTATGTTCTGCCCTATACAGGGGAACTTTTGCATACACACGGCAAATGTGCTGCATTGAGCTCCTAACATGAAAATTCAAAGTTTCTAAACAAAAATACTATTTAGGGAGTGAAAGGACCATGGACCAAAAGCTAGTTAAGAGCTCTGAAGTTGAACTTCCAGCCAAGGCATTATTTCCCTTTTGTCAGTTAGTGTTCCATTCAGCATACTTGTAGATTTTTATACTGCAACCATGCAGTTCCAATCAAATCATTTTGCACTGGTGATAATTTAAATCTGTGAATTTCAATCACTAGCTTAAAATTTCAAATCTTACATTTTTATTGAATTAGTTATATTCCATCTACATGCTGTTCTGATGAAGTAATCGCTATCAAGTGGAAGAGAGACTTTCAAAATCTGGGAAACATTCTCTAATCATATGTATGCAAGTAACCAAATAGCTTCCTTCCACTTTTAAATTATGTAAAAAAAAAAAAAAAGAAAAATAATTCTTTGAACAAGAATATTCAGCTGTTTGTTAAATTTTAGTTGGTATATTCACTCCCAGTTCTCTAAGAAATTAATTTCATTTTCATATATGCTCACAAGAATCATTCTTAAAAATCAACAAAATTACTTGGAATCAGAGAGGTTTTGACTCAGGCTTTCTGCTGAATAGTTTCTAGCATCTTATTTTATAATCACAAGGGTTCATGACAATAAAATTAAGATCATAAAGGAATAATCCTGCAAACCAGATCTTTCCTTACAACTAACAGTATCACAGACTCTTCCTTCGTTACTCATCAGCACATATATTCATTATTGCATTGTTTTAAGAGACATTAGAGATCTATAATATTAAATTGATCAAGATGAGTTATCAGATATGACAAAATATGGATCCTGACCTTTTGTCCATGATCAGAAATCAAACTAAATTGTACTCTATAACAGAAACTTAGACATTAATGTATTTGTTCTTTAGTGGCTGTTTCAAAAAACAAAACCAAAAAATCGTAAAATGTGTACAGTAAAGAAAGTAGTAATTCACACTGGCTGGAAGTTCCATCACAGAGTACCATGTTTTGTGATTTAATGTAGTAAGCAAGTGAATAAATACAATTAAAAAACAGATTAATGCTTCTTAAAATGCACTTTATTCATTTGTTTGACAAGTATAATTTTGTTATGATAGTACTTCATAGTATACTTGTAAATGTTCAACAGTGCATTTGGCAAAAGTAATGTAGTCTAAGTAATGCAAGTTTTCATTAAAATACAATTGCAACATCTTCATCGGAAATGTGGAAATATTTCTAGCGTATGGAAGTATACAGACTAGTAAGTAATGAATTATGAAGAATTTACTTTAGCAAAATAGTAAGAAATATATATTTCCCATGAAAAGAATATCAAAACTCACTTATTTTTCACTCACCAGTGGGAGAACTTGTTCATTCACTTCTAAAGCTGGAATTCAATCTTGGTATTCCCTATAATATTCTCAATCTTCCCATCAGAAATACTACTAATGTAGCTCCTCTGACACTGTGAAACTGTTCCTAAAACACCTGATCATACCTGCATCTGTAAGCACCAAAACCAGAAGAGTGGCTAAAAACACTAATGAATTCTTGCTGAACAGTTAAATATTTTTTTCATATAAAAGCTTTTCTGGTAACAGAAGGATAATAGCAGGCTACTAAAGATTTCTCAGGGTAGGTCTGAAAATGTGACTGCTTTTCCCCTTCTCTCAAAATTTATCATTTCCAAGTGGAAAAGAAGGGAAAAGTGTCAGAAAGCAGGCACATATATTGGGAGGAAAAAAACCCAACACATTTTTCTACTTTCAAAATGAAAGTTTTGAAAGTCTAAATGTTGAAAACATCTTTCCCCCTTCTCCCCACTGGCCAAATAATGCAATGTCACTGTTATCCAAACTACAGAACCTTCCTAGTGCGGGGATAAGGGATTTTCAAGGTGAAAGGAGAAATTAACCTTTCAAAATATTTTCCCTTTTTTTTCATGTTTGAAAGGTATGAAAAAATATTTTTTTTTTAAAATAGTCATATTTTTTAAAAAACATTATGTCAGCATAACTTTTTATTAACTTTATCTTTTTATTTTCCCATCTTTCCTGGACAGCAACAAACTATAGTTGCACCCACCTGAAAAACTTTCATTGTAGAAATTTCTAGGGGTATAATTCACAAAAGTGGCCAAGTAACATGAGACATTTGATCCCTCATTGAGTTAATCTTATCAATGTAAATGCAACAAGGTAAAAAATAGGTCAGAAAATAATTCCTATTTGAATGCTTCTATTGTCCAGTAACACAGAATAGTTCATACTTATATTCCAGTATAATCTTATGGACAAGAGAGAAATTGGCACATAATGATCCAGAGGCAAGACTGTGAATGTGTGTGGCACACATAGCCTTTATGTAAAAATTACAGCGTTTAGTACCTGAGTATTGACAATAAAAGTCCTTGACTGAGAAAACAGTCAAGATCCTTAGTGAAATGATAAATTAACATCACTACCTCTGGCTGAAATATTCTTCAAATTTAGGTGAGAGCACTTTGTTTTCAGTACTAGAGTCTGGCATAGCTTTTGCTCAATACCTACAGACAGCAGGCAGTTTATGTTGAACTGCAGTTTGCAGTCCAGATGTTGGCCTGAAACTCAGTGCCAGAAATAAGCTTTGCTTTAGTTCAGAAATCACTTCACTGGTTTGTTCAAAGCTCAAATACCCAAAAAAAGGCATTTCTTAGTTTGCTGCTTGAACTGTTTTGTCAAAGCATGTAGCTATTCAGTCTAACTTCATGCCATTTGAAGATTTTGACCAGGAGAAAACAGCTGTTTACATTAATGTATTCAGCCCTTTTTATGCACAGTTTCATTTTTAACTGCATTGATTGCTATTGGCTCTGCTAGATTGCCTTCTACTAGTCCAATTGAGTTCAAAATATCACTGGCTAGACTTTCTCAAAGGAACAAAATTATTGATCGTCTTATTTCAAAACTGGCTCACCACACCCATTGCAAGAAACAAAATGATGCCTTAACATGTACTTTACCCTAGAAACTACTAATGCAGTAAGAAAAATTATATTACCTACATCTATCACTGTATCAGATGCAAACTGCATCTGATCTAATTCCCAATAAAGTCGATAGCAATGCTTCCATTGATGTCACTGGCACAAGTTCAATTGCTGCAGGGGAAAGCTGTGTCCTGGAATCAGTTAAAAACACAATAGAGTCAGAATATTACACCCTCCTCTAAGGTACCAGTGTCTAAAGGAATTTTTATATAGTTCACAACAGGTTCATGGTTTGGCTTTTTTACAGTATGACATCCCCCCTCCTGTCAGTACCATTACTCTTGAGACAGGGTAAACTTTGAAACTGAAGGACTGCAATTATGTGTCATTATAGTAACCAGGCAAGACTTACAGCAGCTCTGCGCTGTGCCCAGAAAGAAAAAGTGTCTAATGTGTGTTTTGTCTTTAGGCCAGAAAGAAATGGGGGAGAGGATGCTGATACTGAAAAGCATGAGAAAATTTAAGGTCAATGCACAGACCTTAGTCGATGAGGGGTTAGGATGGAACACACAAACATCTGCATTTTTAAATTCTCAAAGTATTGGCTTTCAAGGAGGGATGTGTTGACTTAAACAAGGAATATGTTACCATCTTTAGCATTTAACTCTTCCTGAAAAATCCATAGATTATCTAGGCATCATGTACATATCTAGTTAAAGCAAAAAGGCTTCCTAAAGAAGTTATGAGAAGCTTAATTTGTCAAAATTAAAATATTTTTCCTAAAATAAATTATGAAGAACATCAGATTTTCTATTTTGAAAAAGAAACACACTCCTCTGCATTTACAAAGAACCTCTGGAGGACCCTATTCTCCTTTTCTTCCTTTTAAGAGTACATTCAGAACAGAAGATGGACAGGTAAAATAATTGAAAGATTATTTTCAAATATTTGTTCCTATGGGATTCATTTGGGGGGGGGCAAATATAAGGTGCCATTTCTTATTAAAAAATATTTGAAAATTGAAATACTTTTTTTTATTCATGTATTTTTTTATCTTGATTTGAGGGAGTGGGTAAGAAGTCAAATGAGAAAGAAAGAGCAAAACACCTAAACTAAGGAATTTCATGGATCTCAATTTCCTCTCAGTTTTGTCATCTGGCAACGTGGTTCATAGAGTCATACTATTATTGACATACTATTATTGATCATAGCTCATTTAAGCACACATTTCTATAAACTACACAAGTATTGTTTCCGTTGAGAATCATTACATCCCATACAGACTTTTCCTAGGTGTTACATTCACTTCTCATTAACGTGTTTCTTCTTCAGAGATTCCAGCAAGGTCTCCATCTCTCAAAAACTCCAGACATTAGTTTGTTCACACAAACATTTGTTCAGAAAAAGTCTGTCCGACTGAAACAGAAAAGCATGGTACATTTTAGTTGCTTTTATTGTGCAGGTCTGATTAATAAAGCCATTTTGCCAGCATCTGTCATTCTTGTAAAATTTCAGACCCACTTGTAAGAGTGATGATACATTATATGTTCTTCTATCAAACAGTTCTCCAGACAGTCAATCAAATATGCAGCAAATCAATAAGAAAAACTTAATTTTCAATTGTCTTACGCATTTTAGCTCTTTGGACAAACAGTAAGGCATCTCTAGTCATTCAAGATGCAGCCACATTATCAAATCCAATCTCTCCCAACAGTGAAGAAAATATCCTTAAAGTGAAATATTCAGCAGCATTAAATCTGACACTGTTTTTACATAATCCACTAAACAGTATACCAATCAGAGGCCACGGGGAAAACATTTTGTTAATTTCTGTTGCAATCCCCCTTCTCCCTACTCACAAGAGAAGGCATGAAGAAACAGTTTGTAACAATGTTCTGAGTTTAAGTAGAGTTTCTGAAAGGTTATTCCAATTGAATGAATTGCACGTGAAGGTGACATGTACATCTCTCATGGGTCCCTTAGACCAAACTGGGGAACAAGAGAAGAGAGAAAGAAAAATGCTGATACCTGGTGACCTCTTACTTGTTAGTGCATGGCTTCAATATAGGGTACAGATACTATGTTGTTTGTTTATAATTGAAATGTGTAAGTGGACTGTTCTGTTCAGGAGGGACAATAAGAGGACCAGTAATAACTTACAAAAAATTATTCTACTGTGGGGAAGTAAGTCTCAGTAACATCTAGGAGTCAAGCCCTGGAATAATACCCTTCTCTAGTAGGAAAAACACTAGCCCCAAAGTCTTTGCTTGTTAAGATGATGCATGGTTGTTAGGTGATCATGATTCCCAAAAATTAAGATCAAAGGCCAGCCCAAGTAGGTGCAACAGTCCAGGCAGACAGAAGCAGCAACTGGGCAGAATTGAAAGAAGAAAAACATGGCAAGAAAAGATTCAGAAACTATAGCAGGAGTCATCCCAAAGTGTGAATGCAAACTGCAAGACAACAGCAGAAACCTGCAGCAGAAAATATATTTGAACACCATTCAGGCGTTGTAACATAACTAGTGGCTGCCCTGCTGGCATGTGGAGCTGACAATACCCCAAAGGTTTACAAAAATGAGAAATAAAGTGGTCATAGATAGATGGGTCAACAGAGTAGTAACTAAAGAATGTTGGTCATCAAAAAGTATTTTCAAGTTTTTCCTATGCAGTATAACAAATAAATGTGAGATGGGCAAGGAAGTTTCAAATGAGGAGGGAGGTTTTTGTAAATGTAGTGGAAAAACAGGAGAAAAAACATGCATGTTCAAAAAGTTAGGTTAACAAGAGAGACTAGAATCAAGGACTGCATGAACTGCTATTGTCACATAAAACGTTAATTTTGTTTTAGAGGAATCAAACTGAATGTGGTTACAGGCTTCAGTGACAGTCAGGACAGCAAATGTTTCCCAGTTATCAAAAAGAAGTGTGAGACAGGGCTCTGCACTAGTTTCTCTAGGCTTGAGGCATTGTTAGAGAAATTGAGAAAGTGACAGGAGAATTTTTGTTTTGGATAGAGTCACATCTGGGAAACAGAGGCAATTTTTCAGTACCAATACAGAGAGGATAGTTGAAAGTATTAGAGGAAAAAATGTAAACTTGAAAATGAGATGACCCAGCCCAGACCTTTCCAGACCAATGTAAATTCAGCATGAAATTAATTTCCACCATCTTTGGGGTCACAAGCATCACCAACAATTACAAATGTCAAATAAATGACAACTATTCAGATATTACAAACACTTATGGAAACAGTGCCTACTTTCCTGGTCAACTTTAGAAACCCAAATAAAGACTTCTGGAGTTACTTGCATACACCTCTTCAACTTATTCTGAAAAGTCAGGCCCTTTCTTGAAACTCGTCTCAACCATTTAAACACTAAGGTTGTCTCTGAGTTGACCAGAGGACTGACCTGAGAAATAAGCATTTCTCAGTTTGAGGAAGTGTTGAAGTTTCATTAGTTTTGTTGTGTGTTCCTTTTCTGGGAGAGAGAAAGAGTGGGTGACAAAAGAAATGTTGTAAGCAATAACACAATTTGATGAGAGCCTATATTTCCAAGTCAAAGCCATTCTCTTTTGAAAAATGACTCCCGCTGATGTATTAACTGCCGTTTGTGTGCTATTCATTTACTTCCAGTCAAAAAAAAAAAAATATATCTATAACTTTGATTTTCCTCAGACTAAACCTTTGAAATATTCTTTAAGAACAATATAGCTCTTATTGTTGACAACAAAAGTTACCACACTTCAAACTATATTCTACAAACTTAGTTTATCCTGAGGAATATCTTGTCATCTGTGAAATTAATACAGAAAGCTGAAGGGTAAGATATCTTTTAGTGGAAATACTCACAGCAGAAATTCCCCTTTATTATAAGTATGTTCTGAATAAATCATTGATCTTTTCATTTAAATCTAAGAGCCATATAGCAGAGAACTCAATTCTCAAAAACTTTTCTGTTATTTTCAGTATTCGCTACAGAAATATAGTATTACTCTCCCCTATTCTTCTTCCACAAGCTGCTATGGTAACTGAGAATTAGCTGACATGAATATACGGTAATATCTCTTTGTAAAATATACAGAAATAAGCAAGGTTTTTAATGAGATTTATACCTTTAACATTTTCAATTTGACTCTAGAATCTATAGACTAAGTTTGCATAGTACATCCTGTGATTATTTTTTAGAGCTTTATATATGTACATAATACTATGTACAGAAAGCAAGGTCTTGTCAAAATGCTGAAACACAGCTAGCAAAGTGTCATGTGAATTTTTTTCTATAATGTGTTAGCAGCAATTTTTATGTTTCCCAATATCTGATTATTAGTTTAACTGTACATAATATACACAATCATCCATTGCCTTAGATGTTTAAGAGCGGAGGAGGAGAGCCTCCATCTGTTCCACGCACCAAAAGCTATTGGAAATTATATAGCTGTTTCACCAGTCCACAATGCAAGATGAAAACAAGCTTTTGTCCCTCTCTCTATTCTTCAACACACTGCAATGCAGTGGTGTTCTGCTGGAACAAGGACTGTGGAGAAAGGTGTAACTTTAAAAATAGTTTACATCAGAGGGAAACTTATGGAGCACCACCAAGATCAGAAGCCATTATCTAGACTTTAGCAGACCACGAGGCAAAGTCCTTATAGTGTTTACAGTCTGAATAGACAAATATTTGGTGGTAACTGTGGGTCTGGATCCATTAATTTCTCTACAGTAATGGCAGCAAAATAGAGGCTTTCATGAAAAGAAATACTTGTTTCAGTCCCACGTTCACCAGAGAAGCAAATAGATGACATAACTATAGCAAAACTATTAGTCGGCACAACTCAGCAACTCTATGGCATGTGAACTGCCTTCTCCTCAAATTTTTGGAGACAGGATCCTTGCTACCTGTAACTTGGCAGAGGAGTGCATGAACTCATATTTTTTAAGGTAGTTACTGTGGAATACATCCCTACACCTTTTATTTTTTTCTCCTCCCCAGACTCAGTACATATAGGTAAATTCACATGACTTCTCTGTGACTGCTTATTTCTCTACTCCAACAAAAATCCATATCTGAAGGTATCCGAGTCAAATTCCCACTTCTCAACAATAATTGTTGATTATTTACTTGTATCAGAAAATTAGGAACAAATTTTGCCAAAGAGCAAGTGCATCAGAGACTGCTTCACAATTATTTTCATTCTAAATTACAACAGAGAAAATCTTATTGGAAGAGTTGGTAAATATGATATAAACAAACTGCCCTTCCTTACTTTACTGTCTATTTGTGGGGTACTGGCTGCATTTTGGGAACTACTATAAACCTTCAGTTTGTAGTTACTAAATGCTACCAAACCATCCAAAATTTAAGAACAGTTAATGTCAATCTAATATTCTATTAATAAGACAAAGCTGGGTTTTATTGATAAAATACTTAAAACAGGACAATTCCTTTACAATTGTATATAAGAACAGGGACTGGTACACTGTTATTGTGCAGGTGTTCAATTGCATTAAATAATAAACGGTGCTTTGATAATATTTTTTAAAAGAAAACATTCATAATAATTGTTAACTGAAAGAACCAGACTTAAACAAGATTTGGTAATGCCTTGTAAAACTATAGTAGCTATTTACTTACAACCCCCAGAAGACCACAAAATCCAGGGTGATCTACACTCAAGAAAGCCCAAAGGCTAGACAAGACAGGAAATTTCATAGTGAAAAAGAGACATTGTTTCCTTCTGTATTTCTCATAGTTAACTTCCATGTCCCTGGTCAGCGTACTGCACACGGTGCAACACATCTTTTGGCAGCATTATAAATTAAGACCTCGAGAACTATTCCATAAATTTTAATAAACAGAAGAAAGAGGCCAGGCAGATTTAATTTACTTGTTACTTTTAAGCTACTGTTTGTAAGATAACATCTGAAAAGACTTTTCCCTTCAGAAAATAGATTCCCTGACAAGGTAATGTAAATTGTATTTTTGAGTATTTTGTTGAGAGTCCAAAACTCAGGTACTGAGTTGACATTGAGAGAACTCTTCCATTTTATCTAACCAACACAAACCTCCACATGTAGGAAGTTACGTGTGTATGAGACTGCAAACGTCATACTAGCCTATTCAATTTTTAGAAATTTAATTCCTTTTATTTCTAGTTAAGACACAACTAAAGCAATGCAGGTATAAGTATTATTTACTTTAATTTTGTCCTGAAGGATGCATTAGGTGCTTACTTTATCTAAGTAGGTAGAAGTAGGAGGTTCCCAGTCACTGTAGAAATCACAGCAGTGCACAAGGTACTTCAGTGACCACTGACACTGAAGTGCTTTGTGCCAACTGGAGTATGTAAACAAAGCAGAAAGTCAAAGTCTCAGCCTTTGAGACAAAGAACATAACATTAAATTATCTTAAATCATTTCAATTATAAAAAAAATTGATAGTCCTGTTTGAAGTGCCTTGGTTGCAAATTCAAGTATAAAACAGAAGGTGTTAGTAGACAGAAAAATTCAATGCATAAAAGCAACCTCTGCTTAATTTAACTTTTAGAATTTTCAAGTAAATTCTGCTATTTAAACTATGTCTCGTTATGTTGAATCTCCTCTTTCATAACAAATCCTGCTCCTCAAGGATATCTATAACCAAAGTACCTATCCCGTAATGTAGACTATAATAGCCCTCTGTGTTAAGAGGAACAGGGACAGAAATAGATACTGTATGACTAAATGCTGATTGACAGTTCCATCACATGCTTAGCTCTTCTTAAACAAAACTGCAATAAAAAGACCTCATATCATACCACTCAAGAGGTAGTAAATCGGTGTAAACAGATGTAACCCTGTGGAAGAAAAATTCTTTATTACTATCATAACACACTGAAACATTATTTTTCAAAAACATTAGCCAGAGATCAAATTATTCACTGTCTAATGAGAAAAGAAGTGTTCCTTCTCAATTACGCATTAAAATGCTGTTCCTAAGAAAACAAAAAAAAAAAAAAAAAAAAAATCACATGGAATACTGTTACTATGTAAATACTTAAAGGAAAATATTTTCATGGCACGTGGGAAAGAAACAAGAGGAAAACAGTACAGAGACAGTGACTGAAATGTCTGCCAGGTACATATCCAAGACAGCTTAAAAGCCCTTACAAAATGAAACCTAGGTTTTGAAGCTGTCAGAGTTTGCCACCTTGATACATTATTGTACAAGTCTGAAGAATTCCTTGACAGAACTTTTATAAAGAGCAGCTGAGACACTAGGAAAAGCATAGGTCCTCTCGCACAAAATAATGGTTTATAATCACACACATGATAAAGAAATGTATCATCTTAGTGACTGACAGACACTCGTAAGTGCACAGGCAAGACAACTACAGCCACCACAACAACTGACTTCCAAGCCTGGCAAAAGGCCTATCAACAATTCTGTCAGAAATAAGACCATTTACAAATTGGTGCCTCAATTCTCTCTCACCCCTGCCCCATTTTCTCCCTGTATTTCATTGTCTTGTATTAAAGCCCAAGAAATAAGTACTAGGTAGAAACGTCCAGTCCATTAAAGAGCTTTAAGCAAAGTCTGAAAATGTCTTAAAAATAAAATAATAAAAAATTTTAAAAGAAAAAATCATATTATTTTATTAAGTATTTTGTCATCCATAAGTGACAGCAAGTTCAAGAAAACATTTTTCTTAAGGAGTTAAAGGCCCAGGAACAAATGGAGAAAAATAGATAGGTGGAATTACTAGGACTATTATATAGATGCTTTTTAAAAGCTCAAAAAGTTCTTTATCAGCAACGCCACAAGACAGTCTCAGAGGTACAGATAAGGGGAACCTTGATGTACAAATAGAATGAAACATGTAAAACTGTTCTGAAAAAAAAGGTAAGAAAATAATTACAACATTTCCTAGAAATGTACATCCAGTTAAATAATGCTGGACAAATAGCTGAAAGAAAACCATACTAAGGCCTGTAAAAATTAAAAAACAACATATGCCTTAGTCAATCCTATATCACAGATTATAGGATGCTATTTGGTAGAAATATCCTTCAGTTCCTTGCCATGTTTCAATACCATGTTCTCTAGCCATCAGTATTGAAGACAGTTTCATTGATACAGGAAACCTTTGGTCTGACCAGATACAACCGCTTATGATCAGGTAAATAAATCTTTGAAGACACTACCAAAAATCCTAAGGATGGATTAAGCCTGGCACACACTCCCTAGTTACAGTTTAAAAAAAGACAATTTCTGCAGCACTTCTGTTTTGTTTCACTAACATTGTGATTGTCTCTATATTTGTGATTAGACCCAAAATGTAAATATTTAGATCATGATGCTTGTCTTGAGAAACCAATTTTACTGTTACTGTCATTACTCCAGTAGAAATTATGTTGTCCTCTGGGGAGATAAGAACCAGTAGATAAAGATGGGTCTATTCTCATTTCAGATTCTGAGCCATGTTTTATAACTAAGTTTGTAATAACTAGAAATAATTTGCTAGATGTGATAGCTCATGACTCTAATACCAACTACTTATGAAACTGTGGCATGTGGAACACAATTTCACCTTTTCCAGCCCATCAACTTCGGTGGAATTTAAGTTTATGAAAGATTTTGGTTAAGATGTCTGTATATACAGGGACTAGACAACCCAGGAAGTTCTTTATGGTCATAAGAGTGAAAGTGTAAACATGTATGGAGCAAAGAGAATCTAATTATCAATTATCTTCCATAATTTTCTCATATTCTTCATTGTGTGATCTTCCAACTGATGCTCTCTTGATCAAAGTAGATACATTATTTCAGCCATATCAGACATGCACTCAGAAACCTAGAGCCACAAATAAAGTCTAACAGTCTAAAAATGAACAGAAAAACCCCACAAAATTCAGACCAAAACAATCTGTGCTCTCACTTATGACATTACTCAGGTTTTATACAAGTGTACATGGAAACAAAATTCCTTTGTACAGTTTAATAACCTGACAATATAATTTCACCTAGCCAATCTTGGAGTGCATCATTTACTGCTTCTTAAGCAATCATATAACAGAGCTATCAAGCATGCAGGTTTTCTGAATACATGATTCAAGCCCTCTAAGAGTTATGTTCAGCATTATTATTCAGAATTACTGCTCAACAAGCAGGTCCAAATGTGAGCTGCAGACCCTTAGGCTTCCGAAATGCATAAATCCTGTTGTAGAAGTGTTCTCAACTGCACAGCAAAATTATTTCATTTGGCAAGTACCTAACAGTGCATGCAGAGTTGGTATAATGCATCTGGAACACATCTAACTCTCCCTGTATTTCCATAGTCCTATTTTAAACTAGTCAAATTAGAACCTCAGTTATTCCTGAGCAATTAGGACTTCAGAAACATTATTACATCTTATCCTACAACAATCCCAGAATTCTTCAAGATGCATAAATAAATAGGAATCCAATCTGGAACTCCTCAACATTTAACATTGTTTCATCAAGATCAAAAGCATTCTTACAAAGGAAGTTAAAGTATTTTCTTTAAAATTAAGATTAACAGCTGGCTATACAGCTGTGAAATCATCTGGCCTCACTTTTCCACTCTAATACCTGAACCCCACATTCAACTAGGAAAAAGATGCTTATTTTGAGCAACCAAATGCACCATCACTGAATGGAAATTGGCATTGAAGGGAATATGAGAATTTATTTCACACGGAATGGGACCAGATATACAGTAGACAGGTGATAAGACACTGTTACCATGTACTGAGAGTAGCCTAGAGATTAAATCTGGGGTGGAAATGGGCAAGGATCAACATAGGGCCAGTTATAACAGCAAGAAATGACCTTTATTCCACACTTAATTGACATTCAATCTGGAAGTCACCACAGGTTCTTTCCAGAGAGGAAAGAATCTGACCAAGGTGGGTAAAAACATTACTTCAGAGCAATAAGAAAGCAGGGGATTAATTAATCTTGCAACTGATAACTCAGATTCATTTCTGTGGAAATTGCATAAATCAAATTATTGAATCAAATATTTATTGCATGTTTTCTGAAGATCAATGCACCACGAATCTCCAACAAAGATCTAAATCCTAAAATTTCTCCAATAGTTCAATTTAGTTACATAGCTCAAGCATTTTTCAGGAATATAGATACTTTCCTCTCTTGAACAGGCTGACCAGATCCCTACAACCTGCACTATACTGCTGATACAAAGTATACATAACAGATCATAACAATGAGGAAAATCATCCTGTGGCCCAGAACCAATTTAGCACTTTTCTTTGCAAAGCATTTTCAGCTATGAGCACGGTGTTGTAGCTTATACTAGGTGACTGCTCTGGCAGATGTCTGGTCTAAGGTCAGCACAAAACCTCCTTCAGTTTCAGTTTTCACTCGCCATGTGTAACAAAAGAAGAGCTAGAGCTAGCATTTTAAGGGACTTTTGAAAACATGGTATTGGAAAACTCAAATAAATCATTAGCACCAATTCAGTGCTTCTTAAATCTAATCTTTTTTTATATATATTTGTTTTGATAATGAGTGCTTTAATCCTCTGTCTTAAAACTAAACAAAACCCCAAACCAAAAAAGCGCCCAGCACTGATGAGCAATCTTGCAATAACGAATCAGTGTGCACACATGAGGGAAAAACAAATGCAGTTGGGAAACAGATTTTGGTGTCAAGTTTCCCCAAGTGTTGTTATAAATATCAGGAAATTAAAAAATGCTCTTAAAATGCATGAACATTATTTAGGTCTTTAATCTGGAAGGGGCATGATTGATTTTGCAGGGTGGAAACTGCCAACTGTACCAGTGCCTGCAGATGGAAGGGGCCGGCACATAGCTGCCAATTTCAGGGAAGATATTTCAACTACTCTCTAAAATGGATTGCGAAAGCTTGTTGTCTTCTGCTTGCTCCTCCAGGCTCATGCTGCACTAGACAGCTTAGGGGGAGAATGGCGTCAGTCTTTTCCTGAAACAGCTGA
This sequence comes from Strix uralensis, assembly GCF_047716275.1. Classification (NCBI taxonomy): domain Eukaryota; kingdom Metazoa; phylum Chordata; class Aves; order Strigiformes; family Strigidae; genus Strix; species Strix uralensis. The sequence goes on along the minus strand of NC_133975.1, from coordinate 102,016,187 downwards.
AGTCACAGAACATGACTATTTTAGGAACACCAAAAAATGAAAAACCTAAACCTCTGAGAGCAATGGGGCCACAAGCTGAACTGGAAATAATAATCAACTAAAATTAAAGAGTCTTACTATTTACACAATGGACATTTTACACCACAGTGAGAGGAAAACTGACCTTTAAATTCTAAAGTTCGCTCTCACATCCTTATAACTGAACAAAATCTTCACACAAGGAAGAACATATACCGGAAACAAAACTACACTGTGTGAAACACACTTGAAGTCCCTCTTGCACTGTAGAAAACAGTAAAATATGACAAAGAAGTAATAGACTAATTTTTCAAATAAGACCATCTTTAAATCCAAATGTTCTTAAATCTCAGCTTGCTCATTTTCATAAATATATATCAGATTTGAGAATCTGATTCCTGATAAAACATTTTGGATGTACAACTTTAGACTATCAGAGTTGAGCAGCTCCAAGTCACATTTTTAGAGCCTCAAAAACTCCTCATACAGCTATATTAGTGTAAAGACAATTGCTTGTTGTTTTGGGTTTTTTTTTTTTAAAGTATCAAACTTACTTCTGTCCTTTCAATTGGGTAGAAATACACATTTCTCCTCAATTTTTACCTTATCTTTTCTCCCATATTGTAAAAATAATTTTCAATGGCAAAAGGAAATTGAGTAGTGTAAAACCATCTTTTTAAGCCATTTTCTATAGCTTTCTTCTTTCAAGGAGTATCTATTCCCTTTCCTTCTACTCTGCTCTGGAAACTGTGCTTATGCCAGCACCTTGTTAAACTGATTGCTGAGTCTTTTCCTCTGGAATTTAGCACCACTACAGCAGGTTAGTAACAGAGGCTGTCTCAAATATCTTGTGTTAAGGACAGATCTGAAAAGTTATCTGCACTGTGGAGTAAAGCTGTTTTGCTGGCAGTGAGAATACTAGAATGGATATAAAGTGTCTTCAGGAAAATTGTCTTTAGGACTGCATCACATTAAAGACATCTGAGTGGTATTTTGTCCCACTGGTTCCAGCAGGGGCAGAACTTCATCCCTACTTTAGTTCCACCAGCATAATATACATCTACATATGGGACATGAAAAGAACTCATTCTCTCCCTTTTAAGGATTCTTCATCTATACTCTTTTTAAATTATTATTTACAGGATTAATTTGCAGACACTTGTGCTACTACAGAAATGAAATTGCTGGCCCGAATTCATCCTCAGTACACAAGACAAAGCAAGGTGCAAGATAAGCCCTTTGCTTTCTCTTTCTTTTTGAAACACTCCTTTCATGCTACACTGCAGGCTTGTGAGATATACTCTAACATCATTTGTTACATATTTCATACTGTAGTGCCATGCTTGATTACATCAATCTATACAAAACAGAAACTGGCAGCCAGTCTCCCAATTTCTGCCAACTGTAAAGGTTAACATGTACGTTGGCATAATGTGGGTGTGTAAATAAGGGAATTTGTGTAGTCCTTTATTTAGCAATGTAAGAAAACATGTTTCAGGTCGGAGATGAATAGTTTTCCTTCCCTCCAGGTGTCTATTTTCTATTTTGGAAATTTCAAGGAAGGGATTAAACATGCACAAGCACTACTTAGCAACAAAACACTAGGGAACCATACTGTGTGTACTATAACTTCATTTCATAAGACTATCATCACAAACTGCCAGTGTTTCATCACTGCCAAGATGTCTTTGGAGAGAGACAGGAGAAGTCAAGGAAGTGGCTCTCAAGACACCCCCAATAAGCTCTCTGCCATCACTCAAGCCTCCCATAAGGTAAGTTCACCATCCCAAAGGATAATTAACAAATTTACCAACAACCTTTAAGAAAAAACATTTGCCCAGTCAAGTAGGTTTATGTTTTCAATTTTGCACCTTTAGAAGTTCTTATTGTTGAACAAGCAAAGATATATACAAAAGTTGGCTGTCAGTATAAAACAAAGCTATATATGTTTCTCTATCTGTAGACTAAATATTTTTCTAATCTGATGCAGAAATACAGATTAAGTTAATCTAATGGAACTGATATGAATTTTCCCTTGACATTTTGTTCTGGAATTCCAGAAAATAACCAAACAATTTGGCATGAATAAGCAATTATTTAACAGTGAGGATAAAGAGGAATGATTGATGTACCTGTTCCCTATTGTTCACAAGCTTGGCTTGTGTAACAATCTATGGTGATGACTATTAAACAAAAAATTCAAATAAACTTCCACAAACGTTTAACTCGTGCCGAAACAGTACCATATTTGCCATCCTTTGATGTCTTCCATTAATTTTAAACTATAACAATGCATTCCTCTGCTAAAGTATTAGAAAACAAAAAATTACAAGTCATATGAAACACAGACAGTAGTCAGAAGATAATTACTTTCAAGAATCCTAGTCTTCTGAGTCTTCAGGATAAGATGTAAGAACAGAAGGAAAAATTAATAGCATGCAGCAGTCATTACAGGCTGCATGAAGGTGATCATGCCTTTAAGCTGATTATGTAATGGCTTAAACATTGAAGGAACGGTAGTTCAAAATAAATGCAGCAACGACATATGCAGCAAAGTACCTCTAACATGACAGCTTTTATGCATGATCACCTCTGCTTAAATACAGAACATTAGTGCAAAACACTTCTATCAAGATTCAAAAGCCTGCAGAAATAGAAAATACCAAATTGAAGCTTTATAGAAAAGTCCTATATGCATCTATGACTCTAACTTTAACTTATGCAAAACAGAACTAAGCAAAATAAATTTTCTGTTTAATAAGCTATGAATCTATTGACATTCTTTCTGTGCCTGCTTTGCTGTTGTGATGTATAACATAAAAGTTGAAAACAGAAATGTATATATTCTTAAAGAAAATGAGACAATGAGCACAGAAGAAACCTATCATCTTAAAATAGATACTGCAACCACTGGCTGCATATGTCCAATAGAAGTGACACAAGCTACAGACATACCCTTACAAAGAGCAACGTATAGTTGCAATTGTCTTTAGGCAAAAACGTGTAAAATTTGCAAAATGCAACTATAGAATACAAGAAATAGAGCAATAGTAAAGGTGAAAGACTTCCACTTGAAAATGTTGGATGAATATTATGAAGTATTCTCCAAACAAAACGGCCAGTTGGAGATTTCGAAAGGAAAGTGTAAATTATATGGTTTACGTATGTTGCTGCAAGAGCACAGATCACTTTTCTTATATTCTGAACTGCAATGCCAAAGAAAAAAGATTCCCTGAGGTGACTAACAAAAGCAAAGGCTGAGGTTCAACAGGAAGAATTATGACTAGAAAAAGAAAGAAAAGATATGGGATTCCTAGAACAACTTATTGAAGACACTTGTAAGGCCAAACATCAAATTCCAGTATGCTCACATTGGGACAGAGCAGAAAAACATTTAGATTGAAGGATCCAGCGATAAAAAAAACATGAGAAAATACCATCGTCTGATCAACACTTAATTAATTTCAGTAAATATAAAGCTATTTTAATATGTTAAAATATGAATATACTGTAATTATTTTTCTTCTTCAGGGGAAGACTAATTTCTTGAGGAGAAATTATGTTCATCTTTACATATATTACTGCAAAATTAATAATGAAAACCTACAGCAAAGATTAAGCTAGCACAGTTTCTTAAAAATATTTAAGAATTATTTAATGTAAAATTTGGTTTTCATTTGTGAATACAAGCAGATAGGCTGAACCTTTTTATGCTAGGAAAGTCGGTTAACTAAATGAGATTTGTAAAGATCAGCTCAGAAGCTGCAAGTACTGCAACTGTATATTTGCACAGTGCATGCCAGAGTGGGCCCTAATATCACCTGCAGCCTCTAAACACTACTGTACTATTGCTCTTAATAGTAATAACAACAACATTCATCTTACTGGATATAGCAGTTCCTATTTTTGTATTCACAGTAAAGCTTTAAAAATTTGCAATGCACTTTCAGAGGTACTTTTTCTTAAAGATTAAAAAAAAAATCCCAAGTGTTTAACCATAATCACTATTGGGAAAATACATTAGTAATGTACACTTTAAAGCACTTCTGAAAAGCTACACTCCTAATACCAGGTAAATGATATATGTTTTAGAAACACTTATGAATACCTATTCACTTATTAGTCTGGCATGGCCTCAAAACAGTATTGGCTAAACAATAGTGCTTCTATCATGGTTTTGTATATGGTCAATCAAGTAAACAATATGCTTTTTTTAAAAAAAAAACGCTTGAATGCATGCTTACACAGCAGTTTATTCAGATCCATTATGGACATCCAAGTAAATAAATGTTCTAAAGTCCATAACTATATATTCAGTAAGTACATAGCTGCTAGTTTCTATAGAACAAATAATAAGCACTGTAACAATAGCACAATCACAGGGGTTTATCCAACAAGGTACTTCACCACAAAAAAGATTTCACAACTTCTCCCTGGCATTTTTTCCATCATCATTTCTTTCTTTTGTTTTTAAAGAAACATGTTAAAGGGGAGAACATTACCTTTCAAGAAGCTGTTACTTTGTGAGAATACACAACCATTAAGAGAAATAATAACATGGAAGGAAATTTTTTCTTGGGAGTCCCTGTAAAACTATAGGTCCTATTTCAATCTTACCACTTTACCTTGGTCACCAGCAGACTTAGATCAGTTCTGTAGTTTGGAGCCACAGTTTTACATTGATGGCATTTGTTATTCTGAGTAATTGCTCAGCAAACATTCAGGAAGGGCTTTGTTTCTAACTACAAATACCAAAGGAGAGTAAGCTCTTTAATAATCTGATTCATACTTATATGTGGGTGAGAGCTTGCCTTTTCCAGCCATCCTGAAAGCTCTTTACCCTTTATTCTTCTTTCATTCATGTTTTAGTAGTGCCAACAGGAAGAACAATACCCTATAGATTAAACAACTACTACTCAGAATTGCAAATAGATAAAGGGTTAACATTAGGACCTTATATAATGTTTTATAAGAAGCTGGGAGCCCTTAGAGGAGCATGAAAAACTGATTTTCGCCACAGAAAGATCTGTGTCACAGTTACAAAAAATCCCAATTAATTCTTCACAGGCCTTGGAGTGAAGAAAAGATACAGATAGAGGGGGACAAAAAAAGAGGGAGAAAACCCAGGCAGGAAGACTTCTCCAGAAGAAGCCCAAGACTTAGCAATGTTGATCTTCTTGAGTGCCCCAAGATACCCCATAGATATTTAAAAGAGGCTTTAGATAGTCAAAATAGACAAAGTAAGGTTTTTGCCTTTAAGACGAACACTCCGTCTGGACCACTAAAATGATGATTTTCCAGCCTCCAAGGCAGACTAGGTTTGGAAGAACACAAAAATGTCTTAACCTCACAAACATGGCAGAGGCTTCCACATTCCAAGCAGACTGTAAATTTGCAGTAGTCTGATATATGCACATGACACCCTTGCAAGTATTGAAATTAAATTAAAAATAATGAACTACTTAAAGTCTATTCATGGATATTCCTGGCAGGATCTATGTGGGCTTGGGAAAAAGGAAAATTTGCTAAATTAATAATTCACTTAGGAACAGTTTGCTCAGTGTAGGTCTTATTTAAATGTTTTCAAAAGTACATTTTTTTTACCAGTTCTACTCTCTTTCAACCTTCAGCCAGCCAACTGAAGTCACTTTCTAAAGGTCCAGCAAAAGAGCTAAATGAATACAGAGATTACAGCCTTGTTTTCAGGAAGGCTATAGACTCAGGCTTTTGTACACTGGTGAGTACAATGACTTCAATCTGATTTCAGGGATGTTAAGATAGGAAGGAATACAGATCAACTGGTTTTACAATACATCAGGATTCTACTTCATCAATGGTGTTTATTCTTGATGTGCTGTTGGGAATACAGCTCAAAACCTGCTTTGTTGACACTAGATTTGTTACTATAATACATATTTTATAAATATGGCAAAATAATATTTAAGAGTGGTAGAAACAATAGGACTATATTCTAGGAAGTTTTCAGAACAAAAGTAATACATCAATCAGTTCATAAATTTATCTTCAACATAGCAAGAAATTGATATGTTTATCTTTTAATCACTACATTAATTTTCCCATTTAAATTATCAAATTTCTTTTGGGGGATCTTATCACTGTATATAAATACTTGATGGGAAGGTGCAAGATGACAGACCCAGGCTCTTTTTAGTGGTGCCCTGTGACAGGACAACAGGCAGTGAGCACAAACTGAAAGAGAGGAGGGTCCCTCTGAGAATCAGGGACCACTTTTTTACTGTGACGATGACTGAGCACTGGCACAGGTTACCCAGGGAAGCTGTGAAGTCTTTCTCCTTGGAGATAATCAAAAGCCACTGGGACATGGTCCTGGGCAACCTGCTCTAGGTGGTCCTGTTTGAGCAGGGCAGTTGGACAAGATGACCTCCAGAGGTACCTTCCAGCCTCAACCCTTCTCTGATTCTATAAAAGCTACTTATTCTAATTAACTTGTTTTAAATTCTTCAGTCCCATCTCAAAGTCATGCAATTTCCATAGAAACTGGGTTCCACATAGCTTTCACTGAATAATGTTTCCATCCACACAAAAATAAAATAGACTTTCTCAGTTCTTATTTTTTTGTATGTTCTGAAGAGATAAACTTAATAGCACTGAATTCCCCACCCCTAAAAAACCTACTTAAGGTTACTTTTCTAGTGTTTTTTCAAATCCTGAAACCTACATTTGGATTTTGGTAACTGTATCAAACAATGAAGGTGTAAGATCTACTAGACAACCCTGAAAGCAGATTTTTTCATCCTAGATTTAATTAAATAGGAACATTAGTAGTATTTAATTCAGATTAGTGTAAAATTTTATAACACAAAAATGAAGTAGAAATAGTTAATTTAAAATATATTCATTCCTATACCAATAAAACCAAATTACATTCTGATTCCAAACAAGATAACACACATTTGCCTTCTACAGAATTTAAATTGGTGCTTAATTTAATTGTTCATGTGTTTTGCTTTACTAGTGCTCTCATAAGTCCTTTTGTTCAATGAAACCACTAAGTTGTGGGGCTTTTTAAAAAAAGTGGTGGCATTATCTAATAACATACATGAGAAGTAACATAATAGTTATGTTTTGATCTATTATAAAACTGGAGGTGTAATCACTACATCCAGCACTGTGTGCTGTGTAAAAGATATTTGCTATTCCATTAACCTTGTCCGGTGAACTGGCAGTCACACATTTGTTCTACTTTGCTTTAAAGATTACGTAATTAGAAAGTCAAATAGAGATGAAAAATGAACATGTAATTTCTTTTGCAACCTCAACATAATACACATTATCTATACCATGATGAAAATTATTTACAGACAAGGTTCTAATTTCACTACACAGAGAAATAGATGAGCTCAAAGTTGATCTATAGCAATGATTTCATTAGTTGCCTTGCTAGAACTGGATATGACTACTCTCAACATGGGTTTATCATCCAGTAGAAAAAAAGTCCACTTACTTTGTAGTAGCGATGTAGTCAAAGAAGCCTCCTCAAATCTCTTTCCCACTACAAAATGAAAGCAAAGTTTTCTTCAAAGAATAAACCATACAGTTCCCCTACAGGCAACTTGCTTCCTGATAATACCATCTCTAGGTCTATTAGAAGGGAACAGGCACTTCTGTCATTCCACAGCTGTTTCTCATCTCTCCTTATAGAAAGACACTGTAGTAAAATGTTAATCAGATACAGATTAAGCACTTTTTGAGTTATCTGTGCTACATACAGGCAATAATGAACAAGTCACTGGAAATGAACTAGTTAGGTTTGAAGAAAATACACTGCTCTTAAAAAATACTGGGAACTTTCTTCACTTTTGTTTTTTAAAATTGCTGAGAAGTATAATACCTGCACTTTCAAAATTAACATTTTCAATTGCTTATACAACTGACCAAAAAGCAAGCTGATCTTTGTACTGAATACTAGATTTTGTACTTTTTCGATCATGTTTAGTAAAAAGGATATCCAAGTACTTTGTGAAGTGTTTTTATTTTACTGTTAAGGTTTGAAAACAGCACTGTTGTCAGATGAACTAAAGTCTGCCTTCTCCCCCCAGCCCTGTTTAGAACTAGCAATCCAGAAATTGTCTTTTAAAAATAACTGTAAGAGGTTATAGTCAAGACATTTGGCTATATGTTTTTATATAATCTGTCTCAAAAGTTTTTTAAAATGTTTTTATATAATCTGTCTCAAAAGTTTACTCACCAGTTTTTCTACTAGCTTTTATTTCCATCTATTTTCTTGTCATATGGCAGTGTATTAGTGGTTCAGGAACCATAATTTAAGGCTAGTGGGAATATTTCCATTGACATGCAGTCATCTGCAAGAGTTTATTAAGTATTTTTTTTTATTATTTATTAAGTATTTCTTCAACTCCTGAAGTGCTTATTCAAACAGAACTTTAAACAAGGCCATGTGCAGTATCTACTGGTTTAAAAAATACATAAATAAAATATGTAAACTAAAAGACTTAAGAGAAACTACTATGTGAATATAATGTTTCTTTAAGACATATAATCTATTACTGAAGATACCAAACTATTATCAGCAGTAAACTATGCTATTACAGCTTTAATAGGTGGCTACAAAGCCACAGTAGAGGAACAAATGCAGAGACCTGAAAGTTCAAAAGATCAATAGATAAGCAGCATGTTACATGATAGTTGAAATGAGATCCTCTGAGAAATTAATCTTGTGCCATAATAAGCAAGTAACCCTATGTGATTTGAGATCATCTTTAATATAGGATTAGACTCAAGATATACAATCTGCAAAATGCTGGTAAATAATATTGTTCATGGTACCATCCTCAGATATGGCTGTTGATTTAAGTGATATCTTGTTGATTTGAGCAATATCTTGCAAAGCAACTCCTCTTCCTCCACAGACTTCCTCCCACTGTTAGAGGAAGACAAAATAAATATAAAAAACGGTATTTCCTGCTGCGGCATAGAACACTACTGCCCACTCTGGATATCTATCTTTCCTCCCTCAGCTTTTTGTGAACAACCAAAAAAAATTTCAGAAATTGGGGTTTTTTCAGAGCTGTCCACCAATTTTACACAGGTACAATCACAGACACTTTATGCAGGATTCTAATTTTATCTATGAAATCGATCCCATACAAGAAGTTGAATGACAAAAAAAAAAAGATTCTGAACTTATGCTTTCCAGATGTCATGTACCACACACTTGCTTTTTGTACATTTCTTTAGTATTTCCAGCATTTCACTTCCTGCCACGTGTCCAAGCTGCTCTGGTCAAGTCTTCAGGTGTCCAAGAAGTAGAGCAAGGGATCACTGGGCATGCATCACTTTATTATTTTAAAGACAAGGTAGATCTGATGCACCTCTGATGTAGATTCACTGCACACATGGCTGATCCATTTTGTGCCATAAATCCAGTGTTTCCAGTGCACATCGGACTCACCATGCATATAAACACATTGTGTCTCTGACTTCCCAGAAAAGAGAAAGACTGCTTTTGAAAGGTCGAAGGATGGTTAGTATATCAGTCTGAGAAACTGAGATCATCATTTATAGTATCCAAACATCTAGATAAGGGTGCAAAACTAAAAGCTAGGAAAGAATCTTTAGAAGTCAATACCTCACAATATCAAGCTATTAAAAGAAAGACAAAGTAACTGAAACTGTTTTTTGGTTTTACTAATTTGAAAATGTGCTCAAAGTCAAATTATTAAGCTAAATAGTCAAAACTACCCATCCAACAACAGAATAATTTAGAAAGAAATGTAGGCCCTTTGTATTTAAAAATTTATTTCATCTTTAAAATGTGCAGCAATGCAATTGAACTTATTTTTCCATTTCAGAATATGAAGTGGCTGTAAGTATTCAAAAGTTGTAAGACAGTTTTGTGTGTATCTAGATTTCCATTTATTCTTCCTTCCAAACCCTTTCCAATTCTCATTGTTTCAACATTTTATTGTTTATTTTCTTTCCACTGCTTTACATAACTGTATAGACATGTGTCTATATTCTTCCTTGCTCCCTTTCTCTGCCTTCCCCAAGTGAGGAACGGCTATTGGAAAGAAAGACAAAAAGGGAAAGCTATTAACAGCGGCTGAGTTTGCTCTAGTCTTGGCCTTTACATAGATTAGTGCAACATATGGCCTCAGATAAGAGCAATACCTTTGAGCAGGGTCTTACTGAGGAGGGTACACTAAAACACTACTTCTAGGTATACCAGTGAGTAGCCTTGACACACCTGAGTGCATCACTGGATTTGTGCTTTGGTCCTTAAAGCATGAGAGCCTTTCATCTTTCAAATTCTTTAAGCTGTGCTTGTCAAGACTATACCAGCAACAGACTTTGGGAGGGCAGACAAACAAAAGGGAAGCCCACTTAATTTAGAACCTGCTTGTTGAAATCAGGAAAAATTGTCAAAGGTCCACTTGGAAGGAAAGAAGGGATTGTAGTTGCACTCATTTGCTAAGTTATACATTATCCCACAAAATACAACATGGGAATCTGTTAGGCATGTAAGAGGTAATTCATGAAACATTGAATAAAATCTCTGACTCATACAAGTAGGCAAACTACTGACACTAAGATACACCTGCTCTCCTCCTCTTTCCCAGATGTTTGATAGCTACCTCTCTGCTGAGATGGCTGCCAATCACACAGTCAGAAGAAGGGAACATATGCTGCTCACTCAGCAACTCCAAATCACAGCCTGGCATCAAAATGCAAGCCCAGTCTCAAAAGGTATTTAAATTAAGGTGTTGGATAGTAAACTGGAGCAGCTGGGGCATAGTCACATATTCTCTTTTGTCTTCTGTTACAAAGGTGACAATCTTGGATAGAGGGATGAGATTGCAACAACAAAAATCTACAGGAAGACTCAGCAAACATCATCTGCTAGACACCTTAGACCTACTTTAGGATATTTTTTCAAAGTGGTTCACAAACTCTTTAAGCTTTTAGAATAACATATTTTTAACTGATGGAAATATGACTCTAGAGGCAGCTACATACAGTATTGTCAAATACTATACACTAGCATTCTGAAACCTTCAGACTTCACTATTGTTATCACTCTTTTTCTGTCTTTCCTGACAAATTTGCTTCTAGAAGATAAAGAAGTTAAGTGAAATCTAATTTACCCTTTCTATAATGTTGAATTGATTGGACACTGGTAAAACTTCATCTTCCCAAAGGATGGAACCATTCTAATCTGCATACTGATTAGTCTGATGGGGCTACATTGACTGCGTATGTATATATTCACACACAAACTCCTGCCATTTCTATTAATTCAATGTGTAACAATATATATTTAGCTGAGACTCAAATTTCATGTTTATAATTTGACAAATTAGTTTAGTGCTGCTCTGGAGATAGAATCAAACTGCTGTGTTTACACTACGTTGCCTCTTCAACTATGACTATATAAAACCAGCATTTACTAAAGGAAATGGAAATTCATTTTGGTCATGAATCCTCTGCTCAAGTAAAAGTTCTGGAATTTAAGAAGCACTTAGTTGCTGCATTAGGCCATTTAGGATGTTTCAGCGTCTCAATTGACTGTAATACCAATCTGCTCAAGTGCCCTGTTAATGACCTTCCATCACACAGCAAGCTCAGGAATTCAGTGTTTATACATTTTTTTTAACTATACCAGGAACAGACTGAAGGACAGATCCTTCTTTCTCTCTCTACTGTGACAGAAAGGTGTAAACTGTTAACATTATCTCAAACAAAAAACTCCTAACCTTCATGTCTCAATGAAAATTATCATTGGCAAAAGTTAGGAAACGGCAACCACTTAAAATTACAAGCTGTTAAACATTAAGAAATGAAGAATTTCAAAAGTTCTCTCTAAACAAACAAACAAAAATGTATATGCTAACATCATGTTGCAGCATGAAGCGTTCCTAGTTTTGTATTATTGTTCTAAATTAATAACTACAACAGAGTAATATGAATCTTGACTGAGAAACACCACTACCATTTCCCAAAACATCCTCCAGAATTTTAAGATAAGTAGTAAGCAATGTAATATAAACTTAGAGGACTGGATCTTCAGCTGATGTCACTGAGATAGCTTCACTACAGTCAAAAATTTTAGTCATTTTCACAAACTTAATAGTGATCTAGAATATCTGTTTTGTTAACAAACATGAATATTTAATCATCTACCCTGCCATGTAGCCAGCTGGACAAAGAGCATGAGAAAACTTCCTTGAGCGATGTCATTAGCACTTGTCTACATTGTTTACATTTTACTGTGGCAGTCTCTAGTGAAAATCTCAGTTACAGTATTATGGAAAATACTAAAGCCAAATTCCACTTTTTTTATCTTTCTTCACAAGCCGCAAAAGAAAACTACTTACAAGTTTTGCACTCTTTGTTTCCACCAAACAGCAACAAAATCCCAGGAGTTTTCACATCTATATACATTTTCTAAATTGCCATTAAAAAAAAAGTTGGAAAGAAAAAAGTCTTGTGATACTCTGAAAATGTTCCAAAAGCTGAACACTAATTATGGAGAGCAATATAGAAATTAGAAAGTAATTGCGCCCCTTCTCCTTCTAGTAGAAATCTGAGAATGTAAAACACTTGGCTTGCTTTTAGAATTTTGGGTTTGCATATCCAGGATAGCAATCAATTCCTTTGGAAAACACAAATTCTTTACAGATATCTATTCTTAAAACCCTCAGCAGACTATGGGAACAGTACCTGTTCTAGGGTAACAGCTATCACCCAGTACTTCACATGCATTTATGGATAGATTAGGGTCTTTACTGTGTTGCAACATGACAATCAGACATACATAAGCATACAGTTAGAACCTTAAATTGAGGCAGTTAAATGAACTTGGTTCAGTTTAATTTTCATCTCATTCATAACATAGAACACCTCAGTCAATATGTCTAGTTAAATAGCTGATCTCTTAATGCTAGATAACAAATACCACTGCTGAAGTTAGTGGGAATTACATGGCTACATCAGTCTGAACATTCCTGTTACTACAGTCTGACTGGAATGTGAATTATTGTGTCTGTGTATTAATTCTAACAGGAAGAACACATAGAAAAACTTTGTTAATATTAGCTAACATTTAAACCACTCTAGCTAAATCAGGTTTTATTTTTAAAAATGCTATTTTCAACAAAATATTCTCTATTACTATTTTTTTAAATATTTAATGTAACTTTCTTTAAATGTACTGTGGAGAAAAATATCTATTAAATATTAATACCTCATTTCCCAGTGAGTTCACTGAGTCTCTAATCCTGATTTTTAGCCCATTAATAGACTCTTTAGGACTATTCTTCTATGGATTTTATCATATTATATTTATTTCTACAGTTGGGGAAACACATTTCCAAAGTGTAGTAAATTGTTAAATTAAGTACCTCCGACCACAATTTATAAGAAGGTCTCAAGGCAAGGTAAGAAAAGAAACCATCTGCACTTAAGCCATTTAAGTACTGATTTTATGAAGGGAAATTTCATTTCAATAAACATAAAGCACCTGATCAGATTCAGTCAAGTTTGGCTTTAGTATTATGGCCACATCTACAAATATGGGGTTCCATTTCAGACACAGCATACAATGAACAGAACAGACTTACAATCCAACTGTTATAGAAGCATTTAGCAAACCCCCTCAAAAGTAGAAATCCCATTAAAAAGACATTTTAAAGTAAGGAAATCAAATCTGTGGACATTTCTGAGAGCATTGCACAAAGGAAGCCATTTTCTGGGCACGGCAGAAGTTAAACCATCTTTACAAAGACCTAGGAAATAAACTGTGTACTCTTGAGCACCATCTACTGACATTCAGTATTTTCCTGTTTACAGAAATGGCACTCAAAGGTGTTATCTGATTGAATCTTCTGAATAGCTCTGAAGCAACAGACAACTGGCAGATTTGCTTGTACAATTTCTTGGCACAGAGAGCTTACACCTGTAACACATAGCCAAGCCTACTGTGCTGCAACAACAAGCCTTATTGTGCAAACCATTGCACTGCCAGGTTCGTCACCTAAAAACCTTCTCTAGAATGACCCATGACTTGAGGGTATTTGTTTTAGTAAGAATCTAGTCTCCTAGATTTTTATGTGTTGAGAAAAATCAGTTTGGAGGGGGAAAATGTTATAATGGACCATTTGTAATTATTTAAAACAGAAACTCAAGTAATTGATTATTCATTTAAAATGTAGAATTTTCATTTAAAATACAAGTAAAGCTGCAGCACTAATATAAACTATTTTTTCTATTATAGTATTAAAACGGTAAAAATGCCATAAACATAGTGGAACTTAGTCAAATACTAGTTTTTTGACATACTCAAGTGTTGCATTCTTATGAAGTGTTTTATATGAGCAGAAACTTTTTTTAGCACATATTTCTACTACTTTAAATGGAATAGCAGTTCTCGGACTTTTGAATCTCAAGTATGTTTAATTTTTTCTAGTGTCTCACATCCCTGCTTTGAAAACTTTCTTAACCAAGAGGCTAAGTAACATCCAACTGAAACATTAGAAAATTCTGATACCATGCTGTCCTTATATTTGTCCTGTCAAGTCCCTTCTTTCCTTATCAGTAAATAGCAAGAGAGACTGATCTCAAAGCTGGCTCACAAACCTAGATGTTCCCTTACTTGCAAACCAGACTATGGAGAAAAAAGGGATGCTGGAACTCAGAAACGTAGAGTCAAGATGGCTTCTTGTCCAGATTTGGAGTTGAAATACAGCTACAGAAAATACCCAGGCCTAGAATCACTGTTGCTGAGAAATGCTAAACCTTTTTTCACTGCAAATCAGAAAACAAATATTTTGGAATTTCTTGTAGAATGAAACTTCTTAAAGCTTTCCATTTAAGAGAAATGAGAATGTTTGTGATTAGTTTGGCTGTAAAAGAGAAGTTTGCTTTCTCAGCTCCTTAACTCTGCAGGGACAGTCCCAAAATCCTTATTGCCTCATTTTAAAATGTCTGCCTTAATATTTCCAGACTCCTCTGGAAAATCAGGGATTTCTTAGTTGGAATACACCTTCAGGCTTCCAGGGTCTGAAGCGCTGAGCCTCATACAGCTGCATGACACCCCGCCATTTGTGGACTGAGCTCCATGGCAGATAGTACAAAACACAGAGCCTTTAAACCTGAGATAGTCAACTGAACATTGTTTCCCCAAATCCTACAGGCCTTGGTTTAGGCATCTTCTGGTGCTTTTGTTAGCTGGGTTATGTTGGTGATTTTGGTTTTAGTTCTTTCTGCTCACTGAAAGAGGTCCACCTCTATCCTACCTTCTCTTCCCACCCTACTGAACCTGAACTCAGGAGAGCAGCAGGCTTACACAACTAAGGTGAATGGGGAGAGATGAGCAGGGCAGAGATTGCCTGTTGGCTTGGGAAACCACCACAGTGGTCTGCCTTCAACTGTAAACCAAAGAACTGAGTTGTGGTTTGGAAGTTTTAGGGATGCATATGATGCAGCATGGAAGTATTTCTGACCAGTAGGAAATGAAGCTCTTTTAAGGATGTTCATTGAAATCTCTTTCAAGACTGTCAATATTATATTCATTCCCCCTGCCATCTTTCCATTATTCAAGCTTGTTTCGACATGATATTCATTTATAATTTCATGCAATACTTGTGTTTCCATAACATTTACAAAACTATCATCCACTGATAAGACAATCTTCACATAGACCAACTCATCACGCAAGTAACTAAATTTCTGACCTGTTTCTCCTCATATTTGCTGAACAGAAAAAATTACTAACACTTGCTGGAAGTTAAGTGTTTGATTTTTTGACTGAATTGACACCTCTATACCAGTTTTTTATGCTCAGTCTAAGTGACTACTTCAATGTCAATTTTAGTACTGCCATTCAGTTACGTATGAAGGCTGGAATTCTTCACTGTTTTCTACGTACAAAACAATTAAGTTTACACATATAAGTGGCTACTTGAAGTAAATTTTTTCATAGACAAGTCATTTCTCTTTCAAACAAGCAAATAAAAACTGAGTTGAGAATGCAAATGTAAGTTGACACCTCATTATTTGACAGAATTATAGTAGAAAATTTAATTACAAGTGAACTTCAGCATGATTTTTTGTAAGCAACTGACAGGTTATTGCAATTTCTAGGACAAGAGAAAACATTCTAAGAGAGTGGAAGTATTTACAAGTGTTACTGCATGTAAAGCATTTATGATGCCTACACCAAATTACAATCATGTCCTCTTTTAAAAAGAAATATGTGTAAGTAATATATGCACTGGCAGCTATCTGAGTTTAGAACAACAAATGTATCTTACACAATAAAATAAAAATATATTACAGAAAGTATTCACCTGAAATAAAATTACCCTACAAATTACTCTTAATTAGCCAAATATTTTTCCTGAATATGACACAGAATAAAAATAGAACCATAAAAGAAAATCTATATATGAGTATAATGAGCACACATGATATGGCTTCTTAAGGATAATGATGCCAGGAAATACTCTGTTGGGTTTTTTTCCAAAAATGTATTTTCTGAAAAAAAGTCATTGAAGTAGATATTTTCCATGAATGTTCGTATCAATTATTCAGCTACAGATATTGAAAAATATTTGTTTGCCAGAGTCACTTCCTTCCTTAAAACATCAAAATGCCTTTTGAAATATTTGGGTTTTTAATATGATTTTTTTAAATTATCTATTTTTAAAAACAAATCCAGGCAAGGTATTTTGAAAATTATAAGCCAAAGTGTAAAAGTTTATTCTGTTTCAAACTAGAAGTCTTTTTTAAATTTTCAAGTTGCCAGACTGAAAAAAATCATTCATTTATAAGTGTTTTTTAAAAAATGCATAAAAATAACACCACTTTTCATATGACCTCCTATTCAAAAGACAACCCAAAGACACTCCCCAGCAACTTGCAATTAAACTACTAGGAGGATCTCTGCAGTGATTGCTATCTGAGTTTTCAGGCTTCAGCAACTCTCCCCAGGGGAACATCTGAAACTCACCGGACTTCAGTCTCTCTGTAGGGCACCCATTACATCCACAGGCCTAACTTAGCACCCTCTAAAATTCATTTGAATAGACTGTACAGGAAGCATTTTTTTTCCTTTGATGCTGTGCATCATTGCAATTCTGCTGAAAGTGGAGCATCAATTACAGCATGGCAGTACACTGTTTCACTGCAGTGACACAAAGCTCCAAGTGACTCGTTGATAGCTTCAACCAGAATAAAAGTGAGAAAAGACGTCCAGGTGGTCTGATTCACTATTTTGTCTCAAGTATTTAAACTAAGAAAATTAGGATCTAGACTAAAAATCAACAGACAGGGAAAGGGGCTTTTTTCCCTACTGTCATATAAATTGTTAGGAAACAGGTTGTAGGATGCTTGAGGTCATGAATCAATTATTTGAAACAGGGGTAATCTAGCTTCTAGGTCCAACTTCAATGTGTGCTTTAGAAAAAGGGTACAGCTTCACCAGAAAAAACAGAAGAGATTTCTCATATTCATATCCCTTCCTCCAAACCTTTTCCCTTCACAACCAAGTCCTCCCTTTAAAAGGGGGAAACACAATTAAGTAGTCCAATTTATTCAGAGCAGCAACTCTGAAAAAAAAACAGACCTCATGGGGCAGGCTACCCAAGTCATCAGATCACAGAGGTGTCCAGAATACTTCTCAATCTTTTCTTCAGGAAATCATGTAGGCAGGTATTTGCTGGCCCTGAACTGAATCCAAGTCTCCATCACCTTCAAAAGCCAGAGTTAGTACCCACTTCGAGGAATTTTATCAGACATTTATCACTTCAGAAGTGATATCGTTACTGGGCTATGAAGCAAAAGAGAAAGCATCTCTTCTTGTAGTGGAATCAAGCCTTTCATTTTGGTAATACTGCAAGTGCACCAAAACATACATTCTAGATGTCTTAATAAACACAGTTAATTCTTTTCCAAAACACTTTTTTTTCCTCACATCAGCCATTGAATAAAATGTGCTTGAATTTGAGTTTTGAATGATAACCTGAAAATCGATTATTTTCGAAGTTTGAATATGAAGTCTGAAAAACCTATATGCATCTACCAAGATACACTTATTTTTCATCCATTATTTTTATTTGCCACATTCTTATGGCCCTACTTTTTTATTTCCTCTCCACAATAGTTTTATTCATTCTAAATTCCAACATGTGAATTATTTCACTTAGGATTTTCCTGGTGATGCACAGATAATATAAGCAAACACTTCACTACCATGAAAATAGCAATGCACTTCTTTATTTTTCTTCTTTTTTTTTTTTTTTTAATAAATCAACTTCATTATTATGTGGCAAGTATTTTGCTGTAATGAGAGCAGTATAAAAGGTAAACCAAAGGGTGCTGAAATAAACGACCAAACATCATACCTACCCGAGAAATGCTAATATATTTTAGGTTTGAATAAAAGAGAGTGCTGACAGTCATCAGATACATGTGCTAGGTGCACGTTTTATGCCATATGATACATTTTAATTGTCAAATCTTTGCTGAAACACAGGAAAGCTTTATGGTCTCCAGCAACTTATTTCACAGTTTGTATGTCACAGAAGTTTGGGGAAGACTTGAACTTTCTACATCTTGTATTTCTGGAATCTTTTTAGTTCTATTGTGATCTGCATTGGTAAGGGTTCATCCATTGTTTCCTCTCCCACTGATGAAACACATACACATCACCTCTGCAGGTTTCAGAAACTGCTATCCGTACCATAAAATAAGTACATCTTTTACTGCCATGGGAGCAAGACCACTTCTCAGGCTTCTGTTATGGAAACACTTAGTATACCCAGAAGCATAAACCCAGTAGAAAGTAGCAGGACTGAAGCTTCAAGTCATTTAGGTACTTTTGAAAGCTGCAAATGTGTCTTTTTGGGGAGAGATGTGAAATCTTTTCGCTAGTCACCCACATTTTCAAAGTCCATTTTGATAGCTGTAGTACAACTCTTTTTGTAATTATTGTCCTGTGTTGACAGTTAAACCTTTCCAACATCACATCAATTAAATTTCAAGATAAAAGATGATAAATCATACATGGGTCAAGAAGCATGCAAAAAGTAGTTTCCAAACCAAGTCTCATTTTGTAGAAGCTAAAACTTAGTTTCCAAGTATAATTACTTGTGTTATATTGATAGCTAGCCAAAGCATGGACCTTTGTTTTTCAAAATTTATATTTTATCATTATGTTCAGTCTCAGTAAATCTGAAAAGCACTTGTCATATATTGCTGTATATGTCATACATACATTCATTTTTCACTGTGGCACTACCTGAAAGGCACTTATGGCTCAGAGCCACTACATCAACCTAAACCTTAACCAAACTTCGTTGTAAAAGATCCAGTTGAATTCAAATCAACACACTGCAAAAATAACCCATTCGTTGGGCTCTGCAAATGCACTGGATACAGGGACATAAAGTGTTAGTAATTTAAATATTTTAAATCTGTACAGATTGTGCGCGCCAGAGTGGCAACCAAGTGAACCACTTTAGCTCTGCTTTTATTTTCTGTATATCTATCCTCATTATGGGTCTTACCTGAACCCACGGTAAATTAACCTATTTATCCCTGTCTTTGTGAGTCATGGTGGAAGCCCATTGTAACAAGGTGGTTTTCCCACGTTAAAAAAACCAAGCCCACACTGCCTTTAGCATAACACCTAACCAGAACTTGAGTGCACATAAGCTCAACACTGTTCATGGCTCCACTTGGATCTTTGAATGCAAGAAGGAGGCTTTTCATTTACAGTAGAATAATTTAAACATAGATACCTTGTCCAAAAAGCAGTCTGTAATCAACTTTAAGTTAGAAATATGGCTCCCAGCTATTATGCTATATTTCCACAACCACTTCAATGTAGGTGAAATGTATGGTTTCAGTGATCAGCTGTATTTGCAGCTTTCGTTACTGCTGAAGCTCACCAAGGTTTGGGACTCCAGTCACTAAGTTTCTTGGAGGCACATATGCATATGTATATACACACATACTTATAGTAAACTCTGCTTTACAAATCAATTGTACTTTACTTAAGTGAGCTATTGCTACCACACAACTGCTGCCTGTTAATGAAGCCAGTCTTATCCATTACAGCAGCTGTCATTTCTGCTGCCTGACCCCCTTCTACTAGCTTTCAGTCACCCAGATGAGAGTTTTTCTCACTTGAAGCTCCTCAACCTGGCAGAAGAACCATCCAAGTCATCATCAGTTGTCAGCAACCCACTCGCTAACTGTTCCCTTGAGCTTGCAGGCCTGCGCGCTTTGTGTTCATTTTTCTCTGGGGTTCAGCTGCTCCCAATAATTTTCCCACAGAACCACAGAGTGCAGCCTAACAAAGCAGTTAAAGCAATTCAAAAGCCAACTGACATGCTAAGAGGAAGTCAGCCACAAATTCCCACTACTTCCCCACCACCATTTGACCCCTCAGCAAGTAAGTTAGAAAGCCACCTCAAAAAACAAAAGAATGTAGTAATCTCCCACAGACTAGCTGGTTGTAGGATTAAATAAGCATTAGTGCCAGGAGAAGCACAAAGCCAGGATGGGGAGGAAGGAAATAGGAACATCCCTTTCAGCAGGGGTTAGCCTTTTGATTGGCCTTATCTGCATTGTCACACTGCGGTTGGAGGGGTGTGCTTCAGGAGCAACCGAGAAGTCTTAACAGCTTTCTGTTGCCAAAAGGAGCAGTTTCATTCTCCTCTCCCTCACATTCCAGCTCTGGCGTATATCTGGCCCCTCAGTAAACCAACTCATTAAGCCAGCGGAAAGCTATTTGGTTTTTGGTTGGGTTAGTTTGCCAGTGGTTTAATGAATTGAATTGGCTCAGAGAGAGGTCAGAGAAGCACCAACCAACAAAGCAGAGGCAGGAGAAATGCAGTGCCAGGAAAACAGGAGGGCACAGTGCTGCCTCTTCAGCAACAGCCAGCAGGCAGGTCGGCTCGGCCATCTTATCCCACTCCACTCCCAGCCCTCCCGGCTGGCAGCTGCCAGCTCTGGCTTTCCAAGGGAAAACAAGCCAAGAAGGATGTGGTTCTACCTATCCAACTGACAGCTCTTGTTTTTGGGACTAACAGGATCCTGCTAGTCCCCCTAACTTAGCACTTGCTAGTCATAGCAGGCTAATATTTATTTTCCAGCACACCTTAACTGAGATGTTGCTGGTTAAGATTCACCATATCTGCTGAAATGGCACAGCTGATCTCCATCACCCAGCCTTCTGCTTCAAGACCTGCTTCCTCTCTGTAGCTCTTAGCCCCTTGCAGCAGTAGTCTCAGAAGCCCTCCCTTGAAGGCCACAGGAACTGGCGCTGCCCCCATCCACCCGCTCCCAGGATGGCCTTCCCTCCCTTTAACATCTCCTGCTCCACAACCCTGTCCCGCTCTCACACTCCACCCATAGCTGCAGCAGGCAGCAGGTGCCTGATGCCTCAGGAGAGGTGTTATGGTGCTGTTCCGCCAAGTTACAGTCCATATACATAATGCACAGATACTTCAAACATGCATTGTCATGGTTTGTTGGATGACTTGAGTTTTCCAGATTGAAATCCACTTAGTTAAGTTCAGAACTGACAGACAAGGGGGACAGGAAGCAAGTGCCCTTAGGTGGTCATCTTTATCAGGTTTGAAAATTTGGTGATGCTTTTCATTGTGGTATGGAGAAACAATTGTTGTGACACTACAAGTCCCCTCTTCCAGTATTTACAGAACAGAAGACATATTAAATACTATTTCTAAATTACGTTTGTATCCTTTAAACATCTTTAAATTTGTCATTAAAAAAACATTAAAGAAAACAGAAAAAAAATCAATAAATATGCAGATAAGTAAATGTTGAGGCCATTATAGATTTTTTTCTTAAATACTCTTAATAGAAAGCCCTGAAATGAAAGAGAATAAATATTGTGGAAAACCAGTTTTAAAATTAAAATCTTTTAGTTCTGCAGTAACTCTAGGAACATATTATGAAGTTAGGCAGCAATCATATGCATAATTAAAGAAGTGATTATATGTATATTTATACCATCAATGCATAATCCTCAATTTGTTTAACATAAAACAGAACATCAAGGAAACGAGAATTTAAATTCCACTTGTTTAATATGGAACATTAAGTACACAAAAAATTGCTTGTAATTTTAAAGTGTATAACTTGAACAAAATTTCAAGGTGGAAAATATTTGGGAGGAAGTAATGAGTGAAAAGAGAAAGAAAATATTAATATTATGCTTAATTAACAGAAACTTCATTTGTAATAATTAAGGAGTAGTATGCTCCCATTTCAAATACTTAAAAAGAAGGTAATGCCAATTAGCAAGACATTTCTTCATTTTATACAAACAAGATAGATGTGAGAGTTCTTAAGTATTCACACAGAATTTTTGTCTGGCTCCAGCACAACAGGAAACATTCAGAGTCATCTCCCTTACACCATATATGTCTCTAATAACAATCATCTCAGAAACATTTGCTTATATTCAGATTAATAGCAGGATGTATTCTGTGTTTGTGATGAGAAACTGGAGTTTTTTGTGTTATACGTTTAAGTTGATTAGTACATTGAATGTGATTAAGAAGAAGTCTTCACCTCCTTTGTGCCCTCCTAGCCCAAACAGGGAGATTTGAGAAAACACAGTGGACTTGTAGAAAGGAATGAAATCTGCCTGTTCACAGAGAGGGGTCTCTGTGAGGTGCTGTTGAGGAGCAGCCAGACTTTCTTTGCAGACTGGAGGAGCCATGGTCAAAGTTCTGTAATTTTGAGAAAAGGTGATCTCTGCTTCCTGCTAAGCACTACATTTCATGGACCCAAACATAACAACACCAAGTCATTCTTCCTCCAGTCTCATCCAAGAGCTGTGGCAAAGATTATTCCTTCATATTTTTTTCTCACACAGTATAGAGCATACTCATCTATTTTGATAACAGTATTTACAGTGTTTTCTTTTAGTCTCTTTAGAAATGGTATCCAGCTGTCTTGAAGGCAGCCTTTTTTATATTTGATTGGCAGCACTCTCAAGACCAAATATTGAGCTGTTCTAAGAAGGAGTTAAAGAGCTATCATTGTAAATATAATGTTCTGTCTTATCAAGAGTTCTGTGGTTAATTGGATACCGGAAATAGATATTAGCCCATATTGTCAGTGTTGTATGGACTTGATAGGATAAGAAGTCATCTGTCATCAAAATTAAAGGTATTATAGAACTTTCTGCACCCTTAATTCTGTTGCTCAAGGGATTCCAGCTTTCCACTGACCCTTCAGCAATCCTTCTGTGCATAAATACCTACTATAAGATATTAACAGTCATCTGCTCCTGAGCAGGGAGGAAATAATGTTGTGTACAGAATGTGTGTACTTCCTGGTGAAGGAAAAAAACCCAATATAAGTATTTAGCTTTTAATTTCCTTACTTTTCAGAGATTGTGTTTAAAAAATGACATATATAGTGATGTTAAATATATAATATATGAGGGATTGAGATGAGTATGAAATTTTGGTTTATGCAGCATGTGTTAATGTTTGAAAGCACTGTAACTTCACATTTAACATTACATGTATATTCAATATCATCACATGAATTATTTTATTATCTTAATGTTTATTCAAACCATTACTATTTGTGCCACAATAGCAGAAAAATACATTTTAAAATACTTGATAAAACTATCTAAATACTGCAATATTTGTTATTTATACATGTCGAGGAGTTTTAGAAGAGCTAATACTATATTATTGCTTTGTATTATAGGAAGAGAGTATCTCTATTAATTGCTTACTTAGCATTGTATGTTTCCTCTGATTCAAAAGTGTTGCTCAAATTAGTCCCTCTGGTTATCATTAGAACTGTGAGAGCCTGAAAAATCAAAGCTGTAGTGCACAAATCAAAGCTGTAGTCAGTGTCAGTGACAGCTGCAAAAAATGGCAAGTCAATAGAATTAATAGAAGTATTTCTGTACAAAGAAATGTTATTTTTATGTAAACATATAAGCAATGTTAACTAAGTTTATAAGTAGAAAAATAAGAAATGCCATTTTGTGATATGATTTAGAAAGTCAATCAGTCTTTACAAAAAAAAAAAAAAAGGTTAAAAGTGTTTGTCATTTTAAAATATTTAGTGCTTTAAATATTAAAAATGTAGTAATAGTGAAAAAACATACTTTGCTTATGCATTACATGTTAAAAATATTTTCAAATTAATTAATGTGGAAATCTTGTCAGTGCCCCTCATTTCTTAAATTGTATTATTAATGCACTCAATTTCCTGTACATTATCCTGTATATTAGATCATCACAGTTTATCCATAAGCCACATGCAACTCCTAGGCATCTCAAAGTACACTGTGACGGTATGGACAGAGAAGACATGAGGCTTAACCTGCAGACTATATACCCCAAGGAGTGGTACTGCCTGTTATGGTTTATAGATTCTTCCAAGAGTTTGAGTTAGAGATCTGCTGGTTTCTGGTTAGAGATCTGCTCACTGCACACCTTAGTTCCTGATATTTTCTTTTTGTTATTGTAGTCTGAAAAAATTTAGATATATACTCAGTGAAATATTACTGTAGCTGTTGTGATTCAATGCACATCTCAAATTTTTCATCATTCAGCTATCTGTCCTTAGAAATCATTTATAATAATTAAGCATTACATGATGTGATCTTGTCTAGCAAAAATTTATGGAATTGTTAAACCAGCTTTCACAGAGAACAACCTCTCAGATGATCTTAGGGACAGGGAACTCTATGGCATGAAATGTTAATAACTCATATGTATTTCTAATGAAATAGACTGTTACTAGTTCTGATAACTCCTGCAGAGAATAAAGACACTGTTCTACTTCAGTGTTATTTTAAGGTCTTACACAGAACTTAAATATTCTGCCTGTCTTCCACTGGCCCTTTCTTTTAAACTGCATTTCTTTTGAGGAGAAAACTTACAAATCTTGCAAATTAGTAAGTAAATAAACAATAATAACTTATTTAATAACATGAATTACACATTTAGAATACTGGTTTTTATATTAGCTATCTTTGTGGTTTATCTTTTAAGGAAAGGGAATCCAAGTAAGAAGAAACCGCATTGTAAGTCTTTTCTATTAAGCCTTTGCTGAGAATTTTTATGTGCTGATTCTGAAGTGTTCAGATTAGCAAAGCATGAATTACCAATGCTTTTACAGCAGTTAGTGAATATCGGTTTGAAGTAAAAGTAAAAAGAAAAAAAAGAATTATATAAAATACTTAAGTATACACTAAGAGAAAAGAAAAAACAAGCTATTTTAAGTGCTACAGTAACCTTCTTGAAAAATTAACATTAACCAACCTGTCCTTTTAATCGTACTTATTTTAGAAATAACATTTTGGAAATCTCAGAATTGACACCTGGATAATTTGTTACCTGATGTTCAAGATGTAAAAGACAATTGGTATTCTCAGATTTTTATTTCTATTAAATGACAGAATTCTCAAAATAATTTGGAAGGAACAAAATGTGTTCATATTATTGTAAGGTAAAGAAGCAATATTAATTGACATATATTGCAACACTCAATGGAATATAGTGTGAAGAGTTACACTAAGTCTGTGTGAATTTGTTCGTCAGTCCTGTCACTTCAGTTTTAAGATGTGTTATCTGGAATGATTTACAGGTACAAGGGACTGAAAAAGAAGACATCACCATTTCACACCAAGGAACGTTCCAATTATACTCTGTTACCTGTATTAGTAATTTATAATTTCAACTATCTAAAGTATGGGGCCAAGGTTCTGTGTTGTTAATTCATATGGAAATTAATGTGGTAACATACTTTGCAATTTTTGGGGATATTGAATGTGATAGGACGTCAATATTTAGCAACTGTGTATCTGACTATTTTGAAGTTGGAAATGCCTACTCTGAACACAGAGTATTTTTATTTATAGATTCTATACTGTAAACATTTTTCATCAAAATAGTTATATACATCAAACTAGAAGTTTAAAAGATGATAAAATGTCTAGGTGAATTGGCAAGAGGTGTACTTTCATGAATACTGCACATTTAGGCCTGTTTTATATATAGCCATAAATTGTTTTATCCTCTGTAGGATCATGAAGTTTCTCTTTTGATTGCACATATCATTTAAATTCTGTAATAAAAGTCAGACCAATACATCTTATTTGGGGAAGTTGTAAAAGTATTAAACACATATTCCCCAAAGTATCATAGGTCATCACTGAAAAGATTTATTTTCCTATACCAAAGGAAGATGTCTCTTCCAAGCTTTCTACATTGAACAATGTAGAAACCTTTTAATAAACGAGATATTTTGAACTGGTTATCGAGGCACACTGCTGAGAACCACTGACACTTCCACTGACTTCTGCTCCTAAGAGTCTTGTATGATCTTACAGGATGTGTAATGCTCAAGCGTGAGGTTTTAGCAGAGAAGAGCTACCACTGAACTTACAGGATGTCTTGATTTTGTGAACATCTTATATAAGAACACATTCAAACTATATGAAGTCACACATTCTGTAAAGAACTCCACAAAATGTTTTCTCAGATAATCTGCCATCACTCTTCCATGGTTATTGTGCTTGCTTATTACAGTAACTGTGTGGATAGAAATGAGATGTTAGAATACATGTAGACTTTCTTATTTCTTCCCAGTGTGACAACACGAAGAAATTGTTCTTTCCAGCAAACTTCATGCTAGCAAACACCAGGTGCTAAGGAGTCCACAGTTTGAACTCACAGTCCATGTCAGAAGATGCTTTCAAACAGAATAGCTCAGTCTAGAAAAATGAAGGCCAAATGTGTTCACATAAGATCATTCTCAAGGCACCCCATCTCAGCCTAAACTCGCTCTTATGAAACCATTGTACAAGCCTGCTAAAAGAATGTGATTTTATGGAAAACAAAACTGATCATTTAATTGATATTTAGAGTGGTAACTTGCCAATTTGTACTCATTATCTGGTGACGAGTTAAATAGACATTATCGTGTTACAGCGCAGGTAAATTTGAATCATTCAGTAGGTAAACTGCAAAGATCTGTTTGAAGGACTGGGCCTTTCCTTGATATGGAGTCCTGTAGAAAGACATTCTGCTCATCTTAATCAACCAGAGAAAAGTATACAGCATAAGGAAAGTATTTTCCTTTTATGAATAAGGAAAAAAAAAGTCTATTTGAAAAATATGGAATGGCACAGAAGTATTTTGAGTTTAGTAGGCCTGTGATGTAGTAACCTTTGCTGAAAGAAAAAAATAATATAAATTAAAGTTAGGAAAGAGCATGCCAATAGAGAGAATAGAAGGAACTTACTGTACATGCCTTAAATGTCTCCTCCTTTATCTAAGGAGCCAAATGCAGTTAGATATGTATTGTAAACCATTTTCTTTTGGGCAAGAAAAAAATTGTTCTCTTAATACCTTATTTTTAAGCAAAAATGGTCTTCTAACTGCCACGAAAGAACTACTGCTCTTTCACTGTGTAGATCCAATAAAATGTGTATGAACCAAACTCTTCTCAGGCTCCTTCTTAGTTTATTGATATCATAGGAATTTTAGTGCCTGAACACTTTGTTGGACTAGCATACATAAACTTAATTTCACTGCCCTCTGTGCAGTGTCCCAGCATGTTTCCTACTTGTTGCCTATGACATTATGAGGTTTCTGATTACCTTCCTTAACTCATTTTTTGAGGTATATACTTGTGATATGAAAGTCTAATAATGTAATTTTCAGTCAACATGTCATGCATGACAGTATTCCATTTATTTTTATCTGCTCATTTGGTCACTATGCTCAATAATACCTTCTTAACCCTTTGCCAACTGGGAAATTGTTAGTTAAATATGTACTGGCTTCATCATGCAAACAAAGGGAACATTACTGTGAAGTCATAGAACTGCTTTATGAAAGAGTTTTTAAATTAACAGCCATTTATTTATGTGCAAATAATGTGCTCTGAAGAAATTAGAGAGGGCTTAGCTGTTGAATTCAGAAGTGTATTCTCAGAAATATGGGCCAGTTGCAACCTGACTTAACTTTCATATAATTTTATTCATGCAACCTTTCTTTAGCATCATAGAGCTGGGGAAAAGCAATTCTCATATGTATAGTGGAAATGACAGATGACTTAATGAATTTGGAAACTATAACTGTTATTCAAAGTTTCTTTTCTCATCCCAAGTGATCTCCTGTGAAGATCTGTGTCTTGTTTCTAAAAGTTTCCTGTCTTAGCTTCAAAAGAGTCCTGACGTGAATAGCTTTTGCATAAAACACTGTTCAATTGAATTAACTCATCCCACTTAATTACTAAATTAACACTAATTCAGTTTAAGGCTTGAATGTGACTTCATTGTGGAAAAAGTTGAATATATACAGTGTAAAAATTTACAAATGTCATTTTTACTTTAAGAGTGGTAGATATTCTATACAGCAGAAATTAGTGAACCTTTTGGAGTAACTGTACAAAGTTTATATTTCTTGTGGCCCAGTACAAACCATATTGTCAGGTTTGTGACTGAGGATATTCTGAATATATGAGATTGTTTCAGAGCATTTACTTCACTGATCACTTGTCACCCAAAGACCACAGACTGTGAACATCTCTACAGAGTTTTATTTATATAAATGTAATTTCTATTAAATGTAGATAAACCTGTCTACATTCTTGATAATAAAGGGAACCTGCACCCATCTTTTAGGATCTGTGGACCTGTATATATATGTGTTCAGGAGGACAGCGTATGATGCTCTTTATGGTGTCAGATGCAGTAATGGCCTGGGTAATGGAAAAACAAACTGTTCTAAGATCTACTATCACATATCTCTGGGGAGAAAAAGAAGGATATTTTCAAGGTCAGGAGACGCAAATTTACAAAAGCAAAACACCAGAATATGGCCAGGATAAATGCACAGACATACGGAACAAAACAGACTAAGAAGAAGGACACAAAGGAAAATGAGATAGATCCTGTAGGTAAAATTTCATGGCCTAGGTAGCACCTTTACAGCTGATTGGTGTTTCTCCTCAAATGTCTGTGCACACAAAAAGCAAGGTAATAGACTTGAAAGGATATATGATTTTACATTGTCTAAATTTTACAGGCTGTCTCAAGGGAAGGGCGTCTTTGGGGAAAAGTCTGAAGAAGACTGCTCTGCTTTACAGTCTGATCAGATGAATGAAAAGCCTTAAGCTCCTTCAATTGCCCAACCTCGCAAATTGTCAAGGTCCGTTTCAGATGAGCTGTGGTGTATGAGGTTTGTTGCAACTGCTTCCTGTCATGCTGTTTCCCAGTCAGTTTTAGAAGTCAGCCAATATGGTGTGCTATCTGAAATGCTATAGTAATTATGTGTTATTTACAGTAACCAGAATTGGCACATGCATGTCTGAAAGTGCTGGCTAATAACCAGATTTCTTCAGTGTACACTGTAGGTTGCTTCTGAACACTCAGGAGAGTATAGATAGAAAATGTTACCAAGGAAATGAGAGGTCTATTTTGCATCCTTCTAGATGTGACTTTCTGTAGACATGTCTAGATATGATCCGCAGACAAATGTGAAAAGCTACAAGGTTGCCTGGGATACTTTTGAAAGTCTGTAAGTTAGACAGGACATGAAATTGCCACACACATACTGCCTGAAAAAGCAGAGCTTGAATATGACCACTGAGAGAGTCAGCTGGTAAGCTCCAATGTAGAGAGAGCACAGACTCAAGTGTGGTCCTTGATTAAGAGCTGATTATGAAAGAATTTGAGAGAACACACATACAGAGTTGCTGGTGAAGCCATAGCTCCAGGAAAGACCAATTAATCTTAAGGTCAATTTGTTTAGTGAAGATCATGAATCATATAATTAACAGAGTTTGAGAGACTCCAGTGGAAGCAGCAGTTGCCCAGTGGCACTCAGGACCATGTTACTTATAAGGCTGATGTACCAATGAAACAATGTTTTTATATGGGGGAGGTACAAGAGAGAGTAGCTACCAGCTCCACTAACCATTAAGCAGTGGTAACAGCAGTTGCTGTCTGAAATCAATTCCAGGTCAAATATTACTGCTTCCTATTATTTTCTCCTTTTTCTTTGCTATCTCTATGTCACCACAAACTCTTCTATCCTGAACGTACGCAATACAAATACCATAACCAGTAATAGACATTTTCTGTTGTGTTTAGGTAGAATATCAGAGTATTTCTTTCTTTGACAAAGCTCCATTTTTTTTTTCTGATGCAATCTATGTTCTGGAACATATGTGTTGCTGTTGCAAGCATGACACCATTTTGGTTGTACTTCAGAGGTGTTCACTTTGCCAGCTCTAATGCAGTTTTTAACAGCTTGTCTTTTTGTGACATATTGCAATTATGCCAAACCATGTAATCACTTGTTTCACATCGAAGTTTCAAGTTTTTGTATGATGCAGCCTTGAAACTTAAAATTCCACTACTCAGTAAAGCAATTAACTGCCTTCTGGGGGTGAATTTCACAGAAAAAATAATGATTATTCTTGAAAAAAAATAATTTAATGAACACAGCTCGAGATGTTATCTCCATCTCATTGAAGTAGGTGGGAGTTTTGCTACTGACTTCAACTGAGTCAGGCTTTTGCCTCAGGACAAGATGCTTCTCTAATGAATAATAATGAATGACTAAGAAAGACTAAACTGTGGACTGTCTTGCTAAAAAAGTCCACTTAAAAGATTATTATATACCTTTTCTTTGCAGGCTCTCAAGCTTACATATGCTTCAGTTGCTTCCATGGTAAACAGTCAGAATCCATCCTTTCGGTTGGTGAAAGTAATGTGTGGGATTCATAGATATGATTTTTGTTTAGCCTGAGAAGCAAAAATTTTACAAAATGAAAATAAAAAAAAAGTAAATGACTTTCAAACTCCTACTCAGAGATATCCAATTATGTAGTTTGCTGCATTTTCTCAGAACTTAAGTCAAATCCCTTGAGAATTTTTTTATAACTCAAAAATATCTATGAAACTTCTAATATTAACAGAATAAAAATGTTTTCCCCTTAGATATGGAAGGAATTTAAAACATGAGATGTTAACAAAAATTAGAGAAGGGATTGTGTTTCTTAGTGGAATAGTCCAATACAGGTAGAATTTGTTAATTATCTATAATTCTATAAATGGGTATGAAAGAGCTTTTGACGAGTTACAAAATTGTGACCCATGTCCAACACAGTAGTGGGATAAAAGTAAGCAGATTAAGGCACTTGCATCATATGAAAAGAAATTTCTAATGATCGGGTTTAGATGGGAACTTAGCTGCCTGACTGCATATTTTGTTTTTATTGTTATTTATTCAGGATTTTTGGACACAAATTTTAGTGGCTTAAAAATTGAAATTACATAGATTCTTTGTCTGGCATGTGTGACTTGAAGTATTGTCTTGCCTCAACGTCTTTCCATTGTAATAAAAGTGGTGATCCTGCCTAAACTCTGCATTTATTCCCAGGGTAGAATAGAGACATAGCCTGCTATATCCTGTTTCAACGAGCTGTTAAGATAATTAAAATAAAACAGAGGAAAGTGATCATTTTTAACATGACAAAAACTAATGGATCAAACTGTTAAAAATATTGTTTGAGAGAGATTAAAAAAAAAAAATACGCACACCTCAGCATTCGAATTATACAGGCCTAATCTCTAAATTCTCTTTTAACTACAAAATAGATGTTTTAGAAGAGTGAGCCCAAAACCTGCACACTTCATAGAGAATTCTGAAGAACTAGCAAATATGAATCTTTCAACATGAGGTTGTATTTGAACTTCTGATCCTTTCCAAGGCTGTTGTGGTTTGAGCCCAGAGGGCAACAGAGCACCAGCCAGCTGTTCACTCACCCCTTCCTCTCCAGCGCTGGGAATGAGAAAAATGAGTCAAAGGCTCAGAATCGAGATAAGGACAGAGAGGGGTCTCTGTCCTATTTAAATGGTCACAGGCAAAAGACAGACTCATTAGGGGGAAAAAAAAACAAAACAATAGCATCACTTTAATTCAAACACTAACAAAACCAACACTTAACAGACAGAATGGGACAGTGAGAAGCGTTACCCTATCTTAAAATACCTCCCTCCACCCCTTCCCTTCTTCCTGGGCTCAGTTTTGTTCCCAATATTTCTACCTGCTCCCCCAGCAGCACAGGGACAGGGGATGGGGGTGCAGTCAGTCCTGCCGTTTCTTCCTCCAAGGTGGGGGAAAGCACTCTCTGCATTCTTCTACCTGGTCCAAGTGGTGTCCCTCTCATGGGAGACAGTCCTCCACAAACTCTCTCCATCATGAGTCCTCCCCCTGGGATGCATTCTTCTTGAGATGCTCCAGCATGGGTCACCTCCACATGTTGCAGTCCTTCAACCACCGAACTACAATAGTGGGAGCTTCTTCTACCCACAGAGTCCCAGCCTAGTGCAGCCACTTGCTCTGGTGTCAGGTCCTCCACACACTACTCCTCTGGTGACCTCCATGGGTGGCAGGGAGGGCGTCCCTGCCATCCCAGCATGGGATAGAGGGAGGTTCCCTGCTCTGGTACACTTTCCCCCTTTCCTCCTCCTTCCTTCCACTGACCTCAGTGTTCGCATAGGTGTCCTTCTCGTAACTCCTCCTTGAAGTCCCCAACTCCCTCTCAGGTTCCCCTTCTTAAATACATTATCACAGATAACTGTCGTTAATTGGCTCAACCTTGGCCAGAGGCAGGTCCAACTTGGATCCAGGGGAGCTTTTGAGAAGCTTCTCACAGGGGGCCACGGCTGTAGCCTCCTCCCCTGCTACCAAAAACTCTGCCACACACAAACCCAACACAAAGGCTTAGTTACATAAGTCAATACATCAGGAGGATGCTTTTCATTCATTCATAATTACTAGAGCAGTACTCATGTAAACACAGGAGACTGCTTAATCGTCCTTTTTCTGGTGTGAGTCAAACCCTTGGTACTAGATGTCCACCTGTATGAGAAGTAATGAGTCCATAGGGTAGATAATTTTGTAACCCAGTCAGTAAGTATTTTCCTAGAAAAACAAATTTTAAATCTTAAATCTTAACCATTACCTAGCTTCTGCATTTAATAATCATTCAATAAAAAATAAGAAACCTGGTTTCAGGAATCAAAACACAATATGCCCACTCAGAGACCATGCAACCACAGTCTTTCCTCCTTGACTGTCTTTTCTAGCAACATGAATTTTCTGCTTCCTCAGAGTGGCACAGCTTATCTCTATCCAGTGGCCTAGGTTCATCAAGAAGCGTGGAAGGGGATAATCTCCCTGCCATCATTTTATACATGTCTGGGAGGCAGAACAGGTTGCTTCTATCAGATGGGTTCCCAGGGAGAGCTTTAGCCATGAAACAATTACATAAAACTCTTAGCCCTGCCAGCCACTGTGTTTCAGAACAGCTACAATGGAATTTTACAGGATGCCTAAACCCTTCTTTTAATATGAGGTAAATTCAGGGCGTGTTATTACATGTGACAGTTGCGCTAGTGTGTATTGTACCTACCACAAGAGGCTCATACATCTCACTCTTCTAAGAATAGCTACATGCACATGGAAAAGGCAGGTAAAGGTGCTTCTGCTGGCAGTAGAGAAGTCCTACAGCTACATTAAATATATGCAGCAAAGAAGAGCTTGAGGATTGGAGGTAACAGCAAATGATTTCTCTGCTGAACCACAGATAAATTAATTCCCAGCAGAACCTTTTAAGGGTCAGCGAGCCATGAGAATGGATTATGTCCCTGACAAACAGGTATTACCTACCTAATAAGAAAGCAGGTAATAATTGGACCATTATATACAATAATAAGTGTATATGCAACACACTGTGCCGAATCCATAATTGGTGGAGTTCAGGAGAAAGAAGATGAGATTTTTTTAACTAAATTACATCCTTTTAGGCATGGGATGGCCATGTCATATACTCAACAGTTTCTTATAAAGATTAATTTTGGGATTACCACAAGTCCTGGGAGTGTCTGAAGTTTATGTTTTGGTTTTTTTTTTAAAAGGCTGCATAGTTCTTTTAGAGACAGAGAGCAAAGGGGTAACAAGTACTTCCAATTTGAAAAAAAAAAAAAGTTTCAGTTTCATGGCTTCACAAGCCCTTAGTAAACTTTTTTCCAGAATCACTGCTGAAGTCCTGCCTTAAATTTCAGGCCGTTCAGATTCCCAGCTGGACACAGGGGCCCTAGTCCTCCAGTCTCATTCAAGATACTGATTCAAAAGGTTACTGCTAAGTAAGAATTCACAGGCATAGGCCCCAGGCTTTACCTTTATGAAATGTTGACTTTATCTGTGCGAAAATGATACCTTTAATAATGGTACAACACAAACTACAACAAAACTATTCCAGTCTACTCTCCCTGTGGTAGCTGCCAGACTGTTCCCCCTCCTCCCCTTTGTCACTAATGCAGTTTAGAACTAGATAAAATAGTCTTTGTCTCTGTTGTTGTTTGTGTCAGCATGCTGTAATTTGGTAAAACATGTGCTTTCTGATAATACCTATTACTCTTTCAGAATCCTAAACTTAAATTCTCTATTTATTTTCCCCTTCAGAAACATCAGCAACCTATATTTGGATCTTAAACATTATTTTTGGTTACTTTATTATTTTCTTCAGTGTCACTAGTAACAATCTAGTCCATATTACTGCACTTGTAGCGATTGTTGTTGAAACATTTCTGTTGGCTTATCCTTGGGGATGTCTTTTTCTTGTCAGTGTGGGACCTTTATGCTCGTGCTCAGCTGACTTCATTACCAGGTTCATTGCAGCTGAAAACACAATAACCTACAATATAGAACCTGTTGTAAAGCTCCTTTCTATCTTTTGCTCATTTTTTAGTTTAGAGGTCTATAATAAATATCATGAAAATTGCTTTATAAAAGTCTCTCACCTGCTGCTGCACTATGTCTGGTACTTTATTCCTTCTTCGGATTCTTATACTAACTTAGGTGGCCTAGTCTGGCCTGCATTGTGACAGCAGAACACTATCTCTGTTATAGGTAATGTTGAGAACTTAGTTCTTTTTACAAGGTTGACTTTTGAACTGCTCTAAAATTCACATCCTCTACTGGATTGCCTTACATCTTGGTATCCTCATGTGGTTTCCTATTCAAAATTTGAGAACACGTGAATAAAGCAATGTCCTCCCAGATTGCTCTCCCTCACCACAACTTGTCATAAAATCAACAGATTATATGAATGATTTTCTGCACAAAATAAAGATCCAGCTATGGCTCTGATCACACCCAAATCCTTTTAGCCAGACAGTTATCATTCCACTGAGTGATCTTGGTCATTGTGCCTTGGTGGAAGCAAAACTGAAAATTAGATTAAAAAAACCAATTCTGTTCTCAAGACAAGCATGAAGTTAACACATATCAGAAAGACTGTGCACCATAGACTGAGTAGCTGAAAAGCTATCTAACTTACAAATGTTGCACAAACTGGGCAGTTCTGAAGGACATGTCCTTGATTCTGAACTAACCAATATGATTTTAGCTTAACTTCTCTGCATACTTGGGAAACCTAAGCTTGTCTCTGAAAGAACCAGAAAGGATTTAAGTATCTCAGCATTTAAGTGATCTTAAAAACATTACATATATATGTGTGATACATTTTATATGCTATACGAATACAAGTATATTTTTATATATTTTATAGTATCATATATTATACATGTATATAATAAAATATATTTCTCTATTTACATGTAGAGGAAAATGAAGCTCTTCACTATGTTTCTAAGCACCACTTTCTGTTCCTTATAGGAACTGCCGTCCAGAAGTTTCTATCACTCTAGGGATTCAGAGTTCACCTTGTTTCTCTCCTTGAAAAGCAGGATATGTTTCAGACACAGAAATCTTAAGAAAAGTTATCAGGCACAGGGGTACATGCAATCTGATAGACTCTGTCAGGGAAATTGAATGGAAGTAGTGTGTGGGAGGGAGATACATGGGTGGTGGGGGAACAACTTGTTCTAGTAGCATAATTAGGAAACGATTGAGCAAATATTAAATATTTAGCTCAAACTATGTAACTGATAGATTCTGTGACCATAATACTCTCAAGATGCTGTCTGAGATGCATGAAAAAGCAGGAATTTTTTAATGTGTTAATGGCTTTTACTATGGTAATGGCTTAATGAGATGGATAGGAGGATGCTCTAGTTACTGTAACCACCGTTCAATAAAACTGAAAATTTTGGGCTTGTATGTGTGTTTTTTTCCACTGACCCTATCTATAGACGGCCATAATGCTACTGAAAAGAGGATGAGAATTTCACAGTCACACAGGAGCCGTCATGTTGCCTTCAGCAGTAGCTTTCCAACTGCAAACTTATTTATGATTATAGGTATGTAAAATATCACTTAATGTCATGAAAAAAATTAAACGTTAACCAGAAAATAAAAAAAATCTGAGCTAATTCAGTTGTCACATAAACAAAAAAAATTCCTAGTGAAATTTTTTGCATTTTCATGATGTCAGGTTCAGCAACTCAGACCTCTAATTTGCAGGAAGTGAAAGGAAGCCCTTTGATAATTATAGTTTTGAAAACTATAATTAAAATACACAGCCATGCATCCTGAATTCTGCCTTCTAAGAGTGATTTTAACTGCCCAGAATATACATACTCTTCATTTCCCTCTTAACTCTGTTGAAATTAAGCTTCATCTACCCAGCAGTCAATCAGGAAGAACTCTACTTGACACCTTTTTCTCATTTTGTGGTTGATGTCACCTAATATAATAGTTACACTTCCTCACCATTATATCCCCAGATCACTCTTCTGTCAGTTGGCATCCCTCAGGCCAGGAAAGACCATGTGTTCTGCTGACACAAACTGGACATTTCAGTGGTGAAATGAGGCATATGGAATCCCTTTCTTTTATTCAGTCCCTTTAATCAGAAGAACATCTGCGATCATGACATATCCTCAAACGTAGCTCTGTAAAGTTGTTTCACTGTTCAGTATAAATCTATCAGCTATAAAGTACAGTGAAATATCTGATGGCTTTGACTTTTAGAAAAGTATCAGAATTAAGATTATTTCTTTATTTACAAGAATAAATGTTCTCTTTTTTTAATTTAACTTGGTAATGTAGAATAATATACTATACAGATACTTATATTACCCTTAATCTCATGTAAATATAGATTATTTTATCATTTATCTTACCCTAAAAATGTTTTTGTCTCTGTTTCAATAATTTGTTCAATTATGGGAACAATAAGAAGGGAAGGGAAGGGAAGGGAAGGGAAGGGAAGGGAAGGGAAGGGAAGGGAAGGGAAGGGAAGGGAAGGGAAGGGAAGGGAAGGGAAGGGAAGGGAAGGGAAGGGAAGGGAAGGGAAGGGAAGGGAAGGGAAGGGAAGGGAAGGGAAGGGAAGGGAAGGGAAGGGAAGGGAAGGGAAGGGAAGGGAAGGGAAGGGAAGGGAAGGGAAGGGAAGGGAAGGGAAGGGAAGGGAAGGGAAGGGAAGGGAAGGGAAGGGAAGGGAAGGGAAGGGAAGGGAAGGGAAGGGAAGGGAAGGGAGGGGAAGGGAGGGGAAGGGAAGGGAGGGGAAGGGAGGGGAAGGGAAGGGAAGGGAAGGGAAGGGAAGGGAAGGGAAGGGAAGGGAAGGGAAGGGAAGGGAAGGGAAGGGAAGGGAAGGGAAGGGAAGGGAAGGGAAGGGAAGGGAAGGGAAGGGAAGGGAAGGGAAGGGAAGGGAAGGGAAGGGAAGGGAAGGGAAGGGAAGGGAAGGGAAGGGAAGGGAAGGGAAGGGAAGGGAAGGGAAGGGAAGGGAAGGGAAGGGAAGGGAAGGGAAGGGAAGGGAAGGGAAGGGAAGGGAAGGGAAGGGAAGGGAAGGGAAGGGAAGGGAAGGGAAGGGAAGGGAAGGGAAGGGAAGGGAAGGGAAGGGAAGGGAAGGGAAGGGAAGGGAAGGGAAGGGAAGGGAAGGGAAGGGAAGGGAAGGGAAGGGAAATTTTTGCACCTAAATACCAAATTTTCCTAGCAAGTTCAGAAGACCCTTGAAATCAGTAAATTGTTTTATTTTGTGCCTTTATATCTAATAAACTAAATAGTCACCTGAAGAGCAATCCCAGGCAACCTACTGCCTCTGACCATGGCTATAGCAATGCGAGAGCACAGGCTGCACATAATTTTTAGTTAGAGGAATCTCAAAGCAGCCTCTGAATTTTTTCTGCCTTACTATGAAGGGTAAATGGTTCCTACTGCCTCAAGTATCTAGACTATACCACTTCAGACTATAACAAAACTATATCACTGATACCTTATTTCAGCCTAAATAAGACTCAGTCTTCTGAAGACTGAATGCTAGGTATACTATGCAGAGCATCTCAAACTTAATTTATGTCAATGCATGTGTAAATTAATAGAAGCTAAAGGGGTTCACCATATTATATATGGTGCATAAATAATCAGCACTGAACCTCTCCCTGCCACTCTGTCTTGCAAAAAGACAATTACATTAGGCATCGACCTATTTGGAGAATGTTCAGACTCAATTCCTTAACCCATGTAAAATGTTTTAAACAAAAAAAGTTGATAAAAGGTGTGACAGATGTGCAAAATTTTATAAAATACAGTTTAAGGAGGTAAGTGAAACCCGCCAGAATCTCACAGGTTTTATAATTAATTTTAAATTTGTGAAAGTACTTGCCAATGATTCACTGGAAGTAATTCTTTTTGTTTCCAGGACCACTGCATTTTGAAAATAAAACATTTTGGGTGTAATTATTTATTTACAACTATCTTACAGTTTCATCTCAGTCTCATAATACTAACTATTGAGTCACAGTCTGAAAGTAACCAGTGGGGAATGATGGACTTATGAGTGTGGCAAGCAAGGGCTTTCTACAGAGTATCACCAAGTTTTCCTTCTCACTTCAGTTCTTGTTATGATTAAAGGTTACTGTGTCTTGATAACTAGAGTATGTAAAACCTATTCAAATCACTATTGTAAATATGCTCTCTATAACCTGCTACCTTAGAATGTTTGACTCCTAATTATGTGCTAAAGTGAGAGTGAAGTGGAATTACACAAACTGTAAAGAAGAAAATGATCCCATCTACTTCGCAACAGACCAAACTGAAGAATTCAAAGTGGTCCCTGAATCATGGCCAAATGCTTACTAAGAATTTTGTTCATAAATATTTTTTTTTCTAAGGAGCATCGAGTCTCAGTTATTTATACTTTTTCCATTAAACTACTTCTTTTCTTTTTCAAAAGATACAAATGGAGTTTTAATCCAAACATCATGGCTTTTGTAAAAAAGCCCCAACATTTAGGATTCTGAAGCTTTTTGCACTATACAGATATTTCAAGCTGATTACAAGATTAAGCAAAAGAATTTCCAGTGGTTTTGAATGGAGCTGGGACAACAGAATTGCTTGTGTTTCTAGTTTGATGTCTAATTTCTGCCTCTGGTTAGCATTACTTAGTTAAGTAGTAGTTTCATCATCTGAAAACCAAATATGGACTTTTCCTCCACCATACTACATATGGTAGCTACACACTGTCAATATGCACACTCTGTGAAAGCAGAATACTCAAAATATTTGTTCATATTATTTGCTTGTTCAAATAAAATATAATTTTATTCCATATTATTCACAAAATATTTAGCATCATTTTTCAAGAACATTAAGAGCATTTTGTGTCTAAAAATTTTTTTATGTTCATTACTTAGCAATAGGACTGATGCAAAGTCGTGTGTAATAACTTATTTTCATATATGCACACACACACAAAATTACAAAAAGTTTCTAGAAGACTGATAAAGTGGCGAAATCAGACTTTAATTTCTTGCCTAGTTTAGGGAGGTTTTTTTGTTTCTGTTTGTTTTCTTACAAAGGATGAAGTAAAAGTGCAGAGGAAAATGTGACACCAACTAGGGAAAGCATAGGGGAAATATAATGGGAGAGAAAATATTAATGAACTAATTTTCCTCATTTTCTTCCTAATTAATTTTACTTTCTCTCACTTAAAGGAAAGAAAACTGAAAAGTACAACTTCTAAAATTAAAGTAATATTTTAAATCCTTTTCTATTTTAATCCTTTCACATATTTTTTTCCAAAAGCACAGCTTTTTGATTTTTTTCAAAAACAGTCAAAATTATCTATTTTTTATAAAGCAAAACCATAGACCAATTTTATTTGAATGCTACTTTCAAGAAAACTATAATGTTACTCAAGTTGTAATATGGTGCAAATGTAAATCTTTTATTCAGGTTATTTTTGATTGAACAGGTTGTATTTTCAGGTCATCTCTGGTGACATTGCAAAAGTTGCATATATTATAGATCAAAAAAAGTTTTGTCTTTCAAGACACAGTTTCTACCTATGGGCTCCAGTCACACCAACTATCAAAATGACAGAAGGTTTTGATGTGTTATAGAGCCATAACCTCTGGTGACAAACATACTCTGTGCTCTGAATTTTCTCCTTAGGGCAGATACAATATAGATAAACTCCTAACCTAGTCTTCATAAAATTATTTTTGTGGCTCTGTATTACAACTTGTTTCTAAAAACAAGCATTTAAAAATAGTTGCAAATTGTCCAAGTAGCTCCCAGAAGTGGGAGTCATCAGATCCTTTCAATCTGGCAATTTTACAGAGAAGTATTGTTTACCATCAAATTCTTGCCACTCTACTGACTGTTTGCCAGTTTCTGATTAAATGTTTTTCTCACATTCCCTTCTACAAACTGATCCTTCAAAATAAAGAGGTATTATGAGAGAAACTTTTAAAGAACTGCGATCAGGATTTTCATTTAAAACCAAAATATTCCTATTATTAATAGGTTCATTTCATTTTTAATACACAAAGGAACAACTGCGTCTTCTGAAGGACAATTACCATGACTGCATTTTTATTTTGACTGTGGATTTATTTTTCTTATCAGTCACATGTAGCTGTATTGTAATGTTGCCACAATTCTGCAGTCACAAAATCTGACAACTAATTCTAAAATGAGATGTTCAAATACTTTGAAAACATAAACAAACTTCGAAAAATTTTTAAACAGTTTATGCCCATGAAAGAGCTCGTTTTCAAGTTCTTGTTTCATGCATTTTACAGGCATCAAGTCCAGAAACAGAGGTAAAACCATGTGGTCAACTGTAAACTTTGTTGTTCAAATTTTGAATTTTAAATATAAAGTTATGGGAGAAACCAAAAACTAAAATGGTTTTATACTGTAAAAAAGTACATCAGAAAAAAATATCATCTGTTCACACACATGGAACAAAAAAAATAAGACCCCAATTTTCTGATAAGCTGTTTTTATGAGCTATTCACCTTACTCTGTTCCTACAGTATCACAAAACGAGCAGCATTTTTTAGGATATAACATGAAATATGCCACACAATCCGGTAGAAGTGTTGTTTCAATTCTTCTTAATATAAATTCAGGATGTATGTAAATATATTTTAAATTTTAATTCTTCAACAATGTGCATTCATTATCAAAATTTAACTCAAATCAATTTTTTTGTTACTGAATTTAAAGATATGACAAAACCTCCTGGGTATCTTTCTCACTCCATTTCTGAGCATAGCTTCCATTAAGATTAATGGCTGTTTTGTATCTAATGGGAATATATATCTTAGGAAAGAAGTTGATGGTAGAAGCAGAAATTTTAGTGGAAATGATGAACAATAGAGGTCATGATTACAATAATTGTTGAATGAGAAATTTAACAAGATTCTATGAAGGAAATATTCCTTTCTTTAAACAAAAAGGCCACATGTTGACACTAATCATATTGAGTAGACCTGCTGAAGCTGATATTCCAAAGATTTCACTGGGGACCATTTTCCAGACTAAGACTGAGATTCCTTCACTTACTCAGTATAGGTTTAACTGTATTATTCTCGGTTTTTCATTGAGGCTGGGACTCCTCAAGGTTGGATAATTGAGTAGGCACAGAAATTTCCAGAGGCAAAGACTTAAAACACCAGCTTAACATGAAAGATCATTACAGAAGCTGGCCAAAAATTTTCATCACTAGTATTGGTTTTACAATGCAGAAAATCTAAATGATACAGTGGTATAAACCACAAATATGACACAGTGATATAAATCAGAGATCAGTTTTACCAATTAATGGTTCTTAAATTATAAGAAAACAATTGACCTATACTATCTGTGCCTATATGTACTTCAGAGTAGTATCCTCCTGGGTTTTATCATTAACATGCAAACACTTTAAGGATTTATTTAACTGATTTGTCTTCACAGTGAAAGCCTAGTATCAGGCCATTGGAGTCAGATGGAGTACTGAGCATAAGTAAGATCTGATTCAGACCCTTCATAGCTTAATTAATTTTAAAAGATGCAAGGTTGAGAAGTAAAAAGTATATTATAAATATTTTCATTTCTTGAAGTTAGCAGAACTTTTCCTGTTTTCAGCCTTACTTTTTAATCCTGAAGGCATTTCATCAGTGTGTATACATTTATGCTAATCATATACTACAGCCATGGGTTCCTCTATCAATATGAAATGTTTTGTACTTGCTGTTTTTGTGCATCTTGTATTGTTATGTGCAATATACAAAATAATGTGTCTAACTATGCCATTTATGCTTTTGAAAGAAAAAGCAAATTACTTACTGAAGAGAATGGCATTTGCATGCATGTGTGTCAGCTTTCAAGCCATTTCCCTCTACAAAATATTGCTTTCTACACTTAGAAAATGCATCCATCCATCAGTTACAAACCATTTCAAAGCACTTTATGAATCTACAGAGCAAAATGTACTTATCTTACATTGGCAGTGTCCCAGCTGTTACAAAATTGCTATTGTCCTAATACTTACAAGGCAATTTTAGCATCAGTTAATAATTTTACAGGATAGATAACTTCTAAAGCATTATAAAATGACAGACATTAAACAATAGCAACTTAGCATTTTTTGAAACAGTTCATGACAGCTTAAAAACTAAAGTGATTTTAATGTATAGTCTACGCAGTTTTAGTTTCTCATTGACAATTCCTTTAGAAGATAAAAATGTGAAAAATCCTTTTAAATAGTGGGTGAAAGAATAAAACATATTTATCTTTAAAAGATATTCAGTAAAAATCTCAATTAGGAATAATGTCTCAAATCTTCCTGTACAGATAGTAGGTGACAAGAATTAGAATTTATTTAGGCAGAAAAAAAATGA
Source organism: Strix uralensis (assembly GCF_047716275.1). Classification (NCBI taxonomy): domain Eukaryota; kingdom Metazoa; phylum Chordata; class Aves; order Strigiformes; family Strigidae; genus Strix; species Strix uralensis. Next base: position 101,972,995 of record NC_133975.1, on the reverse strand, counting down.
TGGTATCATTTAATGGTAGGGTACCACAAAATAAAAAAGGCATATCTATTCATTAAATCTAATACAAAAAGGAAAATACAGTGAACAGCATTTTATATAAATCAGTATGCATTATTTCTTCTCAAAAACTGTTTTCTATCAATCTTAGTTTAAGAGCTTCAGTTAAAGGCAAATTCTAGTTAAATTGTTACCTTTAATCTTGTTTAAGTAGCCATTGCGGCCAAATGTTCACTTTTTGGTTAAACATTTATAATTTACCTAATGTACAGTACAATCTGTGATAGCAAAAGATTTGATGATGTGTAAAGTGTAAACTGTTCTAAACAAATTAAATTAATTGATATTTGAGGTTTTACTTTAGTAATAACTCAAAAGAGCCTTTTCAGTGCAACTAATGTACATCAGAGTGGCTTTTTTCATCAATGTACTTATTAAGTTAAACCAATTGTGCCACTTGCTGTCATACAGCACAGGCAATTGACCACCTCATCAAACCATAGCAAAAAGAATCCCTTAGTGCCTAATTATTACATTCTTCTATACTATTGAACACGTTAAAGCAACATTAATATATTGTGCTATATACATCATTACCCAATATTATTAGAAGGTCCTTGTACTGGAGAAAGGAGTTCTGATTGCAGTACAGCTATTTTCAAAATTCTGTCAGTTTAACTTTCAAAACACGTAGTATCTTGAAGAATAGTTTATACAGTTATCCAAAGTGAAAATTTCAATTAATATTGAAGTTCTGCTTTATTCAGATATCACAAATGTTAGAAATTTGAGAAGTCTGCAAAGTGAAGTATAGAACAGATCTTAGCGCTCACCAAAACAAATGGTTGAAGTGGTGACCCCAGTCAAGAGGCAAATAGGTAATTCCTGACATACTACTACTTATTTATCCCTAAATGTTTTACCTAGTGGAACAGTATTTAAAACTTCTTGCATAGGAGTAAAGCCTATAGAAGTGTGCTTAAATTCAATGAGAGAGAGTGGGGTTCTCTTTTCAGAGAATTCAAGTAGGTGCAGCTGCCATACCCACATTAAACAAGGTTTCTTCTTCATTCGAAGTCATGCTTACTCATGTGAGTGAGGATACCCTTGCTGGTTTACTCCCACAAATAGGTCTGACCACAGACTGACCACAGGCAGAAGTACTGAATTGTACTGAAGTGGGCTGAAGACAAGGATCTCCAGAAGAGGTTGGGCCTATATGAGGGAGAGTTTTTCAATAAACATCTTTGTGAAAGGTTACATGTACCATGTCATCACCTGAATTACTTAATAGTCCCTCGCTTTAAAAGAACCTCTTCCTTTGAAGCAGCCGACTCATGTCATGAATTCTGGCAATGCAAGATCTTTGTGATTGTCAGGAGACTAAGACCTCAGAAACTGCAGCTCTGGGGAGGAAAAAAAAAAAAAAAAAGTAATTAACTGCAATATGCCACCATTTTTTTCATGTTTCATGCAGAGGTTCTTGAGACCCAGCTGCTACCTTAGTGTTATGTAAGACTTCTAAAACCAACATTTTAAAATGGGTGTCATAGAGAGAGAGATCACTTCATTATGAAAGAAAATAAGGTGCAGAGACAGCTGCCATAACAATTTACTCTTTTCCAAATTACTATGGTCTGTCTCATCATCCAGTGATATCACACAGTGGTAAATAAAAACAGGTTGGTTCACATTCTGGTTTGTATGAGAGGAAGGTAAGAAACCTAACTGTATACTGCAGTGACAATAACCAAAAGTTAACTGATGGAAATTTTTAGGAAGAATAACCTTCTGCCAATGCATAGCTACTAGTATTTTGAGCTGCTGCCAAAGCCTGTCATTTCTGGACTCATAACCAGTTATCAAAGAAGAGGGGACATAGGAACCACCAGCAAGTACCTGTGAACTGCCCTCAGCCCCAGCTGCTCTGACATTCCTCAATCCCTACCTTAGAGTCACCAGAAAAAAACTGAAAGAGCCCACAAGACTTCAAATTGTTTATGCTCTTTAGATTGCTTTAAGAGAACAAGAAACCCTTCTGAGGATAAGATACTTGACAAAAGCCTCCTTCTATTCTCTATCACAGCTTCAGCTGGATGGAGCAGCCTCAGTATTGCTTTGGAGAAGATCTAATTCTTTCAGACACCTACTTCATTCTGTGGAGTGAGTTTCCAAGAGGGTTTTAGTCTGATTGTGCTGAAACCATTCTGACTGTAGAAATCATATTTTAAAATTTTCCTAGCTGCATACATTTTCAAAAAACAGGTTAGGTAAGCTGTATTTTTCCCTAAAAAAGATAACAACTAAAAAGTTAGACTTCATTATCTTGCATTTTTTTTCTCCCCAGTTTCAACTATTTCTATAACAGATTCTACATTAATTATTAGCATCTGACTCATGTCTTCAGGTAACATTCAAGATGTATTACTCACCAGTAGCCTGGCAATTTCTGCATTTCCATCATAGAATATTTACTCTGTCCTGTATATATGCTATATCGCAACATTTATTCTTGGCAGAAAGCATCAATAGTTAATTGGTCCATACTTAGTATCTCACACAGAAACAGTGACATTTTGAAAAATGTAAATTGTAGAGGAAAGGTGTTGATAAAATATGTTCTAGAAATAGCAAACAAATTCAAGTGTGCTCCAGCCAACCATTTCAAGCTCCTGAAAATGACTGTTTTATAGAAACTGAACCTTTGTAGGAATGTCTTTTAATATTCTCTCATATGAGAAAGAATTATTCCCTCTTGCAAGAGGTACGGAATGTATTGCCTTGTTACTGGTTTATTGTATTGCCAGCATTTCAAGCAAAAGAGGTGCTTACATTATCTCTTCCCTGCAAAAATTAACAACTGTTTGAAAGCTAGCATGAGAAATAGCCATTCATGAAGTCATGAGTCAGGCAGGTAAAGGTAAAACATGGAAATCAGAATTATGTGGCCATCACAGGGGAAATAGATAGAGTAACTTGGGTGAAGCAACGTTTTCAGTTCAAACTTTTGAATGAGAAGAGCAGTTGACATGCATATGTTAATCCCTTTGACCCTATTGTTACATAGCTTTCCTAGTTACATAGTTACAAAGATCAGAAATCTGATCTTCAAGCAAAAATCTATTCATACACTATGAAAAAACAGGAAAATTAATATACATTCATATATCAATGCATACATTTGAAATAACAAATGTATTCTAATATTTAATGTACTTTAAATGTTCAGATTGTCATTAGGTTTTTTTGAGGTTTTATACATTTATGTATAAATTAACATTTTCTCCTATGAAATATTTAATAGTCATCTATATATATTCTAATAGTTATTTAGAATAAAAAAATAGATTCAAAATAGTTGGCATATAGGAAAAAAATTCAAAGAAGTTTAATCAATAATTTGAAAATTTTGACTTCTTTAAAATACATTCCTTTTAGCATTAACAATTAAGGGTATTATAAGGATAAATTATATGACAAAAATTCAATTTTCTTCCTGACTGAAAAGATACTACATCTTTTCTGATAAATAAGAATGTGCCTTGTTGCTTTTTACTGAAGGACATTTACTGGTAATTCTTTTCGCCAGAGTACTAGTTGTATACCATACAAATTGAATAACTCCTGTAGCAGGGTTGTATTCAAGTGAATAAATCTTAGCCAGTCACACTATATTAATTCCAGAAGTGAAGGCAGTTTGCATGTTTAACAACTTTATTCTGGTAATTGGAGATTATGTTATGATGCTATGTTTCTTCGTCTAGGTTTTAGTCAGTTTTTTTTCTATTATTATGTTTATGTAAAGGAAACTTGTAGCAGACACAATATTCTTTTATTCTAAATCACAGAATCACAGAATCATTCAGGTTGGAAAGACCCTTGGGATCTTCAAGTCCAACCATCAGCCTACTCTACAAAGTTCTCCCCTACACCATATCCCCCAACATCTCATCTAAATGACCCTTAAACACATCCAGGGATGGTGACTCCACCACCCCCCTGGGCAGCCTATTCCACTGTCTGACCACTCTTTCTGTGAAAAATTTTTTCCTAATGTCCAGTCTGAACCTCCCCTGTTGCAGTTTAAGTTTTATTGTCCTTTATTTTACTTTACTCTTACAATAATCCTTTATGTTTCCAGAATAATTTTGAAGTGTTCTCAGTTTAACAAGAGTAAAAACTGTAGTGTTCAATGTCAAAAAAAAAAGCCATGTTACTGTTGTGTCGCAAGATATTGGGGAAATTCCTTTGTATGTTTCTCATGACTTGGTATGTGTTTCTTATTTTTCCAGTGGCATAAATGTTTTTTAATGCTGTTTTTTAGGAGTACCTTACAGGATCTTCTGTTTCTTTGATGTTCTTTAAGCTTTTCTTTCAAGGCCAATGTCATTATGAAGCCTTTAACAGGTAAATTCTATAGATAAAAATAGGTAGAAGTTTCCACATCACGTTCTCCTAAGACTAAATAGGTACAAATTCACAAAAAGATGAAGCTGCACTTGGCACGGTTCAAAATCTATTCTGCCAGACCTCTGCTTACCCTGACAGGACCAAAAATTATGGTTTTCTGTTTAATATTGTTTTAAATTAGGATGTCTAGAAAAAAGAGAAACACAAGATATTTGGGTTTTGTTGTCCTCTGCTGATCTGCTTGCTAAACGTAAGTGCCAACCATATGCAATCTGAATGTGTACATTTATAAAAGAAGGACAAATTTAATAATCACAGAATCATAGAATAGTTTGGGTTGAAAGGGACCTTAAAGATCATCTAGTTCCAACCCCCTGCCACAGACAGGGACACTTTCCACTAGATCAGGTTGCTCAAAGCCCCATCCAACCTGGTCTTGAACACTTCTAGGGAGGGGGCATTCACATGATTCATCATAGCATAGACAAAAGGGTATAAATAGTACTTACAGTGATTTGGGGTTTTTTTTTCCATTTTCTGCATATCTCTTTTAATTGCAACCCTCGATTTAAACTGAGGGAACAAGATTACCTGTAACTGGTAAACTTGTCTTTTCTGCTTGAAGGCACAGTGAACTTCAAACATAGTATGAATTGTGCATGTATTATGTCAGATGGTCAAAAAGAGACTAATGGCTTGTACTATAGCTAGATGGTGTCTGAGACCCAGAAACCCCTATATATGAAACAGTTATCAAAAGTCCCCTCAGGGGCAAAAAGGAAAAGAAGCTCTGACAGCATAGAAATAGGTCTCCCAAGCCTGACAGAGAGAAACTGGAAGTTGCAAGGAGGCATGAAGTCCCTACCATTAGAGCTCATCCTTAACACCAGTACCACAGATCACAGCTACTGCTTTCTACAGTCAAAGTTAATTATATGGACACTGGAATATTACCACCATGGGATTTTTCCCATTCAGTCAACAAGAACAACAACAAAAAAATCTTTTTAAAACATTTTAAGACTCAGTTTTCCAAAAGTGGTATTATTTTCTTTACTCATTCACAGAAACAGAAGTGCAACGAGAGATGAAAAATACAAATAAAATTTTGTTTCACATCAAAAATAATTTTTCAAGTTAAAATATTTAGAGTTTTTTTTAAAAAATTGCCTCCTTATGATGAACATAGTCATTCTTTGGAGGAAGAGATTACAAAGATTGATCTGGGTTTTATACAGTTAAGCAAAGACTAAGGCCTTATCTTGCTTGCCAACAGAGTGGAAACCTAGATGAGTGGGTTAAAAGAAGGTATTGGCCTTTGCTGGATGTCTCTGAAGTTATCTGGAAAGCTTCTTTCTTGAAGATTTCCCAAATTGGATAAAGACTAAACTTTTGACAGACATCTTACCATCAAACATTAATTTATGACTCCTCCTCAGTATAAACTGGAGAAACTAACAGTTATGAACCTTGTGTGAATTCAGCATCTCAAATATTGAAACTCCTAACAAATTATTCAGTAAATAAAAGGTTTAATTTGTTTCTTTCTTATGCACTTAAATTGTTACGCACTTACATTGTTCTTGTTCTTTGGAACTGAATTAACTCCCTTCCCATATTTGCAAGACTGCTTGATTGCAAGTATCCTACCCATGACATTCACCTTCTCCTTTATGAAAGAAACACTACAAGCTTGTAACATTACCTCATGAAGTCTTGAGGATGGTAATCCACACAGATCTGCATGACTGGATAAAGAACTTGGCTGCCTACAGGAAAGAATGACTAGCTGGATATTTCTTGGCCTCATAGAAGTACAGTAGTAGACAGCACCCCTAAAATAGAATCATTGAGAGGATACCTTTATTCAGGAGCTTCTGCAGTGATGTAGTTCCAAGAGTCAAACTGCCAAAGATGAAATCCACTTGTGAACTCAAACCTTATTTGCATCCTATGGGTGTCCTTGCAGCCTACTGTAAAAGAATCAAACTCATTCATCCTAAAGTGTGGTATGAGTGGTAATACCGCTAAAGAAATCCTCATAGAAAAGTATGTTTCCAAGTTTCTTTCCTCAGGACAAAAAAAAAAAAACAAAAAAAAAAAAAAAAAAAAAAAACAACAAAAAAAAAACATTCTGCTTAGCTTTTATTATAACTGAAACAGATTCAAAACAATAAAGCAATGTTCTACAAGTGGCCAAGCAGTCTTTGCAAAGTAATGAATCCCACAGGTTTCAGCTTGTAAAAAGAGCTGGGAAACATGTAGTCTTAGGCCCATGTTTTATGGTGAATGCCCTTTTCTTCTGAGAACAAATTAAAAAACAAACAAGCAAGCAAGAAACACAAACCATTCACTGGGGCCAATAAAAAGAACTCAACTGCCTGATAATGAACATCAAGAAACATAAAGACTTTTAAAAATGTGTCCTGAAAATGTAGTTTTGTGGTTTTATACGTTTGTAAGAATCATATGTTACTTTATAATTGACTTCTGTTTTCTTTATTTTAAAAATAAACTACCAAAAACCCAGAGAATAAGAATGAAAAAACCTTCTGCTAGTAGCATTTATTTTCTATATCCATATAATCTCACCTGCCATGTTGACCAACTCAGCCTAACCAAAACCCATTCTTTCCACAGGAAACAGGCTGTACAGAAAGGCACTCATGTTCTCTACAGACAACGCAGAAAACACTGCCGGTCAATACTATGCAATATATAACGGATAATTATGAGCTGAGTGTCCAAATTATAATCAGTTTGACAAATGTCCACAAGCGTCTTCGGTCTATTTTATATTTTCACTAAGACAAGGCAATCATACAACCAGACAATTCCATCAGGGAAGCTTGTTAGCTGCTTAGTCTGTTAAACCCTGGTTGCCATAGCATCTAGAGTTGAAAAAGCTGCAGATTGGCATGAAAAAGCATGTCGACAATTGCCCTGTCACAGCATGCAAGCCAGGTCTGCTCAAAGGCAGCACACTACAAGTTTTCTTTCCCAGTTTGCACTACCCCATGCTGTTTAATAATATCCATTTACTGGTATTGGGATTGATCTAGTGCAGTGTAAAATCCGCATCTACTGAGATTTTGCTTTTCAGGTGGGGGAGATTCTTTAACAAATAACCACAGAACAATTAATTTATAAAGGAAGTATTGTAAAAAATTGTAGAAGACATATCTGATTTAACAGAGAAACAATCCAAACTTTTAATGATCAGGTCTTTAGCAAGCTAATCAGTTTCACAAAGTTAAAAAAAAAAAAAATTATTGTTTGGAGATTTTCAAATAGTTGTTGCTAATAGCTAGTTTCAGCAAACATTGTAATATACTGTTTTGCATTTGGATTTTTTGTCATCAGAAAAATCTTAACATTTATTATGGCTATACTTTCTTTTTAATTGTATGCTTTCTATAATTAAATAAATTATATGTGCTACCAATTAAAGAGAACTCCATTCGTAATTAATATACTATAGTCAAATACGAATTAGTATAAATAACTGAATAGCAGCAAAATATTTTTTTCAGAATAAACCTATTGTGCAATTTTAATAGAGAAACTTAACATTATTGGTAATGTCGAAGAACCTTCTCCTTTTAAAAGTATATTCTGGTAGCACATTCATATTTACTCTTGAATATGGATCACTACATAATAAAAAAGTTCATTAGTCATTTTCACCAAAGTGTTGAAGTTACAAAAATGTTTTAAAAAAGCATGTAGGTAGTGGGCTTTACACAAGTGTTTCCTATCAAAAGTTTACACTTGGTTTATTCACTTTCCCTTCCATTATCGCCTTCTAATCTGTTCTGTCACTTCATTTTACTTTTCCTTCAATGCCACAACTGAAGAAAATCTTGAAAACTACCCCAGGAGCACAATTAAACTGGCAAACCCAAGAGAATTCTGGCATGGATCTTTTCCCACATTTTCCAATAGTATTGTTTCACTTTTTAATCTGTCAATATCATGTAGACATGTTTTACTACAGCTCTCACTATCAGTTATTTTATCCTATTCCATACAGGTCTAGATACAGAATTAGAGAAAACACAGGAGAAGTTACATCTTTCAGTAAAATTAGCAGTCTATTAAACTGTTCACAAGAAGTAAATCTTTTCAAAGGTAATTTTGTAATGCATGTTTATGATCCCAGTGACAGAACACATCATTAAAACTTTTTTTCAAATTCTAGTTGAAATTTTTACTCTAATCTGCCATGTGAGTTGCAGAAAGAAAAAATCCTTGGTAAATAATACATTTTATCACAATTTTTACCACCCCATGTATTTCATGTCTATACTATTTGTATTTTCTTTGAATTTTCTTCATCCTTGTACTAAGTTTGCAACTGAACTGTATTTGTGAATATGAAATTTGACTGGATTTTGACACAGGATGAGTTCAGAGAACACTACTTTTTCTTTGAAATCCATACCTGTGTATATTTATAATTTTTGGTTTTTTAATATTGAGAATATTTCTGTATATGTTTTAATGAGAATTTTTAAGCACCTTAACAGAGTGCAGAATCTACAACTCCCCAGCTGACACCACAGAGTACTATCATTCAGAAAACTTAGTTGTAGCTTATTAGTTCTTTGACCAATTAAATACTGTTTATTAAAGCAGTTATGTATTTACCTGCTGCAAAATTTACCTGCTGCAAAACAAAACAAAAATCTCCATTTTTGGTGCAGAACCTCTTAGAAAAACGTCAGATTTTTTAAAGACTGGCTAAATGATAAAATTATCAGCTAAATAAAGGATGTAGTCCATCATATAAATAAATCAGCAGCAGAATGCAGCTTAGCGCACAGGTAAACTTTTTGACATTTCACTTTCCCCTGTTTTTATAATGTTTCTCCTAATTAAAATAAAGAATTGCAGGATTATGTTGCAAGTATAAAAACATGGTTCTTTTGGAAATCCACAGAAGAAAGGCAGTATGCATCTGTGAGGAGCAGTGTTTTTTCATTAGAGTTCAGAAGTAAGGCCCAAGTATTTTCTTCTACTGATTTTTGGGTGAGTGAGTACACAAACATGCATAATTCTGGATAAATGGAGGAGAGTGCAGTGAGAGAAAGCCTAAATGCAGCACAGCTTTACTTTGCTCTGATGGTGACTCTCACTGTGGACCCTATAAGGAGTGCTAGAAGGAGGTGGATTGTGCGAGAAAAAGGTGGGTGGAGTTCGTAACACACCTAATACCGATGTCCCACACAACTTTGGGAGTCTCTGCCCATGATGTTGTAGGATGACAGTGCACTGGCACATTGAGGGGAATATGACTGAAAGGCTCCAGGCTGACAGTCAGGAAAATTGAGGAGTAGCTCAGCAATGTTCCTTCACCAGAGTGAACATTTTCTGCAGATACTCAAGCTGTGTGAGAATGAGAAATAATATCCTTTGGTCCCTGAATATCCTTTCTGAGGAGGGAATGAGTCAGGCTCTGTGGGCCATCTCCTCATACAAGCCTTTGAAATCCACTGAAATGGGCATATGCTGATTTGCAAAAGCTCAAGGCAGAGTTGTTAAATTCCCTCTGGTTGTAATTAATTCTTCTTTGGTGTCCCTATTTCTATCAATAGCAGCAAATCGGCCCTAATGCTGCAAGTTTGTTTTATATATTCTATTTTTATGTGGCTACTGGTTAGTAGAGTAAACACGCCTTGCATGGGGTCACATTATGCTTTGGAGCCACTGTGATGGGTGGTAGAGAGAAAACCTTTCCTGTCCATAAATGAGAAGTATCTACAAATGTGAAGTCCCTGGACCCACTCAGGATCCTTGCTGTATTCCAGTACTGTCCTTTCCCTATTATTCCCAAGACTGTTTTCCTCCTTTCACATCTATTACGTGAATTCAGTGCTATTAAACGTACACAAGAATTTAATGTGCAAAAAACTCCATTTGCCTGGGTTTATTCTAAATTTTCTCTATTACTTAAAATGAGTGGTGACAGATTATCACTTTGTTAGACAATATACAATTTACACTACATATTACCCTTCTTGTTAGGATACTTATTTAGAAACATGCTTATAACTTTTTGTCTTCTAATTAAAGCAAAAGGAAGATTAAAATAGAAATTATCACACTTGAAATTCACTGACAGAAAAGAGTGGTTTAAAATAACAGTAAATACAGAGCTTTTACAATAGATGGGAATGATACTGCAAGTCAAATAGTTCTTCAAAACTCCCACTGCAAATTTCCTCATAAAATAGATTTTCTTTTTCTTAAATCTAAACCTTTTCTACAGTTTCTGTGAAGTCAAATAGCAAAATAAAACTTGAATAACAGAACCATTCATATTGAGTATAAAAAGCATTGCTCTGTAGTAGCTTATATTTTTTCTGTTACATTTTGCCTTATTGTAAAATTTTCTTCAACTGGCTGAAAGCACATTAACTGCTAGATAGGCATCACACTGATGTCTCCATGCTGTAGCTTACAGCCGTGAATTTGCTACGATCTGTTTAATCATCAGTGTATTGATTTTCCTCAGCTTTCCTTCATTTTAGCCCCATAGCAGGCTTCTGTAATTTCCTTTGGACAAAGTGTAACCAAACTGTGCTAAGTGATGTTGATTTGCAGGCAAAAGTAAAGGGGTAAATATAAATTAACAAGCTATAAACATTTTACAAGTGGGGAGTCAATAAAAACAGTGTCTGCAGTTCTTTAAAAAAATGATTTGAAGCAGATTGTTAACAAAGGTGTCCAAAGAAACTGACATGAGTCTGAGAATAATTTTTGTGCTTTGTGATTAAGAATTGATCAGTCTAAAAGCCTCTGATGCAACTGAATCACCCATAAGCTGCTGGACTGAAAAGGCTCAGCAGGGGCTGGTATTTGTTTGTTAAACTCCCATGATTCCAAGTAGATAATTGGTCTGTGAAGTTCATGGCAGAATCTGAATTTGCTTTCTTGCTTCCCAGCTGGCTGAGCACTGGTTTATAGACTTCTGTGTACAAATTTAGCCAGCAGCAAACCTCACATCTTTAATGTAAAAGGTGTTTTGTTGTGTTTTTCAGGTGCTGAGTGGAAAGCCCACACTCCAGAAGCTCATTAAAAGGGCCAAGTTACAGTACAGGTTTATTTCTGTCACAGCGTTTCAAAAAACAGTGACAAGGATTAATATGTTTCTTTGGTACTGGAAAAAGCCTGATACGATCCCTTGTGAATTTGATCATCTGATTCGTTGCTTGTATAAGATTCAATCTCCTATTATATCCTGAAGTTACAGCTGTAAACCAAGGCTGATAAGAATTCAGAAAGCACTGCCAGAGCCTTCGGAGAACTAATTGTTTTATTAAGCAGCATCTTGTTTATTTGCAATTTATTTCATACGTCACTCAGAGAACCGACTCTTTAAAATGATAAAGCATGATAAATCTGCTGTACATTATCTGTGACAGGCACTATATTGTATAAATATGTACAAGTAATGGAGTTTAAAAATCTCTCAAACTGTTACTTCTATTCTGTTGTTGCTTATGAATAGCTATTTTTGAACATTTATGGAATTCCTTCCAAGGCTTTTCATAATTCTGACAGTAAACTCAGATCTACAGATTGCCTAAAAAGTCATCTCCATCTGAAGATAGAGCCTGACAGTGTAATTGCGTGCTCTGGCCTGATCTGGGGAAAGCATCCGTATGCAAGCGTTCAGGAGATTCACAAAGGCCCCCTCCTCCAGAAGCGCAGGTAGCCCTGCTTCTAGAAAGTGCTCTGTGAATAGCGCCCTCTCCTGAATGATGGGCAACAGAAAGGGACACCGGATCCCTTCCGATAGAGATTAATACTCATATAAAATCTTCTCAGAAACCCTGATCCAACACATCTGAGCATAATGGTAGCTTTATCATTGCCTCTGATACCTTTGTGATAGACCCAGAGACATTACAAAGAATTACAAGATACTATTTTAAATCACAAGCTAGAACAGATGGGCTTCACTGCATATTTATGAACTACCAGTATAATGGGATCATTTCTGGGAGTAGGAGGGAGAAGACTGAAGGTCCACTTCCATTTGCTTAGGATTTATGTAGGGAACAAATAACACTGTCCTTTAAAGAAAGCTTGCTTCGTGTTCAAGCCTGAAGCAGGTCTCACTTTTTTCCTTGATCACATGTAGTAAAAGGCATTCATATGGTTAGTTCCACTGGATTCATGGGAATATTCACAAGAAAAAGCACTTAATCATTGGTACTGTGGGTGGGGTTTTGGTTATTTGTCTTTTTGCTGTGATTCACTATCGTGTGTGTGAAAATATGTTTCAATATACCATAATTCAAAGCCCACACCCTTATACAGAGAAGGATTTAAAGACCAAACGTAATCAGACAGATATAAAAAGATACACATTTTACTGCATATGTCAGAAATGAGACAATAAACTCACATTATTCTTAACTGTAGTTCTTATTTCTAATTTCTTAAGTGCCACACCAGCATTTTAACCCATAATTGATTGTATATGATTGTCTGTACAATACATAGCTAAACAGACCCTTGTTTGCAGCTGGCAATTTATTGCCCTCCTGCATTACAACAAAGAATCCCAAAATGGTAGCCAAAGAGAAAACTGCCAGTCAAAACACTCTTGCTCTCTTATTCACACTGTTGCTTTCTACCTCCACACTCCATTTTTCTCTAACAACAAATTTAACTTATGAATGAGAAAGGTTAAAGAAAAAATATTTAGTTGCCAAAAACATGGCAAAAATATTATAAAAAGATCTGTTACTGTTAAACACTGTATGTCCTTAGAAAAATGCTAGGAACCACAAGAGTTACACTTTTATCTAAGAGGTAGCATATGTGCCATATAATACATATGTTGCAATCACAGCAACTTATTTTGCATGAACAGCAGCAAACTCTGAAAAAAAAATTGTCCAGTGCTCAAATGAAAGCTGTCATCATGCCTTCATTTTAAATATGCATTCAAAGAAAAGCAGTTTTGTGTACTTTCCCTGACAGGTTGTTTTTGGGGGGTTTTTTTGGACAACAGTACCTGTTAGCATAAGAAGAAAAGAAGTACGTTTATATTTTTTCTATTATAAGGTGCTTTGAGCAGTTCCATTATGTCATCATTTTTATGCAGAATGATACATGTTGAGTTAAAATAATTCTTCTTGTTCACATGCTCTTATTTCATTCTTCCAGTGATCACTTAAAAATGAGGCTTCATGTTTGCCTCATAACAGACACTAAACTGGTATTCTCTTTAAATATTTGTTATCCAATCATTAAGAGTTTGTACAATCTCTTCATCTACAAAAAGGAAATATAAAAAAATCCTGGAAGATTCTGGAAATCATAAACTGTGTAGCTAAATACTAAGTATTAAGTATTCAGCACTCCCTATTCTGCATGACGGCTAAGTGTCCATCTGTGCCATAACAAGGCTATTTTAACCCTGTCCTCATACAATCTGACCCCTGCCTTCATTGGGGCTCTATGGCACTAGCACTGTACACTCATATAACAAAACCAACATCTCTGTCCTAGACTGCTGCCCCTCTTGATAATGGATCTCTCTCCCAGGCCATTCTTCAAAAATGGGGATGGTCTTACACAAAGTAGAAAACAAGAGTTCACAGAGCAACAAACTGTCCAGAGGGCACAGTAGTGGAAATACATCCACGGATCCTGAAGTCTAGATCATTGGTTTCATATACAACAAGATAAATTAATCTCAGAAACTTAACATACATTAAAACCAGACAGATTTGTCTCCATATTCCTCCTATTAGAAGACTGTATCCAGAGCCTTTATGCTGCCAGCAATGATGGCAGATAGCCCAGCTACCAGCCTTTGCAGGTTACATTTGCTTCAGACCTTAGACAAGAATGATTGATATCAGCTTTTCAGGGAGGTCTTCTTCTTCAAAAAGCATAATGGCAGTGATCACAGAGTTTTAAGATTTGATTATTAAACAGCATATTGATTTGTGTTTGTGTACTATAAAAATTGAGTGCAAATGAAACTAGCAAAGACAAACTGTATCTCAAAACATTAATTTTATGCAACATTCTTACAAAATAACCCCAAATTATCCTGAACTACAGGACAAGTGTGTTTTGCTAACTAGACATGTTGGTACAGTTTTAGATATATCACTATTCACTCATCGCTCTGAATTCAACGGTCTAGACCCTCAAAAGGCATGGTGGCACTAAATTCCAAAAAAGACTTTGCACTAAATTCTTGTGATCAAATTAGCAGTGGTTTAAAATCTAATTAAAAGCTCATGAGAACTTTTATATTTTGATTCAAAAGTTAATTTGACCACCAAGTACTCTTAGATGGTTGAAAAGAAAATTAAACCCTCTGCTGTCTAGCTTTGGGGACAAGAAAAGGGGCACTAACCGCAGCCACATTATTATATTTGAAGAAAATGTATATGAAAACATAAATTCTATAAAATTGTTGTTAGGACTGCATTACTGATTATGCTCTATTGATTTGGAGTCTTCCCTGGCATTGAAATATTGGGTATTTATTTCTTTTATTCTGAGTTGTTACACAGAGTAAATACTCCTAAAGCTTCTGTACCTAAAAATCTAGGTTTTCTTTCCTGAAGCTAATTTTTTATTTTTTTTTTTTTTTAGAAAGGACTGGGTGACCACAACAAAGCAACATCAACACCTTCTCCAAAGATCCACATCACTTTGGTCTCAAAACTGGGGAGAGGATAAACAAGATTTCCAAAGCAGCAAATCCTTTAGGAAAATGTGAAAACATAAAGTATAGGTAACTACAACACAATTTCAAGGAAAGGTAAGTGTATGACACTTCACAAAGAAAGACCTTTCAATTCACTGGAGGATAAAACCAACAAAAAATATTTTTAAAAGAATTTTTCAAAGGGACTTTCCAAATCCTTTCCCTCTCAAAAAAAAAAAACCCACCTCTAATTAAGAGATTTTACAGTGAAATGCACTTTTACTTCTAAGAAAGGCTACCAGACCCTGTAACTTCACATCATATAATTTTTCTCCTGACTGTTTGTCCATGTTGCCTTCACATACACTACAGAGTCTCGATGATACATAGAAGCATACAGCCAGGGTAGTGATGGGGGAAAGTACTCCGTGACATGAAGCCCTACTCCTTGATCCTTTAAAGCTCTTGGGAGTGCAAGTGTTACTTCTGGCAAGCAGATGAAGAGTCCTTCACTGACAGGCTACACAGCTGCTCTTTAGCCACATCTTTGTGTGTGAAATACAATCTCCAGAGCTTTCACAGAGCCTAGCTGCTGAGCCTACCTATTCAAACCGGGCAGTGGAGTGAGACTGAGGTTTTATTCAGTGTTTAAATATGAAAATGACTGTAATATGCGTGATGGACAAGGACTTGGAGAACAGTAACTCCAATAGATCTGAGTATTTGCACACATACACATTCTATTCAAAGCATCTGTAGGCTATAGAATGTTATCAGAAGACTAATATATCCCAATCAGACGGGATTTATTTATAGAGAACGCTCTTTTCGCAGTGTTAGATGCCTCATTAACTTGATTCAGCTTGCACACAGCAAAAATATTCCCTCCCTCTTCAGATTTTTGATAGGGAATTATAATTTCTTGTTCCATTTGTTAAAATCCTTTTGCTATGAGGACATTTCAGAAATGCTTTATTGCACATGACTTTTTAAAATGCCAGAGTATTCATTTTGACCAAAAGGCTCTCCTTTTGCTGATTTCCTCTTAAGAGAGATACCAGAGAGGATTGTCCTATTTCTTCTTTTCATTTGCCTCTTCCAGAAACCATTAATAGCCAACATTTGATCCTCCTACACAAAAGTTCATGATAGCAAAGTTGAAAGAGTGGGTTATACATCGTGCTATGAACTGATTATAACTTTGGTATGTCACTGCTACTGTCACTATAAAGCTGATGGAAATTATACTGTAAGAATTTTACCTAAATGTAAGTACAAACTCATTCCTGAAGGATTTAGGGAATCTCTGGGTTTAGAAAATTTGGAGATTTTAAACTCCACATTTCAAGTTAGTGTGGAGGTTTACAGGAGTTATCATCAGAAGCTGGTCAGGAGAAAGTGGCAAAAGAGTATAACTCTATATTTGGTAGTTTACCATTTTTCTCTTGGTTCCATAAAGCAGCAGATTCCAAGATCCCTTCCTCACTGGTTTCAGCTCCACAGCCTGCACTCATTACTGATTATAATTAAAGACAGAGAAAAAGGAAAACATGCAGAAAAATATAAGAACCTACAAATGCATTGAATTCACTGAATTCCAGTCATATGCTTACGAGCAGCAGACAGGGTCTCTCTAATGACTGGAATGCAACAGGAATTAGAAGCTGGAGATGCTATTTTTAAGAAATGAATAGGCAATGCATTCTTTAGTAGTTGCAGTTCATTTATAGCTTGATTTTAAACTACTGATATTAATTTCCTTCAGCGGGTTACTAATCAAACTCTTCTATCTTAAAATCTTTCAGATCAATGCAACCTCCTTTTTTAACATCTCCAACAACAAAAACAATGTTTACACACGTTCTAACCATTCCCACCACAAACCACATTCTCTTTTCTTAACCATTCTATTTTTTCAGTAACTGAATATAGAGAACTGTCCTTTAGGAATGGCTTATTGAATTTCTTTTTGAGCACTGCATGGGAAGGTGACATGAAAATAATTCTTTCCATCAAAGGTAAGTTTGTTGCAATGTTGCTTAAAGGAAGATTCCATTTTCTAAGAATCTGTGCAAACTAACATTCATCTTAAAAACACAGTAAATATGAAGTCAATTTTAGTCTCAGGAGTAATCTGAAGGCCAGTTGCCTAAAACAAATGACACAGTGTTGCTGAATGTGTGATTTTGTTGCAAATTGTTATGATAATTTGGTGGTTTATTAAGAGCAAGAATGAAAGTTATGAAAGTTGTGAATCTTAAATCTTACTGATTTTTTTAAAAGTTCACTTTCCATGTGCTATAAAAATAGTTGGGCAAAAGGTCCTGAAAATATGATCTGAATCAGTGTGAGCCAAAAGAACCATAAATATCTCTACCTCTATTCCTGTGTCTGCCTCCATCTCTACCTTTCTCTCTAGTTGTGTCTCCAGTTCTCTTTCTTTATCTCCTTAGCTGTGTCACATTTTTAAGTGCAGTCTCGTGATTTATGCACCCACTACAGAGCTCTTGAACATTTCAAATATGTGCATAATATTCTGGAATCCAAAGGACTTTGAAACACAAAGAAATTAATACAGAGTAATCAGTTATCAGATGTGCTCTGATCTGTGGTAAACATGTGTCTGAGAAATCCCATAGCACACATGACAGTGATGGTGAGCTACTTTGAATTAACTTCACAGTAAGCACAAAGGCTCAAACACTTAACCCAGAGTAGCTCATGCATGGCAAATCAATAATTATGCTAATTTTATTGCAAAATTATTTCTGCTCAAGCTTTTTAAATTAGACAGAGTAAAGAAAGTTATGTGCACATTGCAAGTACTGTTTAGCACCATTTGGATTAGAAAGGAAACTGATTTGCTGAATGCCCTTCAGCAACATTCTTGGTGCCACGTAATCCAGGGGTGACAAGGATTTCTTAGCCTGTAAATGCCCTGGTATGACAAAGAATGACCAGACCACAGACCAACCTCTCTCTAAGCAATATGAAAATGTTCCAGATGCCTTTTTTAGCTAAACAAATGTGTTTTATTTCAATCTCTAAGAATGCTTTTTTCTTATTTTGGCAATACAACTACACTACATTTCTGCCTGTATTTTCTTCCTTGATGCATTAATGCTGATGAACCTGTGCAATTTTCTCAGTGATGAACAAACCTGCCATTAAAAACACTGTTTAACCCAAAACATATAACAAGGATAAAAACAGCAGCAGTTCATAAATGAGCCTGAGTTTCCATGGAGGTACTATAGATCTTGCTTGTGTCTTAATTAGCTTCTCTGCTCTTTAAAAGTGCATTCTGGCTAATCTGATGGGCTACTGACAGTACAGACTGGTTTTATAAGCATGGATTCCTCTTTCTTCCTGTATATAGTTACTGAGATGATCAGGATGATCAAAAAACAGAACTTGCAGTCAGCTAATGAAACTACATATAGCACTGACCCAAATGAAATCTGTTCAAATACAAGGTCCTGGCAAGTGGGAGTAGTAGTAATAATAATAATAATAATAATAATTTAGTCATTTTAGAATAAAGTCTTAATTTCTTTTCTCCAAATTATTAGATTAAGGGACACTAACGGTATTTCTTCTGTAATAGCTCCCCAACTAATGTGATCTTAATTAAAATCTTACCCATAAGGAATACAAGATGGCTTTAGCTGTTCAAACTAATAAAGGAGATTATATAAAGTCTTTCTACTAAAATATATTTATGGTAAATTTGCAGTAAAATCTGGATCATTGCAACATAAAGGCCAGATAAAAAGGACAGATTCTCCAGAAAGCTTGCGAGTTTCAGCAGCCCAAGTGAAATTTTCCTTTTATCCCCTATTTTCATCTGTTTACCTCTTCAACAAATTATTCCAATGGCATGAGAGCCTCCCAGCCATATTTTCCAGCTTTCTCATGTACCTGCATATACCTTTTTCCCTGGCTCACAAGAATTATATTCAGTATGGCCCAACCTTTCCAAAGGATCACCAGCAAGACTGATAATTTACAAAGGAGTATTTGAGATTATTCTGATACCTGATCAGTTCCTATATAAGGGAAGGTTCCACTAGGCTTTTAATATATGAATTCTATATGCATGCTTTTTAAATACTGGTCAGCCTCCTCCCAACCAAGAACTCAAATTATCCTCAGTTTGCAAACAGTACTTTCTCACTTCTCTCTTGATTTGATTCACTTCCTTATTAGTCTGTCTTAGCTTCAGGTACTAGTATTTTGTCTTTTCATATATGGCCAGACTTCATTATAGTTTTATTAGCAGCCCAGAATGCCCCAGCTCCAGGTAGATTCTTCCCTAGTGATTTCTTTTCAATATAGACTCAATATTTATCAAAAAATGTATCCCCTTGCCTTGGAGCAATGACGTATCATCCTGTATTGCACCACAGTAAATCAGGCTTAGTTTCTTCCATGTTATAGAATACTACAAAAATAGCCAGAAACTGTTACAAGGTGTTCTGTGTGTGGCAAACTGGTGCTGTTGCTGGGGGAACTAACCTTCATTTATGGTATTTCACTTTTTCTCTGAATACTAATCCAGGATCCTTGTGTATATTGTTGTCTTCACAGTTTCCAGGGAGTTTCTCTGTTAGCTGTGCTCCCATTGCCAGGATTTCAGGCCTTAGATACATATGAGGGTATAATCTCTTTTGATGCAACATGGATTGTCATTAAGATAAACTTATTTCTCTGCAAATACCAAAATACCATTTGACATAAGTCAGATAACATCTGACAGGTAACTATTGGAGGCCAGCTACCTCTGTTTTAATCACCATTAGATTCAATGGCAACAATGATTGTGTTAACTAGAGTTATTTTAAAGACAGATTCAGATAACAGAGTCTAAAAATGTGTTTCCTTGTTAGATGTGTTAGGCTAACGTGAAATTTTTCCTCCTGCCTCTACAGAGCAATCTGAAGCAGTAAATAAGTGCCAGGAGGCTTGGACAACATGCACCAGAGGCATTCAGATACTCAAGCAACAACGTGGGAGTTCAGATAGACAGACAGATAGATGGACCTCAAAGAATCTTGTGTTGATGTGGTGGTATTCATGAACTAAAAGAGCAGCCCCCACACAGCCTGAAGTGAGTCAGGCTGATTATAAAATGCAAGGGATGCAGCCTCCCACATCCGACTCTAAATTCCCATTCGTTCTGCTAAAAAAAAATTCTTCATTTGCTCAATCTAGTTTAAAGATTGTTAAGCACTTCTGTGGTCAGTGTGAGCCATAGTAAAGAATGTTCAAGCCCTTAGATAATACTGCTTACTAGATTGGGTAGGAAAAGATTTTTTGAGCCATCACAGTGGAAATTAATTTTAAAAGAAGGATGTGTCTAATGTGTCTAAGCAGCAGAAGCAGACTAGAGAGCCAGAAAGACTCTATAAGGAAAGCTGCAAAGGATTGTTGGCATAGAAAACCTGGGACAAAAAGTGTTTGGGGGGCACTTGGATGTGGAAAGGTAAAGATTACTCAGATCTGGAGGGAATACAAAAGAAAAACATTGGGTGCTCTGGTTCATGAACTGAGTGGAAATATCATTTACATGAATGGTTTCCCTATATGTTTTGTCAGGCTGGCATTAGCACTTTTCAGTAGTCATTCTTCAAACTGGAAAAAATGAATATATTTCAAAAGGTATTAAATCCAGGCTGAACAGCAAGGTTAAACCAGGCTGCTCTTCAAGGAACAATGTTTGAGAGCAAAAGTACTTCATTCCCTTCAACTGAGAAAGTGAAAGAACATCACAAACATAATGCCAGAATATATTAAGTACTAGTAAGGCAAAAGCAAAATAATTTTTTGCTTACCTTCTATCCCCCATGACCAGTCCAATGACTTCTGAGTTGGGTCCTTCAGAACCAGGGTCAAGGCATCACAATCAGTTCCACAACTTCCACTGCCACGTGCACTCCTCCCTCATAGTGACTCCCACTGCTTCACTCGTAGCCAGTCTTACCTATATGCATGCAGGGACTGTGATTTGGAGAAAACGTACTGTGAAAGGCAGTGCAGTATTAAAGGCTGTATAGTATTAAAGGCAGTGCAGTATTAAAGGCTGTATAGTATTTAAGGCAGCAATGGCTGAAAAAGTAACTGGCAAAAATGAGATGTACTTTGAGACATGTACTTCTGTAGTTCTTAGTCAAATCTTATTTCAGATTCTGTTTTGTCTCATTTCCATTTAATTATGATTTTGGATTGTATCCCTCTAAATCTGTACTTCATTATTACCACAGCATATCTGGGCTTTTTTGAATGGCACTAATTGGCATCCTTGCTGGCAGTCTCAACAAAGAGGCCAAAGACTGAATGTGCATGGAGAATGAATTGTCACCTTCTACGAAACTGTCCTTCTTAAACAAGACAGAGACATGCTGGAGAAGCAGGGTTTGTGATTGCTGGTGATGCCAAACCTGCTCCCTGAAGGTGGTCTGGGGATGTTACTGTGCATGGACCTCTTCCTGCTAGCGGCCCACCAGCCAGCCACCAGCCAAACCCCACTCCAAGGGTCCTCGCACAAGGCAGTTTGCAGGACCAGATAGTAGATGAACAGTGGACTTCACCCTTCAAGGGCTATTAATCTTGCCATTTTTAAAAGTAATAAAACCCAAACATACAATTAAAATATAAATGTCCAAATACCTGCTACTTTCAACTTCTGCTGCAGTATAAATTGGATGAAGTCCCATTCATATTGAAATGTAAATGCAAAACATAAATCTAAAGAGTAAAAAAAAAAAAAAAAAAAAAAGGCCAGCTTGGAAAAAGATAACATTTTTCATCTGTGTAGAAGATAATGATACAATATTCAAGTTTTCCACTCTAAAGGTAATATTTTTTGTCTAAGTCAACATACTTTACCATTTTTAAACTTTTCTCATCATATTTTTGACAGCAGGTTTTCCAATTTTGACAGCTTTTAAAAAGTAATTTTAACAGACGAGTGATTTCTCCTCTCAGCAAAGTCAGATTATGTGAAATGTCAATGTAAAAACTATATACTGTGACACATAATCATTTTTCATTGAATTTACTTATTAATTTTACTTGCTATTGCTAATAAAATGTAAGTGCTTAGCTAATTGTATTGCTTATTTAAATTTTTTAAAGGAATGTATTTTAAAATTACATTTTTTTCTGACTACAAAATTTCTCAGAGGCAGCTATAATTTGTCACCCTTCCAATTTATTTAAAGAAGAAGAATTACTATCAGAATTGATATTCCCAGCTGAGCGGCCAAAGAATGAATCAGCAGGGAGAGGTTAAACCAGCCTTTCATCCATAAGGGTGGGCTCTTTGATTTACAGGTTGGAGCATATCTGCAGAATTTTACAGGAAAGTTTCTTTAGACATAGTGCATGTACTCCATAGAAAGCTTCAGACATTTGTTATCTATGTTATCGGTTGGGCACCTTCAATAAGACTGAACTCAGGAAAGGGGGGGGGGGGGGGGGGGGGGGGAATCAGAAACAGAATGGACAGCTCAAAGTTTTCACTTCTAAATCAAACTCATCTCAAGTGAGGCATAAATGAGTTGGACCAACCACTACCTCTAAAGGAATACAGTAGTTCTAAATCTAAGTTTTCTATTTCTGTGCACTGAGTTTTATTTGTAATTTTCTACACTAGAAATCCAAAAGGATTATCTATTTGTACTCTATAGGTCTAAATGCAAAAAAAAAAAAAACCACAACCAACCTCACACTCTCAAGATCAGTACCATAGGTAGTGTGTGTCTTCAAAGCTTTTGGGGTATAAACCCAAACTCATGGATTTACTGCAGTTTCTCACACCTGTAACAAAGACTGGAATGTAACCCCAGCATAAAGCTCGCTCTTTATTTGTCTCACTTCATCCAGGAAAATACTTTAGTGTCTGAGAGAAAGTGCCCAGACGAGATAATTAATAAGAAATAAAGATTTTCCCTCTTTAATAGCCATTAAACCATCAAATAATCTTATGAAGTAAGGAATATGTCTCCTTGGAGGAAAAAGGCTCAGTCTCGGTCCCTGTATTTAAAGTATTTCTATATCAGCTCAACTTAAGTGTCATTGCAATCTATTTGATATTCCATTTTAATCCATCCACTTCATATGTCCCTGGGCCAAAAGTATGCTTGCATTCGAAACCGCTGACAAACTTACCATGATGTAGGCTGCTCCTTCACAGCATTAACGTAAAACAGTTCTAAATCGAGCAATGTTCAATTATCCCTGAAAGTACAGATGACTTAGTTCTTCGTTAACTTAATTGTTTTCCAGTAAAAGTGAAATGTGCTGTATGCAAATTAAATAATATCAAGTGTCAGCACTTAAAAGAAATGCTCATTTAGCTTCAGTAGAGTTTTTTTGTTGTAAATTTTGTTCATTTATTTTATAAGAAATTGTGTTTGTCTTAATTTGTTCCAAACACAATACGATTGTGAGACACTGTGCCTGCTGGCAAAGTAGGAATTGCTGTCAGCAGGAAATAGCAAACTAATAATAAATGGTGGTAAAATATTTATGTTATACTTTACTGGGAAAATGAATGCCGTTTTCTATTTCATTCCTTCTTGAGACAGTACACAATAACATAGTTGTTTTCAAAATAAGTGGATAGGATTCTAAATGCTGTGGTGGCTTATCTTGTAACCATCAGCTGAAAAAAAAAAAAAAGAATTTATAAAAATAGAGCCTTTTACTAGCTCCAATTTAAGAAATTTTAACTGGGAGTACGTAGTGCAGTAATTAGTAGCATCTCACATTCAATGTCATTGGACACTAGTCTGATAGATCAAACGCTTGTGTATGTGGCCTACTTACTTAGTTGCTCACTCATAATTTTCAATAACAGTGCTGTTCTCATACAGGGAGGGGTGGTCCAGAGCTACTAGAGTACTCTGCAGGATGGTGATGTTCAAGTACAACACTGTGTTTATGTACTCCCCAAAGTGTATCAAAGCTCAGATCCACAGAAATAAAAGAAAAGTCAAACAAAACAAGCATTAGACTGCGTAAAATAAGGTATGGACAAGGCAAACAGGTGAGGCATTGTTTAGGTGGCTAAGGTAGATCAATATCTGTGCTTGCAAGCCAGGAATTCTGCCTGCTTTCCTCTGGCACTATGCAGATCATCTTACGGCCTGCAGACAGACTGTCGCCTAAATCCAACTGACAGACAACCTATTTCACCCTTGCAAAAATCATACCCATCTTCATTCTTGCAGCTCACGAGGGAAAAATAAAAGTCCCCATGGCCGCACAAAGTCACACTGAAGCATAGGCATACAACAACATTGCAACTAACAATTTTTTTTATTTTATTATGCTAATTACATGATGAAAGAAGTTAGGTTTTCTATTTCTTCAGTTACCAACAAGTCCATGCATTTTGCCTAGCCTGGCTTATCAAAGCACACTGCAGTAGTTTTTCAGGTTTGAAAAAGATTCATATGACAGGTTGATACTGTGCCCTCCTTTCTCTTCAAATGATCTGTTTTATTATCTGAGATGTTTTGTGATTTGAGGAAGGGAGGCATCAGGAAGCTCTGACTGCACATCCTGATCACATAGATTGGTTAAAGTACTTTCCCTTTCAAAAATATGTTTTAATTTCAAACAGGTTAAATTAATGTGCAGTCAGTTTAAAGAACCACTGGACTCATTCAATAAAATCTTGAAGAACACCAGCCAGATAAGTTGGATCACAGCTACCAGAAGCAGAACCAGGATTTCAGAGGAAACTGTGAAGTACTTCATGTCCGGCACCAGAACTTCCTGTGGGAAAACCTGCCTACAGGAGGGGATAAACTGCAAATCCTGACAGCTACAGTACAGGAGAGACCATCCCTGAAGCCTGCATCTTTTAGGTCTTAGACACACAGTATCACAATTTGAGGCTGGGGAAGAGAGTGAGGATAAGAAGACCTTTTTAGACCTTTAGAGAAAGCATCTTTCTTGCTTTTATTAAAGATGTTGTTAGTATTGGTATGACATTCTGTTCACTTTTTAAATTTAAAATCTTACACTTTTTTCTCATTTTTTAACTGATTAGCTATTAAAAGAGTTACGATTTAAAAATAATGTCTACTACCCTATTTTAAGGAGGTAAAATGTTCAGCTTTAATCTCCAGAGTGTAAAAGGTCACCTTTGTAGACTGATGCATATCATATCTCCAAGTAGTGAGAACAACTGTGCTTTTCCTCAGTGCAACAACCTTAGTTACTCTTATATTGCAACCATTTTCCTGCCTTACCTTTCTTTATGGTAGAGGAAATGTAATTTACTTGTCAGATTGAAATGCTTGATATAAATCTTTAGCCTTTCTTTCAAACAAGTATTTCAGAAACATTATATGATAAACAACTGGCATGTTTAATTAAACAACTGCTTTATTTTTGTCAGAAGAAGAAGGTATGATTATATTAATTGAATAGTAGGACCTGTGACCAAATTTAAAGAAAACATTTTCAGCTCAACAAGGAGGTATGATTATCTTAATTTCAAAGGAAGGCATATGACTAGAATTGGAACAAAATATTTAAGTCTCTATCTTTACAATTATTAAAAAATATTTTCACTGTAAAAAAAAAGTGAATAAATGCAATTTACAAAGTATATCTTCCCATGATAACTCTTGCTTCAAATCACAAGCTGGTTAACAAATTAAAATCATCTAAATAAGAGTCCTAGAGCAATTTGTTTCTATGATGAAGAGTGTTTTAACTGAACCGCAATTTCAGCATATTTACTGGTACTTTTGAATTAAAATACTATGTTTCTACAAATGCATGATAGCAAACCTTCTCTATATTTTATAAACTTTTTTTGTAGTTAGACAGAATCAATGCTTGAGCTGACATGGCTTGCTCACATATGAAGTCCATTTAATATAAGGCATTTCATCAGCATAAGTAAAGGAGAAAAATTTCACCTAAATTGAATAACAAATATTATTTTTAAAGTATCAATAATATCAATATTGTTGGTGATTTTTATTCTTTTGTCTCAAAAACAGTTTCTGTCATTTCCTACATGTATCCCATGAATAAATTTAAGTGGCCAGGATTTCCTATGAAGAGAAAAAATTGTTAATAGGAAAAGGGAGAAGACCCAAAAAATAATCATTTTTTTAAATCTCCTTTTGCTTGTTTGAAATAAAGAAAAGCAACACATGCATAATTTAAATGCTTATGACCAAATTAAATTATCAATGAAAAAGAAGAAGCTGTTAAGGGAAACATACATTGAGCTATGATCCTAATTATCCATGTTTAGATATATTTACTTAGGTAAACAGATGAAATATTTTTTTATACAGATGTGACAATTTCCATGCTGTCATTTACCTTGCAGAGATCATAGAATTTTTGCTTTTATCACATTCCCCCGAGTACTTTCATGTTTTCGTTAAAAAGCAGTAGTTGAGAAAACATGTCAGATGCTAAGCACAAAATCCACAATGCAGCAACATGCAAAAAATGTAACAACTGTTTTGGAAGAAATGTCTTTAAGTCAACCTACATACAATCTTAAATGGCTTGCCGATAAATGTTAATTAGCTGAAAGTTACACCATGACATGACTTCAAGTGCCAGAGAAAACACTTGATGATTTAGCTGATATATGACCAAAGAACATAAATTAACAGATACAGTTTTGACAAATAATTATAGGTAAAGTTGTATTGGTATTAGGGTATTTGAGATGGTTGCTCCAATGCTAGCTAGAAATTAAGCCGAAGACTAAGTAGTGTCCACAGGTAAGTTGTGATGATTAAAGATGTGATTTTTTTCTTACAACTGACTTAAAATTAAGTTTGTACCAAAGTGCAAAAATGTCACTGAGACTAGAGTGTTTCTCTTCTTATAAAAAACTTCATATTTTATTCCTGCTGCAGTTAATGAGACTCCTTGGGGATTTGAGTATATTATACTTGTTCATTGTATCATTATCCAACATATGTAACAGTTTGTAAGATGCTCATTAAGAATATTTCCCGTCACAATTAAGTTGAACATGAACATTAAGTAACCTAAAAACATCGATAAGTGTTAAAAGTATTATGCAACTATTTTGTATAACAATGTTCCTTTGTCAAACATGGGCAGTAGACTAGTTCACTTTAATTTATTTACCTTTATACAAGCAAGTGCAATATAAAAGGACAAGTCTTCTCATCCTTTCACACAGATTGCTGAGATGTCAGTGGAATTATTCATGAAGAAAGTTAATGAAGTTTAGTGCAAGATTTTGAATTGTTAATTTACTTGGGGGGGAGGGGGGGGATGTATATGGGTTAACAAAGATGAATTTTTCATTTTCCTGATAATAGGAGATTTCCTTAGAGTCTTCCATGACATATCTCATCAAGATTTATCATTCTGCAAATCATATAAAGAAATCAAAAGCAAGCATTCACATTTGCTAATGTATCCTGTGAAGCCTATTGAAGAGAAAGGAGAGCAGTTTTTATTGTTGTGTTTCTGTACAAGGCCGAGCAGGCACTCAGCACTGAATAGATAAATGAAAACCACTGACTTGCAGGAGATGAAAGAGACAAAACTCACAGCCAAACTCTTCATGGTAACCTTCTAATAGTTCTCTGCAATGTCTCTTTCTAGTTAGAAAATCCTTCCACTCAATCTGTAAAATGCTTTGCTGATTCAAGCTACACATTTAACTAATGACTCTACTTCTACTGCAATGATTTCAGCCTTTTACTTCATCCCTCCTCTTTGTTTCAGCCCTTCCTTCCCTCTCTCCATGTGTATCTTCAGCTGAATTTTGCAATTGTTCCTGAATCAAGCTCTACCTCCTTCTCTTTTGAGAAAGGAAACTGCTTCTATGAATGCCTGTGATCCCCAGCCTACATGTGGTATTGACAAGAAAAGTCAGCCACTGGCTTTTGTGTCTATCACCCCAAAAGCCTTCTCTGCACTTCTGTTTAAACTGCAATACTGAAAATCACAGATCTTCATGGGGCAATATGAATTTGCTTTGGTCATTCCTGCAATTCAACAAATTATGGCCGTTCTTTCTAACTTTAAAGAATTTTAATAGCAATTTAATCTGCTTTTTGTTGCAAACTGTGTCCCTGTTTCTTCTTAATGGTCAAAGTGACTAGTCCTGAGGACTCCCTGTACTCAGGTGAGCTCTAAATAGCACCCACTCCCTTTCACACACCATGTATCTTTGGATAATTTAATGGCCTGCAGTCCTCTGTTCCTGAGCTCCATAATTTGGAAAGGTAAACAAGAATGGCTGATACCAAGCTGATCTTCCAAACTACACACATGTTCACAATAGGAGTTTTCTCAGAGTTTTAGAATATCACCAGCAAATTTCAGTCTTTTTCTAGCCTACTTTCTCAGTTTGAATCATAAGAGTTTCAGGAAATTCACCATATCTTCTTGTCATTTTATAGTGCCTAAGCCAACGTCCGTGCTCATCAGTAGAATTCTGGGCATCTTATAACCAGTAGCAGTACAACACAGAGAAAGCAGCATATTTTCCATTTCTCTGTCACACATGGAAGCACTAGTCTCTTTCTGCCTGCAAATCAATACAATTGCTTAATCCTAGTAATCCTCTTGCCTTTCCTTTTACTCCACCACTACCATTAGAAATATGTTAATATCTCCATTGTCTTTCATTACACTGATTATTACCTACTTCATCCAGATTTCTATTCCATCTTTTTCACCATCTGTTAGGAAAGTTTTCTTTCTTTGTGTTCCTTCAGTCTGACTTTCCACATAAAATTAAAACTTCTTTGAGGCTTTTCCTAGCAACACCCCACCTGTAACTACAATCCCATACTGCACCTCTCCTGTCACACTCCTTGCTGGATCAGTTACACCACAGTTTTCCGACACTGCTGCTTCTGCCTACAACTTTGCATCTGTCCCATGGTGCCAGCCTCCTTTTCAGACCCATTTTTCGAAAAGTACCTTGCCAGCTTCACAAGCATTTATTCTCATTGCTTATCCCTTGCAAATATGTTTGGAAAAGACCCTACTATTAGGCTTTTGGCTACTTTTTTTGCCACTTTTATGGCTTTTGTCTTGCCCATCTATTTAAACTGAAGCAATCTTGGGACAATAAACCAAAATATGCAGTTCCAAAATAGAAGCCAAATGTTAGTTTATGTCTGAGCAAGCATGCTTCCCAAGAAACATGATAAATTCTATGTCTGTTGTAACCTGCACTTTAAAATCCAGTAACTTTGTTCTATTAAAATACATGTAGATAATATAGATAGTTAACATTCATGGACATCCCTTTTGGTAGTCTGCAACACTCACAAATATAAAGAATCCATCCTTCAAGGCCTTGTGCTGATTCATCCTGTGTCTGAAGAGCAAGCGTAGAAGTAGAAAAACTTCTTAACTCTCCTAAATACAAGATAACTGCAGAATCAGATCTGTGGAGTAACATTATAACTTCAGCGTGTATCTTTAACTTAGTGGTCAGTTTTCTGCTTGGGTTCTGATGTTTTATGCTGTCCCTTAGAAATCTTGTTTTGTAAAAGAAAATCTAATCATTCTGAAATTACAGAAATTTAACATAAGGAACTTTCATTAATTTAAAATTCCATTCATATTAGCAGAACATGCTCTCCTAAAGTCAGGGTTTAGTTTTGATCTCTAATTGCAAATAGGGTAAGATGTCCTCTATTGGAAGGGTTTCTTGTTACAGGTCAGTATTTTCCTTTATTTTACACAGATTTGTAGTGCCAAAAAATGGTCTATTTTAGAAAGACAGGATTTCCCAATAATTTATTATTCCTGCATTAGCCATCTTCTGTGTCCCACATTTGCAGCTAAGCAAATGGAAAACTGTTTGAAAACATTCTGCACTGATTTCTGAACATAATGATACGTGTAGTAATCCTGTGGCCATTAAAGAACCCTATTGGCCATCGTATAATCTAGTCAATGGTAGATGCTGAACTCTGCCAAACAATAACCAGAGCAGGACTAAAAGAAAAAATACACCATTTTCCATCCTTTTGAAACAGAGAGCTAACATTAGACTTAGCTATATGCAAAAAAAAAAAAAGAAAAAAAAAAAACAATACACAGTAACTGATAGCTAAAAACAGGAAATCATCAATGGGACTTGTGACGGAATTCCACCCTTCTTAGTAAACGTAAAGAACAACATTTAAATATAGTCCCTGAAGTAACCATAATACAGTGAATCCAACGGCAGAGACCACATGGATGAGAGAGCACCCTGGAAACCTCCAGAGCTTCCCATTTCCTATGGAGCCCAAACCTTTCTTACTGCAATAGAAGATACTTGTCTTCCAACATCTTTGGTTGTTGGGTAGAGAGCTGTTGGCATTACTTAGGTCTATTCAAATGATTTGGTCTGAAGATAAATGTCATGTAAATATTAGTTCACATTTGAATATGAATACCAGTTGGACTGCATTTGTAACCAGTTATACT
The DNA here is from genome assembly GCF_047716275.1 of Strix uralensis. Lineage (NCBI taxonomy): Eukaryota > Metazoa > Chordata > Aves > Strigiformes > Strigidae > Strix > Strix uralensis. The sequence goes on along the minus strand of NC_133975.1, from coordinate 101,942,433 downwards.
TTATTTGACTTTTTTTTCTCATCTAAATATGTCTTTCCATTGAAGCCAAAATGTTTCATAAAAATGTGTCAGTTTTAATGAAGTTTTCAATGGGAATGTTCTCAATATCCTGGCTTGTCTATTTAGTCATTTCCTAATGAGAGAGTGAAACAAAGAAAGGGTTGGAAAGAGAAATACACACATACAAAAAAATCTGTCTTTTTTTGGCCCCAAAACAGATATATGCAATTTTATGACATAAAAATGTTCCAGAGAGTTTTGTTTTATTTCCAGTGTGGAACAAAAAGGCATCTCAAACCATACATATTTTCACAGACTGGGAAATAACATGTTGCCCTTAGGTTAGCTCTAGGTATGACATTTTGTGTTTGCTTCCTGCAAACAATACAGTAGGTCTGTAATAAGGAATATTTAACAAAAATATTTTTCATCTTGAATTCATTAGTAGTCACAAAAGCAAATTCCAGTTGACTGTAATTTTTATATCTACAATTTTTTACATATGTTATTTTGGCCTATATAAATCAGCTCTTTAGAGAAAAGAAGCAGTACTTACAAACATAACAAACCAGTATCACATACACAGATGACTCCGAATATTATGCTCAATTACATTTCAAATAATACGTCAGTTATATTGACTGTAGGTGTATGAGGTATCAATCATATTGCATGCAAATATATTTTAATTTTACATTTATATTGGCTTCTACAAATGGTCTTGATTTAAGGAGTAAAAAAATAAATTCTGAATTTTCCATTGCTGGATAAGAAGATGGAACTGAAAGGATCCATAAGGCTGCCCCTATAATCAGTTAGCCATTAAATAGATGCAAGAGTGATATGAATTTGCCTCGGTCACCCCAAGTTCCCTGAAATTCAGGAAGCTGTGTCTGCTCTTCCTGTCCCTCATGAACTACAGTGTGAACAGTGTTTGCTGCAAACTGTGTCCATGGTTCTTCACAATGGTCAAGGACACTAAAGGTCCAAAGAACATTTGTGCCCTCTACCAAAGTATGTCAAAAAAACACTTCCCCAAATTTTAGGATTACCTTAATTTGGGATTTATAGTAGAAGGTCAAAAGCTAGAATTAAGATGTGTCAGAGGTTGAGAATAAATGTCACAAGTTTCTGTAGTAAAAATTTTAATATGTTAAATAAAACTCCCAGATAATCCATCGCATACAATCATATTCCTTATAAGAAAAGGAGACAAAAAAACCCTTTCAGTCAGATCTGGAGAAAAACAGTCTTCCTAGTCTAAATTTGGCAACTGGTTTTACCTCAAAGCCATAATCATGGCATGTTATGACTTTTGAAAATGAACCAATACAGCATGCTTTTGTGTCATTACTCAGATTTTCAGCTGAGGTAAACTAGCATAATGTAGACCTATCCATCCTGAAAATAAAAGCACAAATAAATTCACATAGCTTACTTAATTAACTAATACAATGTAAATTACAAATTGCCAAATTTCACAACAAACAGGAAGAGTCTATAGACTGAGGATTACCCACTGAAGTGATTTACAAATAATTTTAAAGGGTAAAAGTAGTAGAGAATTTTGTTGCCTGTTTGCAGATAATTGGAGAACAGAAAAAAAAACAAAATTGGACACATTAATTATTCATTCTACCTTGATCTGTTCACTTTAGTTGATACAATAATAGAGATATTTTCTGTAAGCTTTTCATACTGCAGTTATGTAAGGCACGCACACAACATAGGAATGAAGGAAGGCCATTTGTTGGCCTCATCTGTGGTTTTTTTCAGTCGCAATCATGTAGAGATTCTCTGGACTATCCACTCTGTTTACAAGGTGGCACATAAAACATTTGTGAAGCATAATATCTGCTAAATATTAGTCAAGGATCACTTCCTTTCACAGTGATTATTGATCCACCACTGTTAAAACACCTTATAAAAACAACCATTTGGGAAAAGACTTATAACTTTCTACTGCTATTCTTTTACACATTTTAAAGTTACTTTTAGAGGAAATTTCAATATTGCTAAATAATTTTTGATCCAGGTACAAATCTAGGAATAAACCAGTATTGGTATTATTTATATTTCTATAGAAAGGAAAGATAATGTCCACGACTGGCTTTTAAAACTATTAATGAGCCCTGGCAATGTGAAAAAGAGATGGATTAGGTAGATGTAATGAGATATGATTAAAGGGTGTAGGCACTGAAGGGTGTTGGAGAAATTCTTTTCAGAAGGAGTATAATTAGTGTCTGATAAAAGTACTTAGTAGATGAGATTTTTGAAGAAGAAAGGTTAAGATAAACACATACCATATGACAAACCTGTTTAATTTTTTTTCTTTGGTTCTTTGCGTACTCAATAATCTGTTGAAGCTTTATACATAAATAACATTTGTTGAGTACTTGATGAAACTTCACAAGACAATTAAAGGGGTTTTAATTGCAAAACATAGAAAGCAAGTAAAATGTTGAAATGTCCTACTGCATTTCCATTATGCATTTCTCTTTTGATATATGGAACTTAATAATAATATGCATAATAATATGAAACCTTTTCCTGAAATTAAACAAACAAATAAACTTCTTAAAAAGCAAGATTTCTGAAAGTTGCTTAGCAACTTTCAAAGCACTTTTTATTAAATTGGAATCTAGTTATTTTAATTTAGGCTTTAAAATATGCAGCAGCCTAAAGCAGACCATCCCAGACACCTTTATATAAGTCCTGGACAGAGGTGCTTTTTTGTCCATTTGGCCAATAATATTTTGTACACTTTAAATATCTGTTAGAATGAGATATCAGGTCTTTGGTGCTCCAATTTTAAGTGTGAACCTTCAGTCCACAACCAGAGTTTGAAATATGCCAAATGTTACTCCAGTTAGAGCACTCATAGATGAACGGCAGATTAATTTATTAGATACCTAGGGATCCAGAAGAGAGGTTCACTATTAAGGGTCTTTCTGAGCGTACAAATATTCATACATCTGTGTAAGGAACTTACCATATGAAAGATGAAAAACTGAAATAACAGCAAGTGCTGCCCCCCATGCATCTGGGGATATCTCACTGAAGGTGAGCTACTGCATCATGATTTTCAAGATCAACAATGATGGATTCCCCTCTTGTTTCCTTGCCCTTACAACACACTATCTTTTCTGCGATAGTTCATTGTAACAGATGATTGTTCAAGATTTGCTGTATTTCAATAGCCCTTTCCTACTCATGTCTTCATGAGGGGAAGAACTGGGTGCCTCAATGTAAGAAGGACATCAGACTATTAGAGTGTGTCCAGGGGAGGGTGACCAAGATGGTGAAAGTCTTTGAGGCTCAGGATTACAAGGAGCTTGCTGAGGTCACTTGGTTTGTTCAGCCTGGAGAAGGCTGAGGGGTGACCTCATGGCAGTCTGCAACTTTCTCAAGGGGGGCAGCAGAGGCAGGGTGCTGATCTCCTCTCTCTGGTGACCAGCGATAGGACACGAGGAAACTGAATGAAGCTGCATCAGGGAGAGTCCAGATTGGACACAAGAAAAAGGTTCTTCACTGAGAGGGTGATCAGTCACTGGAACAGGTTCCCCAGGGCAGTGGTCACAGCACCAAGCCTGTCAGAGTTCAAGGAGCATCTGGATGATGCTCTAAGTCATATGGTTTAATTTTAGGTAGTCCTGCAAGGAGCAGGGAGTTGGACTCGGTGATCCTTATGGGTCCCTTCCAACTTGAGATATTCTGTGATTCTGGTAAAGCTCATCACTGGAAGCTCTAGCCTGACACATGGTTTATAAAATGTCTCCTCTGAAAGCTAATTCAGGCCCATGTGCCAATAGAAACTACCTTAACATGGCTGCTTTTCCACATTTGGTCACTGAGCAAAGGAACTTACTTGACAGAAGAGCAAAACAGCAACCCTGAGATCAGCCTTTGCATGATAGTGTGAGCCTTGTTTCAGTGCAAAAGCATAAACCATGATAATCTTTTTCATCCTTAAAAAATGTATTGCCTTAAAGGACCGCCACACATAAGGAGCAGCCTTTCTTCCTCTTTGCATGTACAGAAATGTCCATTGTTTCTTATGACAAGACTTCCTATTGCGCACAGCACGTGTGATATTCGAGTCCCTACATGGCATAGAAGGTGGTCCTACTTATGGAAAAATATGCAGTTGTACAAAGCAGTCTCCAAACCATTGGCCAAGTGCACTTCTTATTCAGTACATAAAACCAGTTCCCACTAGGCATCTAATCTATCCAGAGAACAGATTTAAAATCCCTACAAGGTGCTGAGTTCAAGTGTCTTGCAGAAACTGCCCCAAAAGACTTATCGTTATCAATGAACAAATAAATAAAACAAATAATGCAATTGGCAAAGAGCTCCTGTCCTTAATAAGCAAAAACCAAGTACATATGTCCAGACCTGAGGTTTATTTCCATGAAGGTAGATATAGGCAAAAGGAGCAGTGCTTTTGAGCTATTCCAGCAGTAGATCAAGATCTTAAAAAGAAATGGAATAGATCATTTGCCTCATGATTTCAGCAGTTTATACAGATCCTACCAGGCCATCACTAATTAATTAATTAATTTATTATTATATTTGTAACTCCTCCAAACATCAAGCAGGCTTTTCAATAGAAGTGGGTCCTATACTAGCAGGGTATCTATATCAAGCAGGGTCCTATTCTAGGTGCCAGAAGGAAGCTTCAAAGTCGTTCCTAATCAACAGCCCTAAAAAAATATTGAAAAACTCCATGTCTTGGCAGTAATATGTTACTTCTGAAGTGTAATGGTAACACTCTATAAGTCAACATTGTTCAGCATTGTCAACATTGTTCATTGCTGCTTCTTTTTCAGCTTCAGCTAAATATGGTGCCCCAAAAAATCTGAAATAACTGATTTTTTAAATGAGTATCCCAAGCTAATGCGCTAATTTGTCTTATGTTTTTGTGAAAGTGTAATTTCTTTAAAAGTACAGACGAAAGATGCTGTTAGGTCATCTATTCCCTGTCCATGAAATTATGTTCTTCAGATTACATTATTCCCTAGATTTTTTGCAAACTTGACATCAAATGGTTAGATTCATGGGGCTTCCAGCATTTACTTGAAGAATCTTTTCCACCAGATTCCATCAATCCATCAATCAAGAATATTTCAAAACCATTCAAACCTAATTTTTACATTTTTTTGGTGTTAGTCTATTCCTCCCAGTGATAATCCAGGACCATCAGTCAAGGAGGCAAAGATTCAATGGACTCTGGAGGAGCAGGAAACAGAAGTGCCAGGGGTTCTACTGTGTTGCGGGCATACTTTGGAGAGGATAAGGCAGCTAGGCCACTTCCTTCCCACACACATTTCTTGTACCACCAGTGACACACCTCCTTATGGAAGTCCTAATGCCCAGGTTTCCTCCTGTATACCAACAATACTGTATTTCACAGTTTCAGTAGAGGTCATGGTGGAGATGTACAGGGAAAGTCAGGACATCTTTAGGATCTACATGAAAACAAGGCAGCAAACACTTTTCTGCTTTGCTTGTAGGGGCATGGATGTGTCAGAAAACTCTTAGAGACATTGACAGAGGTGGCTTCATGTGCTACAAAACAGAAGCAGCACTCAGGCACACGCAGACCAGCACTATTTTCTGCCTTCACCTGTCTGGGTATTAGAAGCTGTGGCCTGCTCCATCTTTGGGGTAGGAATTACATAGGCTGGAAATCTGTAGTACCACCCTGCTGGACTTGCTAGACTTCCCTGCTGTTAGGATTTCTTCCCTCTTGATTCTCTCTTTTTTCTTGATGTGGTCTTAATGTTGCTGTTGTTGTTGCTGCTGATGTTGCTGTTCTGCTTGAACCAGAAACCAAAAACATGACTTTTCCTAGCTCCCCACTTTTTTGCAGTTTCTGCTCCCCTTAGACTGATGGTACAATCTCCAAAGCAGGACCTTTCATTGGTGAGTCTTGAAGATGCTGTACAAACACGCCACAAAGAGAAAGAAAGGAGTTTGCCTATAGGTACTCTGCACTTTTCACTGAGCTCATTTTAAGCTGACAGAAACTGGCTGCAGTGTTTGAGTGACAGAATTTACTCTATTCAAAATGGAAGTCAGTGGAGAGAGGAGCATCAGAAAGATAATGAAAATCTTTAGTAAAGATGTGGGGGGACGTCCTGTTTGGAGGAAAAACTGTGGACTAAGCCTTGCTGCCCTTAAATGGTTTAGGTGTTCCTGCAGAGAACTGAAACCCATCATTGATTTGATCTTTTTACACAGGAAGATTATGACTAATATTCACTGCTATAGAATTGCCAGTGTGTGTGGCTTAACGTTCCCTACAATTGTTACACACTGGTTCATGATTTTCTTTAAATGTGAACTTAAATGTGAACTTTAAGTTCACTTAAATGAACTTAAATTCACTTTTTTGCTGTGTTCTTACTTGCTTTTGGTTGGTTTTTTGGGGTTTTTTTCTAACTACACTCAGATAGATTCTACTTCTAGGTGAAGGGAGTATTTCTCTCCTTCTCTCTCCCCCCAAATAAAAAGTGGCTCTTCTGAGTATCACTCTCCTCTGGAAGGTCTCTGCAATCTGTTGAAGATTAGGGACACATTGTATGCAGGAAGAAAGTTGTCAGAGATTAGATCGGCGGGGGGGGGGGGGGGGGGGGGGGGGGCGCGGGGAAGGAATCACCAAACTGATCTGAGAGACTGCAAGGCATCCAGCTCCTTCTGTGTCAGGGAAACATGTATCTTTCCCCACTACTTTCAAGGAGTTGAAATAACTATTTGAAAACTAAGGAAAATCGCTCCTCACCTCAGGCTTGAAACAATAGTGAGATTTAGGCACCCAACACTCTGAGCTGAAGCTTTAGGAAAATATTGCCCCCCTTTTCATCTCTCAGACTGTCAGAAAATTCTTTGCATGTTCTGTTTCAGAAAAACCCACAAATAATGGATAGTTCCTTTCAGAAATTGCCAGTAACACCCCATTCTTCCCAGGTTTTCAGAGCTCACAGTAGTGGCTGCATAGATGAGGCCATCACGAGCCAGAGACATCATCAGCACAGAACACTCTGCTATTTATTTAGACTCTGGAAAAGAGCCTTCTTGCTTATTTTCCTAAAATAATTAAAATGCATCACTTAAGTTCCGAATTGCTAAAAAAAAAAAAAAAAAAAAAAAAAAAAAAGGCGTGGGAGCATAAATGTTTTGGCTCTGAGCTGACAGTAAATATATCTTCATATCATGTTTTCATTTTATCAGTTCTTAATGCATCTATCCCTATCCTCCCTAGCCCCTTCCCCTCCCCCATTAATTCCTGAAGTGTTTGAAAGCGCCCTGGAGCTCGCAGGATTCTCTCTCCTCTCTTTGCAGCGGAAGATCAAATGTATTACTTTCCCCCTTTGCCTGCCTGGTGGCGGGACAGAAGTATTGGTTCAGTCCAGATTTTCGGGCCTGCGCCTGCAATGGCACACGGGGGGAGAGCATGGCAGCAGTCCCCCCGCGTGAAGCCGGAGCAGGAACTGCCCACGGGGGACCAGCCCCGCGGAGAGGAAGCGCGGGGCCCCGGCCCCGCTGCCGCCGCGGAGGGGCGCGGAAGGGCGCGGAGGGGCACGGAGCAACCCGCGGCGGGGCCGGTCCGCGGCAGGGCTGCGCATCACCTGCGGCCTGGCATCATGCTCGTCCCGTGCCTGGGCGGGGGTCGGGTTGGGTTGGGCTGGGTGTTTTGTTGTTGTTGCTGTTGCTGTTGGTTGTTGTCGTTTGTTGATTTTTTTTTAACCCGCAAAACAGGTCGTGGGGGCGTTACCCCAAATTCCTGCACTGCTGACTGACTGGGGGAAAAATAGATATATATTTTTTATATATATATATATATATATAAAAATCTCTGTCCCCCTCGAAAGCTAAGAGATGTCTGTTATTTGCACATTGTGTAAAGAAGCCAGCTCGATATTAATTTAAGAAGGGTAACTCCAGCACTGCTGGTGATGTTCATTTGCAATTCCTACACACTGGCTATTATGTGCAGTGAACTAATCCTGCCTTGCCTTGGAAACAGAGCTTCCACTTAGCTCACTGCGCTCCTCAGATTTCCCTTATAAGAGAGCCGTTGTTTTGCAGGGATTTTATGATTATTAATAATATTACATAGAAATTTGAATGCTCCCAACACGTGTGTAGAGCTTTTCTTCTTTTTCTCTTTTTCTGGCGTTTTCTCTCCTGAACTTTTGGGGTCCTGCCATGCTTCCCTTGCTGTGGGACAGGGTAGCTGGCAGCACCCACATTTTGTTCCTCCTCCCCTGATGCAGCTGCCGAGGGTGAATACCATACCATAGGCCCTGCATAATGGCCAGCCCTCTCACACCCTGTATCGGTGTCCAGCTGCGGAGGACCGCCGAGGTTTAGTTGCATCCATCTGCTGGCATTTGCTGGAAGGGTGAGCGATATGGGCCATGCTTCACACCAGGGAATTCGTCCCTGGGAGACCTGCTTCTCCTTGTAGGCAGCCACCATGTCGGGCAAAATTCTGGCAGGGGTGTCTCCGGCTGCTGAACTTAAAGCCCTGAAAATCCTGACCCCGCTGAAACGAAGTGAGCCCGTGCCTCTGCGATCCCTTGCAGGCCAAGACTGGCCTCTCTAAGGAAAGCAAACCCAGTGGCCGGTGCCAACAGCCCCCCGCCCATCCACCCACATTTCCCCAGAGCACCAAGTGCACCCGAAGGCAGGGAGCAACCCTACAGCCCCGGGCCGGGACAGACCTCCCTTAGTCCGGGCCTGAGAGGCTGGAAGCGTCTCCTGGCCGGTGGTAAGACGCATTTAAAGCGTTTATTGGCATTATGGCAATACAGTGCACGGTCAAAAACAAAGCAAGAGGTTACAGGCTCGGCCACCGCTGCCTTCCCGCCAAGCCCGAGGAAGACGCCTGAGATCTGCACGAAATTACCCAAGGAATTAAATAATGTTTTCAGTTTTAGTGGGTTTTGGTTTATGTCATCCCATCTCTCTCACTTGGCCCCCCACATCCGATCCCCTGCCCCGGGGCAGATCTTGTTCCCTACGATTGTTCGGCAGTTCTCGAAGAGCCTGGCTTAACCTCGGCCATCTGCCTGGGAGATCTGGGGACTGATTACTTTGTAAAATGCTGTCCTTCGAGTCGTCTTGGATCCAGATTTCACGGCAGCATCTCGGAGCGGTCCGGTGGCGCCTCTGCCCCTCGTCTGGGCTCTAGCGCGTTTGACAAATGCAGCCTCCCCTTCTCCCAAGGAGATGATGGACTCGTGTTTACACTCCAGACAGCCACTAACTTCTCCGATCTCTCCCTCCCAACCCCCACTGCCTCTCCCCTCTCTCTCCCCCCCCCCCCCACCCCCACCCCCCTCCATTTTTTCTTTTGGTTCTAACGAACAAAAAGCAGCATTTGGTGCCAGCACACTGTCCTGTTCTGCTTTTGCATCACGACCACGCAGACCTCATTCATCACGGATCCTTCTCCTGGACAGTTCCCCACTTTGGCTGTCAGTCGTTTCTCGTCACGTCACCTTCTTCCTCCACAGATACCTACTCAGGGAGAGAGCACATCCCAGGAACAGCCGCAGGCAGAAAAACCCTCCCCCCGCCCCCCCCCCCGCCCCGTGCTCCCTGCGACCGCCCTTCAGGCCCCATGGCTGGGTTTTCCCAGGGCTCGGGAAATACAGGAACAGAGAAAAGGCCCCACCACTGCAGGAGCTGGTGCTAACGCAGCTTCCCCTGGGCCCAAGCTAAGGGTACTGATTTAGTGACGATTTTCCCCAAGCCCCAAACACCTTTCTGAGCGGGCTGTTCACATCAGTCCCTGCCAAAATACTTGCAGTGCTGGAGAACGGTGCTGCTGAGATAGTTAACAGCGTCTAAAGGTAGGCTAGGAAATACTGAGCTGCTGGTTAGCAGAGAGTGGAAAAAGGAGATGCCGAGGGTAGTATTTCAGGGGTCCTAATAAAGCCCCAGTAGATTGCCATTTTTCTCAGAAGAAGGATAGAGATATGAGGGCATCTGTTTAACCCTTTTATTAGTCTTTTAAAAAGCAGGAAATGAGGTAAAATCTTTAAATTATTTTGACTTACATGGCTTACAGCTCACATAGTTGGTAGCTTGCAACTATCAGCTACTGCAAGATGTGCATGTGCCATTAAAAAAAAAAAAAAAAAAAAAAGAGACACAACAACAACAACAACAAAACCCCCAAACAAACAAAAAACCACAACAGGAACTGTAGGCCCGAACTCCCATGAGTCAGTGTTTAATAACTAACTAGGTTCAGCCCTGCGTGTCTATGTGTGTTTATATTTCCATTGTCAAAGAATAAGGGTGTATGTTCTTCACATGTTAGATTTGCAATTTCATGTTGATTTCAACATTCCCTAACGACCCATCCCACAGAGGTGTCTAAAAGCACCTACAGATTATCTCCCATCTCTCTACTACTCTAATGTGACACACCTACCTACATTTTAGGGGTACATCATTCGAGACAGATTTACAGTTCAAGCCTCTCAGCAGACAGGAGGAGAGATCTGTGTGGAATATAAATTCAAGAATGTAATTCTTTCTCAAACAAATAATCTGCTCCCTTTCAAATATAATTAATGTTTTGATAGTGCATTTCTTGTGAGAGAGAGATACAAAAACAGAGGCAACCTCTTGGATCTCTGTTTGTATATTTGCAACAGGAATTTACAGTACCTATCTTGTGAATGTGACAGATAGGGTGTTTTAAACATTTAGAAGTTTATTTATTAGCAGAACTACAGCAGAAAACTGATAGGTCTTCGCTATCCACCGTGCCCAATTTACGCACGTTTTTGTTGCAAAGGAAATTGCAGTTGCAGGAGGAGGGCATTAGTCTTTCATTGGGATGAGAAATGTTTCCTAGCTCTCAGGATGCAGCCTTCTGTCCTGTTGTGCTCGGGAGGCACATGCCCTTGCGCTTTGTCTTTCATTCTCCTCTATCTTTCCTCTGTGGGGCTGAGCCCACATCCCTTTTTCGCCCGCGGGGAGCTAAGGAAAAGCCCCCTAACACAGTGGGAACAGACAGCATTTCGGTTTTGACAGTCTTCAGCGTTCAAACTGGTCCGAGCAACGACGTGTTTCAAGTCATATAGTCTGAACAAAGCCGTGTTTGAAAATGCTCAGAACATTTGTCAGATGCTTGTTAAATACTGTTATATGATCGTATGGCTCATTAGTTATAGATCCGCTACCAAATCCAGCGGGGCTGAGTTATCTTTTTTTCCTTCTCCCCCTGTCTCCCTCTCTTTTCTTGTCTCTCTCTTTTCTTTCTAACACCGATTTCACGGGAAGGTACGCCAAGGCGACTCTGCCGTGCAGGGAGACACGGAACTGAACGACATCCATCCCGAATGCCTACATCGTTCCTAAAGCACAACACAAAATTGCCTTGGTGCAAAAACCCCTCTGTTTTAACTCCAAATGATACAACCGGTGGAGATCGGCTTGAGACCGAAGCCGTCTGGATACTCCTATCCAGTTCGTGAATGGTCAGACTCGGCTTTCACTAGCATCAAAAGTAAATTTCCCATTCGTACCGCTGGAAACTGCAGTGGGTTCCCATTATGTCTATAGCCTAGCAATATATTTTGGCATGCCGTTTATTTCCATTTTTGAAAATCCGAGGGTTAAACGGAACCGTGGTATGGAGAAATTTTAAAAAGCACCGGTTTCCAGCTAGGGTTGCCTTGCCTCGCTTTTCTCAAACCGGTATTTTTAAAGAAAGGGAGGACACATCTGAAAATAACTTTTCACAGAGAGAACCAGACCTGTAGTCGGTCTGGAAGTCTTTAGCAACAATAAACATTAGTAGTATGCGTCATTAACCCTAAAAAAAAAATCAGTGGACTTAAAGGTGTGGGGTTTGCATTTTCAAGATAGTTCAAGGCCGTCTAGTTGTAAAGGAAACAGACCTGGTTATTCTGATGGCACGCTTTCTTAAAAAAAAAAAAAAAAAACCAAACAAACAAAAAAAAACAAACAAAAAAAAAACCCACCACAAACAAAAACCACCACAAACAAATAACCCCACACAAACAAACAAACAAACAAAAACCACTCCAAAATTTTTCTCCGGAATTTATGGTCTCTGGATAGATTGTTACAGACCACAGAGTGTTACCCCCACACACAGGAGTAAGATAGCTTGGATTCGGAGTACACAATATTGTAACTCCTTCTAATTTTATCATATGTGTTCTCTGGGTCTACCTTTTCTAGAAACGCCTGAAATGTCTTGTAAACACCTGGACACTATGACAGAGATAACCTCAGTTCAATACAAAGTTACCAACCTCAGTCATTGAGATCCAATTAATTCGATGTTTGCCTCCAGTGATCTGTGAAAAAAACATACGGGGGGGGAAGGACACACACACACAAAAAAGAAAATATTTACCGCATTGATCTGATAATAACTAGGAAAACGTCAAATACACTCTTTTTAACTGATTTATTTTAAAAATTAAAAAAAGACTAGAAAGAACTTCGGTACCTTCGGGATATGCAACTGGTCTTTTTTTTTTTTTTTTTTTTTTTTTTTGGTCAGAGGCTAACATTAGGCACGATCACACTTACGTTCAGAAAATATTGTTATTTTTCTTAATGGGGAAAATTGGACTCCCGCGACTTAGATCTGTGGTTTTTAGAACTGGGATGGAAATTGGACTGACACCACTTTGCACTTTAACAATCGGATTTCGTCAGGGTACAAGTTGTTTGTTTAACCCGACAGCTCCGTGCACCCCGTCGCACGCTTTTACACACTCATTAAAACGATTATTCACGACCTGTCGAGTGTTTTCTCGTTCATTCACAGGAAAGACTTAGCGCTCCAAGATTCGAGCGCGTACGGTCGGCTATACCACGGGCCGAGGGGAGAGATTACTTATCTCTGTGATCATCTGATGCGAGGCCGTCTTATCTCTACAGGTCGGAAAGCAGCAGTTGCTGGAGGTAAAAGAGGGGGGAAAAAAAATCCCTCCCCCCGCCTCCCCGACACAACTTGCCGAAAGCAAAAGGCGAGGAGGACCCGAAGAAGAGCTCTGCCCGCCGCGGAGCGGGGCTCGGCACTCGCTCTCCCCCACGCAGCTCCGTGCCCGCTGCCCGACCTGTAGCGCGGGCTCCCGCGGCGCCGCGCCCCGGGCTGCAGGCGGGACGGGGGCAGAGCGCCCGGCGTGGCCCGGCATGGCCCGGCCTGGCCCGGCGTGGGGAGGCGTGGGGAGGCGTGGGGAGGCGGCCTTCCCTTCCCGCACCCGGCTTCCACACCGCCCCCCGCCATCCACCCCGCCGGGAGCTCGCTCCCCGCCGCCGAGGTGCCTCCGCCAGCACGGGCGAAGCGGAGAAGGGAAAGTATTGAGAAAGCAGAGCCCTCCCCGAAACGGCCGCAAAAGAAAATGCCAGCGTCGGGGGGGGGGGGGGGGGGGGGGGGGGGGAGGGAAAAAAAAAAAAAAAAAAAGTGTGTTAAAATAATATGTCAAAATGTCAGCATTCTGCGGTCCTGGGAGAGGGTGGCTGGAAACCAGACGGTTTAGCAGAGAGGCCGGGGCGGTTCCTTTTGAACCGATTAAATCACTAAGCCAAAAAGCAACTTAAAATATCGCCTGCTTTAGAGCACTCCGATATTTGAATGCCGATCCTTTTTTAATTTTTTCTTTTACTATATCGATTCCTGATTTCTATATTCAGATTACCTCCGATTCTTGAATTCCATCTATGAGGAAACCCCAGGGGCCACTCTGTTGCTGGGAAGGTGTTTTACACTTACAAAGGAAGCCAAGGGCCCGGAAGACGAAGCACACATCGACTCCTGTTCAGCCTCTGCGGATCCAGAAAATCATTTTTCATTTGGAAAATATCTAAACAGAATGCCCCTTTATTTAAATGACCCCGAATGCAACAAGGGATTTTAATCTGAGACGGTTTCCTAATTGCTCGAAAGGCAAGCACGTATAAGTAATTTGTTAAACTTATTGGATTGCAATAATCCACTATCAGGTTAGCTAAGAATGGATCTGTCAAGTGTGTTTCCCAGTCTAAGCTCTTTCTTTCAAACCAATCTGGTATAATAATTAGCAGACAAAGAACCTGAAATATGTAAGTAAATACCTAAAGTTCTGCATAAATAAACATACTAATCAATAGCCAGCTACTCAACCCTTGTCTTATTGATGAAGAGACAATCGATTTTGCTGTTCCAACCTGCAATCAGAGATCTGTATTTAATTATTAGTACTTTTGCCGTCACTGATTTAATAATAAAAATAGAGTTAATAAGTCCTACCCTTCCGCTTAAATGCAAATGATAATGATGACATAACTAAAGGCAAGTTACGCTTCCCAGAAAAACAAACAACTTTGCTCAAATAGAATAGACAGCAAGCAAGAAAAGGAACATGCAGTGTTGCCTTTTCTGATGAATGCTGGAGGACACTTTCAGGTTCAGAAAAGATCAGGCAATATACGTGCATATATACACACGTGTATATATAGCTATAGAGATATGGAGGGAAAAGTTCACTGGTAAAACAACAATGTAATTTTTATTTGCACAATTCTCATCTGCTTTTTCATAGACCCATAGAGTGAGTGTATACTACACGCCAATAAAAACACTTTTGCCGTTCTGTAGCACTGTGATTCTCTCCTCCTGAGGCACTCTCCATCAGAAATGCAGTTCAGAAACCTAAAAGGAGATTTACTTATCACTAGTGTGTTTTAAAGTTACCTGTGAGCCATGACATGATAAATATATAACTCATTGTGTGATACGTTTAACCATCTCCCTCTACAGACCTCCCTAATAATCTGTCCCAGCTCTGTTTCATTCAGGGTCTAGCGAAAAGTCCTGTCGGAGCCGTCATCCCCATTTAGAAATATATTGGGGTGGGGATGCGAGTGTGTTTGGGTGTGTAACGAGCATAAAAAGGGGGGAAATGCAAGTCCTAGTATAGCATCACCGAGATTTTTGCTTCAAAAGAACAGTCCGGTAACCGGTGAATATTACCCGTACTTAATTCTCGAAAGTATTGCAGCCTTTTGGGACATGCAGTGCCTCACAATGAGCTTTTGCTTATTTTTATGAAAATGCAACTTTTTTTTTTTCCATTTCTCTTTTTTTTAAACTGTCTTCCAAGGCTGAGAAAGAACTCCTCTTTTTTACTCTACAGCCAGACTTCAGCCAGATTTTTTGGCAGATACCTGTCTCCTCTTGGTTATGATTAATTTAACAGACGAGCTAATATTGATCAGATCATTTCTGGGTGGAAAGGAAGCGGGGGGGGGGGGGGAGGGGACGACGGGACGGAGAGGGGGTGCCACTTCTTTTCCTTCCACTAACGAAGAGTGCAGGGCTAAGACTTGACTTGGAGGGCCTCCAGGTGAACGGGGAGCTCGGCGGGGTCTCCCCCGCAGACGGGCCGCTGCAGACCCCATCCCTCCGCCACGGCCGCGGGAGACCTGCCGTGGGCGTCGCCGGCTCCCGCCGCTGCGGGCCGGGAGCGCCCCGGAGGGGAAGGGCTCCTTTCACGTGTTCCTACCTCCCTGTAAAAGATGCCCCTGCGAAATCAATAGTAAAGTGCTCTGAATTCCGCACCGCAGAAAAAAAATAAACCCAAGAGAGCCCGAGCTTCGTGCCGCCTTTGTAGCTCGAAATTCAGGCTCCCTGGCCAGGCGGCTCCGGGCGAGGAGAGTTTTCACCTCTCGGTCTTAGGTTAAGCAGTTCTTTGCAGCTAACTTTACAGGGATGCTTTACTCACCTCAGGGTAGGGTGACAATGGCAGGCTTTTCTCAGACTCCCCCCCGTTTAGTCTTTCCTCTCAAATCACGGATAACTCCAAATACATTTGGAGGACTCCCTAGAGATAATTCTTTGAAACGGACTTTGCAGACGGTCCGCATTCATTTCCTCGATTGAGAAGAACAAATCCGCTCGCTTTAAGTCTAATTCGCTAGCCTGATGCTGTATTCTGTTACACGGTCTTGAGGGAGGGGGGGGGGGGGGAGTTGCTGGTAGTTGCTTTGGTTATTTCTTTATTTTGACGGTTTGTTTTATTTCCTTTGATTTTGTTTTTCTAGGTTTTGCTGGTTTACTTTGCCCCGGTGGAGTGGGAGGTGGGTTTTGCGATACCGTTCCTGGATCGGAGCATCCTGGACCAGTTCGCAGGAAGAGGACTTGAACTCTAAAATGCGTTTCCCTACGGCACAGCATGTGTCTCTTGGTGACTACCAAGACGCAAACCTCAGTCAGTACGGAGAAGGACACTTCAATTTTTTCTCCTTTCTGAAGGGGGGGGGGGGGGGGGGGGGCGGACTCAAGCCCCCCAAACACAAATGCCTGCCGCCTGCAAATCGCAGATTCACCCACTGGCGGGTGAGCGCCGGGACGTAAGAGAGGCCCCGAATCACAGCGGCTCTGAGGAAGGTGGCGGGGCTCTGCGCTGCCGGTTCCCGCGGAGCCGGGACGGGGCCAGCGACTGTACCGCGAGGCACGAGCGCCCCCAGCCCGCGGGCCGCGCAGCGCCGCCGCCGCCGCGCAGCGCCGCCCGCCACCCGCCGTCCGCCCGGCCCGGCCCCCGCCTCGCCCCGCGGACACGCGTGTCCGGGCACGGCGGCTTCTGGCGCGGCTTGCCGCGGCTGGCCTCAGCTTCTGCCAGAGCCGCCGGCGTGTCGTCTGCCCGCCTCAAACCTGCCCCGGGGACACGCGGGAGTGGGTGCCGCTCACCGCACAGCAGGGCGTGGGGAGTCCCACCCGTGCCCCGCGGGGCGCCCCGGGGCAGGTTTGAGGCGGGCAGACGACACGCCGGCGGCTCTGGCAGCAGCTGAGGCCGGCGTGTGCTGTGCGTGTGCGAGCGCACGCTCCCCCGGGCCCGGCGCCCTTCGCACGGTGTGAGGGAGAGAGCCGCTCCGTACCGCCGCCCCTGCGCTCACGGCTCACGGCACCGCGGAAAACTTAATTTTGCTGTATATTCAAAAAATCAATTATTTTCATGAGGCCACAAATGGCGGGAGCAAGGGGGTTAAAGTCATCCGCCGAGTGGGACGCGAGCCGTTGCTCTTTCTCTCCGCTACGCCGGGACAACAAAACGAGAACAAGTGGGTCCCCAGAGGGCCCCGTCCCGGGGTCCTGCCCACGCACCCCACGCCTGCCCCCACCCGCAAGCACGAGCAAGCTGAGCAAATCAGCGGTTTAAACTTCCGCCCCTATCCCGAGATTGCGGTTTGCGGCACGTAAATCTCCATCCATCCAGAACGCAGCCACGGAATTTGGGGAGTGGGAAAACAAAGGGAGTGCCTGGAGCTCTCCGATGAGCGTGAACATTGCCCGTGATCGGGTCGGCGGGTGTAAGGGCGCATTTGCTCCGCTGGAGCACTCAGAGCAAAGCCCAGCTCAGTTTTAGATGTACAGTTTTTTACAAGGTCTCTCTCCTCGCTCTCCTAGAATTTTTGGCTTTTAGTCGCTTTCCTGAGAATTTAGGGATATTAGCACTCTTTACACAACCCCCGAAAGGTGCGAGAAGCCCATAGTTTTTTCTCAAACGACAGGCTCAGATTTTTTAGAAATAATTCATTACGGAATCCGCCTATACTCGCCATGCTAAAATCGTCTTTCACACAGCAGAGATGGAACAAATTTCATCCCGGAATGAGTGGTGGCGGGGAATTTTGCCTAGCCCCCATAATATTTCTACGCTCAAGCGTGACCAAAAAGACAGGGAACGCTCAGGGATCTGCTGGAACCGCGCTCCCTCTCATCCTGATACCAGCGGACACGAATCACGAGTGTAGCTACTTGATACCTGAGTGTAAAAGAGGAGTAAATTCCGCACTCACCCGGTGCTGGCGTAGGACTCCCATCCCCAAGGGCCACCGTGCGCCTTTCTTGCAGGTAGAGGCAGTTTCTCCTGGCATCTTAAAAAAGGCAAACACAACATTGCACTCCTGTGACTTTCTCTGGCGTTAGTGGCAAACAAGCAAACAAAGAGCACGTTAACAAAATAAGCTAAAAAAATCTACAGATAAACCATGAGAACTGCGAAACCGGCGAAGAAACTTCCAACTTACCGATTGAAACGAAAGAGCCCGAGGGGGAGGGGGGAGGCCGGGGGAGGAAACACTTTGAGGAAGAGACCAAAAAAAAAAAAAAAAAAAAAGAGAGAGAGAGAAAAATCCTAACATTAGGCACACGCAGTTTTGGTGTAACTGGTGCTTTGAAACTGTGCTTCGGTTGCACGGGCGATCTGCTTATCAGGGGGCACGGGGAAACAGTACGTTTAGACAGAAGTCTGTCATCTCTATTCATTCGTATCACATGGATCTGCCTGTTGGGAGAAGAAGTAGGGAAGGTTTTCTTGAAGTGCACCTACCCTTCTGGCGGGAAGGCTTGCTGGGATTGCTGGGCAGGTTTCTTCTGGAGGGTCCCATCTCTCTGGAGTAGCTGCAGTGGAGTTGAGGGCAGGTTCTCCGGTGAGGTAGGAATGTGCAGGAACTCCGCCCTCTGGGCACAGTCACACAAACCCAGCAAAACAGCCACAGCCAGCCCTAAAACCTCTAATGATCTTCACCTTCACCTCTTTCTAACCCAGTTCTCCACCACTTTTTGACCCATTTACCCAGGCACCTTCACCACGGGATGGGGAGGGGGGGTATTCAAAACAAGAACATCTCGGCAGTTTTGTGCACTGAAAAGCTACTACAGACACTAGTGCATGGATAAACACCTCTGTAGGGTTGTGTGTGTGTGTCTGTCTGTATACATATTTAGTGCCATTCGTTGTAGTTGTGTAATATGTATGCGCATCTACTTTCTTTCATGGGCGGGTGTATTATTCGCGATTATACTATGAAGTACATAGCTGTGACTATCTACAGGCAGACTTTTGTTTGTTTGTTTGTTTCTGTCCTAAGGGAAAATACGAACAATTAAAGAATATAGTCACTAATAAAACAGTGAGTTTTGCTCAACGTTCTTTCTTAAGCAAAACTCTGATGTGGTTCAGTCAAAACGTAACCGGCGTTCAGTGGGAGTTTTGCTTCAGTGAATAGTGAATACGTGGTGATTGAGACCTCATATTAACAGAAGTGGTGAGGGGGTGTGTACCTGAATCATAATTTCTGACATAAATCTTAATAATCATCATCAGAAGTTATAAAGAGTAAATTGACGTCCCAGTTAAACTATTTTTTCACGTACCGGATTAAAAAAAACATCACTCCCCCAAACAGTAGTTTTGTGCCATTTAAGGCAAAATATATTATTGTTCACTTCCTTTTAAACCCTTTCGTAAGAATACATTCCACATAACGGATCATATTTTACTGAAACAAAAGAAAAATATTTAAAATATGTCAAAAATTGGTTGGCCAAATATCGCATTGTGGATTCCAGTTACAGTTTATTATTCCTCAAACATGTTTGCAAAGGCAATCTTAAAATCGTAATTGGAGGTTTCTTGATGAGCAGATTTCTTCTCCTACGATCTATGCGATCAAAGTTAATCACCTCAAACATCAACTAGGAATATAACAATAGCTCCTTAATTCCATAAAGACCATCTGTCCCCCATAAACACTCTAAATTAGGAAACGCTAAAGAAACGACGCAAAGACACCGCAACATTCTAGAAATGTGTATATTAAAAAAAAAAAAAAATCTGAAAGCTTAGCTTGAGGATTTTACACATAAACCACCAAAGAAACAAGTATCAGATAACAGAATTATTGCCTGCTTAAAAACAAAACAAAACCAAAAAAACCCAAACAAACAAAACCCCCAAAACCAACCAAAATCCAAACCCAACCAAAAACCAACCACAACCTCACAATTAGTACCGAGCGAGCCTCTGCAAAGAGTAGCCTAAAAGACATCTTCAGCGAACAAAAGGGTTTCTCTTGCTGGGGAGCAGGCAAAGGTAAAGGCATATTTGGGGCCTTGGCAGTTTCGCTACAATCCGTGACAACTTTAGCGCTTTTTTTTTTTTTTTTTTCCCCTTACAAAGACAGTCTCATTGCTGGTAATATGTGTATGGAAACGTGAATAAATTACCAGCTCAACAGCTACCCCTTCCCCCAGTGTAAGAGCAAGAGGGAAAAGTCTGTGGCACCTGAACTGCTTAGGCAGCACTTTGCTAGACTGAACCTAAAGGAGACCATTGAGAGAGAGTGCTTGCTTAAACGAAGTCTGGAGAGACATACATCAGGGCTACCCTTTTCAGGAATTATTATGCATCACGCTTATCTAATTAATGCTTATTAGCCAACCCCAAACTCTGACATGGCGAGATTCTGTTTTCCTCCAACCTGACTGGTCTTTTTCCTCCTTTTAGTATACTGTCATCGGATTTTTTTTACATTGCGAACTAAATAATACTTTTAAGTATGTGCTATTGGATTTCCTACAGTATACAACCAATTGCAAGTGGTTAATAATAAATAATTTCCTTTGTCAGCTGCAGCAGATGCCATTCTTTTAATTTGCTTAGGCACAAGTATACAGAATGGGATCTCGAGGCTTCAAGAGTTTAAATCACACCTATTTCATTTTATTGTTTCTGATAGGCTTGCTGTAAAGGAGTTCTGGTTTTTAGTTTTTTGCCATCACTTCTTTTAATGACAATAGAGTGAAGAATATGGGGAAGGGTAGGCGCTTCCAAGTGGTGGTATCATCTCTTTATCCCCAAACAAAGCAACCTTTTTCTCATCGTGATGATTAATTTTGAATTGCAGAAGTGAGAGTGAAAGCCAAGAATATCAGAGATTTCTCTCCTTCTCCCCCACACAGTGCAGAGCTGGGTGTCCCATCTCTCATCCGTAACCTTTCACTCCTCTCTCTTTCCTGCAGATCTGCTTGCATCTGTTTATTTATTACTTATTTTCGGAAGACTTCCCCTCCCTCTCCTTATTCTTTCCGCATGACAAACACTCTGCTTTCAAGAATTCAGATTCGCTGTTGCTTCTTTATTCACTCCCCGGCATTTTTTTCCCTTTTTCTTCCTCTTTTCCGTCTTTCTAAGATCAGCTCTTTAAAGCGTTTGCGATAATATCTCCGACCTAGAGATTATTTTTCACTGGGCCTATTGTGAGCAGTCGCCGGCTTATTGCACTGCTGCAGAGCCCAGTTTAGACTACACAAACGTAACAAATGAACAACTTGTCCTCTGCGGACTCGCCGCGGGGTCCAATTAGTTCCTAAACCTTTTGCACAAGTTTTCTAATTATTTTCAAGAGTCACGGCTTTTATAGGCTCCCCTAAACTCATCAAGAAACCAATTCTTTTTAGGATTAAATGCTTCTTAAAATTACTCGTCGCGTTGCCCCCTTAGAACTCGTGGCTTGCTCTCGGGGCAGCGGAGCGTACTTGCGGGCGGCCGCGGGGGGACTGGGCTGCCGCGGCGGGCGGGGAGCGAGAAGGAGCTCCAGTGCAAAACTTTCCATTTAAGTGCATCCACGCAGGTTTGGGGGTTTGGGTTTTCTGGCTTTGTGGTGGTTTTTTTTTTCTCCCCCCCCCAGAACGTTGGAACATCGGTATGCAAGCCAAGGGCGTCACGTGACCCCGCCAGCCCTCCGCCTGGCCGCAATGGGCTGCGACCCCCCCGCCGCCCGGGGGCCACGGGGGCGCGGGCAGAGCTCCCAGATGGGACACGGTCGCTACTTTTGCAATATTGAAAGCCAAAGCGTTTGCAGCATTAAAAGTATATAAATACATATAGTATAAGTACTTCCGGAACAGTGTTCCTTTAAGGTAAGGATCGCATTTTATCCACATACGGATCATAGCTTGTTAAATTTGATCAAATGACTATATGAAAGCTAATATGTATATGTATATACACACACATACACATTCATAGTTAGTTTACCTCCGGTTGACATAGAGTCGAAATTAATTTCCCTCAGAAGAACAACTCTTTGAATGCATTTCAGAGATTGCAAGAACAACATGTATCTATGTAATAATGCACCTTTTATTTTTCTAATGTGTGCACACATACTTAAATTTTAGATCTGTGTGTATATATATATATACGTACGCAATTTGAAGCACCTTCAACGTAAGGCAGTTTCCAGTCAGACACCCTACCTCACCCTAACAAATTTTAAGCAAACTTGATCAGAGTTCTGCCCCAAAATGGACATCACTATGGTGGCCGTGATGTTTAATTAAATACCCTGATCCTTTACATTTGAAAATACTGTTGTTAAAGACAATATGATCGGAGGTACGGGGGGGGGGGGGGGGGGGGGGCGGTGCGGAGGGAGAAAGGAGCATATGAAAAATGGTGGACTGCTGTAATAAGCAGCGCTCTGATCTCCCTGTAACTTTAAAGCCTCTGGCATATTAATTTTAGTTAATAAAAGAGACAAAAAAACTATCAAGTATATATGAATTTAGCCTATTTTTTTATTTCTGTGTGTTCATAGTAAACATTTTTGTAAGTGACAAACACGGGCATATGACCACAGTATCACAATCAAGAAATTTTAAGACGACATTAACAATCACTCAAATTTATGCGGCATTTGCGCAACACAGGTTACATATTTGCAAGGTTTACCTATAAGTACAATAGGTATTAACATTTCACTACATTTAGAAAAAAAATAAAGGTGACCTGTTAGTGACCACATACATCAAAATATACACAACACAAACTGAAGGCAATCATTAATTTTGTCCCCTTCTGATTCATTTGAACGGGCAGTGCTGCAAACTGAAATAATGTTGCTGTTTTTTTTAAATTACTCCGTACACTGAGTGCATTTTCTAAAACCCAATCTTTGGTCTAAAAGTAAACAAACAAACAAACAAACAAAAAAAGGAACCCCAAAAAAAAGAAGTTCAGTAAAG
Organism: Strix uralensis; assembly: GCF_047716275.1. NCBI lineage: Eukaryota > Metazoa > Chordata > Aves > Strigiformes > Strigidae > Strix > Strix uralensis. The sequence goes on along the minus strand of NC_133975.1, from coordinate 101,919,572 downwards.
AAAAGGATAAAATAATAAATGGCCAAAATGTAGTTCTTGGGCATCTTTCAGTATTAATTCTGCTTAAATACAAATCACATTTTAAGGTTTTTATAGTTTTCATAAATTTAGTGTTTGTTTTTTTTTTTTTTTTCTCTCAAGGTCTGCACCCACCGACATATCCATGATAACTTATAATACTGCAAACATGGAGAATCTGGCGGCTTTTAGTGATAGACTTATCATATTTGAATAAAAAAATTGCAAAAGCAGTCACTATTTAGATACACATTCTACTATAATTTTGTCTTCCAAACTTCATAGTCTACAATGTAATCTCCCCACATTGCACCTTGCTGACACTCCTCACCTTGGTGGAATAATAAACAACCCTAAAGACTGAACAAACGTACAGAAAATGGGGGACTTAATAAAAAATACCTGGACTTTTTTGTTTTGCTTTTTTTTTCTTTTAATTATCATTTACAATGCAAATGTGTGTAAAATGTTCACTTACAGTCTGATCCCATGGATGTTAATGTATTAAAGGGTTTGAAGAAGACCCCTGATTTTGATGTGTGAAATAATCAGAAAGTCCTCCGGAAAGTCCCGTTGTAAAACTTGGCAAAGAAGGTCTTAAGGACTCACAGGGGAGAGTGGAGGGCGCCTGTGGCGACGTGGAGGAGGAGGCTGCCCTGGCCGTCATTGAAGTGCTGCTTTGAGAAGTCATTGAAGGGTGAGGAACATGGGGGAAAAAGTAACTCGTCTGTCCTGCTAGGAGGTTTACAGAGCAGGGGTTTAGGGAATAGGTGCCGGAGCAGGGAACTGACAAGCCACACGGCACTGAGGCGGCCAGAGCTGCTGCTGTGAGGTGATGAGTGGCATAAGGTATCTCTCCATTGACTAGTCTATCAACACTTAACCCATTAGACGTGGAAAAGGAGTGGTTGTTTCCCAAGGAGTTTTGAGTCAACACTGAGCTGTAGGGCATGGGGTGGCTGGGGTAGGCGGACGTGGTCCCATTGTAACTCAAAGTGCTGCTGGCCCGGGGGTGGTGCAGGGAGAGGAAGGGGGACATAGGCCAGTACAAGGATCCTGCCCTATCCATGAATGTCAGTCCGGTGGAGGTGAGCCGGGCGCCCCGCTTGAAGGCCAGCTTGGCCCGCGAGGTGGTGGAGCGCCGGCGGAGCTTGCCGGTGGTTCCCCCGATGAAGACGTCGTCGCTGGAGGGGTCCAGCATCCAGTAGTTCCCTTTGCCCGGGTCGTCGTAGTGGCGGGGCACCTTGACGAAGCACTTATTGAGCGAGAGGTTGTGGCGGATGGAGTTCTGCCAGCCCTGCTTGTTCTCCCGGTAGTAGGGGAAGTTCTTCATGATGAACTCGTAGATGCCGTTGAGCGTGAGGCGCTTTTCGGGGCTCTGCCGGATGGCCATCATGATGAGCGCGTTGTAGCTGAACGGCGGCTTCTCGTACTTGCCGTTCTTCTTCTCCCCCTCCTTCCCGCTCTCCCCGTCCTTGGCCCCCTCCGCCGCCCCCTTCTTCTCCTCCGCCGCCTTCTCCTTCTCCTCCAGCTCCGCCGCCGCCGCAGCCGCCGCGCCCGCGTCGCCTTTGCCCGCCAGCATGTCCGCCTTGGCCACCTCCAGGGCGCCGGAGGCGGCGGCGGCGGCGGCGGGGGGCGGCAGGAGGAGCTGGCCCTTCTCCTCGTCCTCCTCCTCGGCCGCGGCGGCTCGCTGGGGCTGCTGCGGCGGCGGGTGGTGGTGGTGGTGGTGGTGGTGGTGGTGGTGGTGGGGGTGGTGGCTGTTGTGGTGGCTGTGGCTGCTGTGGTTGTTGTCGCTCTGGACGGCTTCGGGCACCAGGCTGTTTATGCTAAAGGAGGATTTCGGCAGCATTTTCACTTCCTTCCTATCTCCCATGTCCAACATCACACACTAGTCTGAGGGGGAAAGTTGCAGCGGCCGAGGGAGCAGCGCGCGGGGCGGCGGCGGCGGTGGCCGAGGCGGCGGCGGCGGCACCACCGGCGGCGGCAGCGGCGGCGGCGGCGGCAGCGCAGTTGGACCGCAGTCTCAAGCGCTGGCAAGTCATGTAGCAAGGACAGGAACCGCCGGGGAGGGAAAAAAATAATAGTAATAATAATCACCAATCAGATAAAATCAAACCGAGTCAGAGCGGAGGAAAAAAAAAAAAAAAGGAGAAAAAAAGGGGAAAAAAAACCCTCTGAAAGCCCAACAAAAAAAAAAAAAAAAAAAAACAACACACAAACACACACAAAAAAAAAAAAAAAAAGCTACTTCATGGTGCCTGGTTCCCCCGGCAAGGCAGAGCAGGGGGGAGGAAGGAGCAGCCGCAGCCGCGGGTCGGCGAGGAGCGAGCGGAGACGGGCTATACAGACCGCCCTGGCCGCAATTAATTTCAGAGCTGCAGACACGCACCGGGGCTGTAAAAAATTTTTTGGTTTAACCTTTCCCACCGGCCGCCCAATCAGGGCCGGCGGCGTGCCGGCGCGTCTGCCCGCCCGCCGGCCAATGGCGGCCCGCCGCCCCGCCTCTCCCCGCGCCCGCCCCCCGCCGCCGGCCCGCCCCCCGCCGCCGCGGCTCCCGCGGCGCAGGGATACCGGCGCAGGGGCGCATCACCGCGGCGGTTTGCGCGCCCCCCCCCCTCCCCCCCCCGCGCCCCCCCGCCCGTCGCTCCGAGCACAAATCCCCTCACGCCAAACAAACAGCGCCCGTCCCACGGCTGCGGGCCCGGGCGGTTTGCCTACTTCGTAGTTTAGCCGGTGGACTAAAGTTGCCCCGTCCCTCTTTGCCCCCTCCTCTGGCGGCGAAGGAGGCGGGGTGGGAGGCCGGGTGGGTGAGGAGGCCGCGGCGCACCGGCGGCGGCGGAGGTACTACTTTGCGGATCCCGCCGAAGTCGCTCGGCGAGTTTATTTTTTCTAGGCCCCGGTGTCAGTTATTTCTATTCGTTATTTTACCAAGAGGGAGGGAAAAAAAGATATTCAGCTGGCGGGGACGCAGCCGGCGGGGCGGACCTCTGGCCGCCTCAGGCCCGGGGTCCGGCAGCGGCCCGGGGCGGAGGCCGCTGCCCGCGGCCTGCCGGGGAAGACGGTCTGCTCCGGCCCGCTCGGTCCGTGTCCGCCACGCTCCGGAATGTGAGTTGGGAAGGCACGGAAAGGAGCGGACCCTCTCCTCTCGCCTCCTCTCCGCTCTCTCTCCGTGTCTCCGGCGGCCGGGCGCGGCGCCAGGCCGGCGGCGGGGCCGGGCACCGCGTTCCCCTGCCCGCCGCTCCCTCCCCAGCCCCGCGCAGCTCCCGCTCGCCCGCCGCTTCCCCTGCGGGGCCGCCGGCGCATCGCGGGGGCGACGGGGCCCTCCTGCGTCCTCCTTTGCCTTGCCGGGTGGTTTCAGACAGAAAAGCGCAGGCCGCGTGTCAGGTGTAAAAAATAAATAATAGCATTAATAACCCCGTGAAATATATGTCGCGATTTCTTGCCGCCCCCCCGACTCGACCTGGCCCGGCCCGGCCCGCGGTGTCCGGCCACGGGGTCTCGGTTCCGCGGGGTTTAGTCTTGCTGGGGGAGGGGAGAGGGAGGGGGGCAGGGGCTCGGGTGCCCCCGAGGCCGTTGGAGCGGATGGGGACCGGCGCGCTCCGCCCGGCGCCCTTCGGCTACTGGCGGCGGCAGGGACTCGGGCTCACGGCTGCGGCTTCCCGGGACCGCGGAACTGGGTCTTAATCACCCACATCACGTCGTTTCTCACCGTCAGCACGGGGAGAAAAATCAGCCCCGAAACAAAGCGAAATAAATCGCTCAGCTTTCTTACTTGGGAAGCAGAAGGGGAAATGTAACGGATAGAGAGAGTGCTGATCCCATTCAAACCGAAGCTGTAGGCAAAGGCAACGTATAGCGCCCCGTTAAGCTACCCAAAGTTTACGGTTGTGCTGCAGCGAAAAAAAATGTGCCGCAGAAATAATACGTGCAGCTCAAGCCCAGCTAAAACAATTTATCCCGGGAAAATTCAGGTTAGAGCTCCGTGCAGCAAACGTGGTTGTGTGTAGATGTGCGTTTTATGTATGTGTTTGTATGTGTATGTGTGTGTCTGTGAGGGAGGGAGAGCGAGTGTGAGAAAGGGAGAGTAAATAACGAGAACAATTACAATGGACCGGTAATAAACAATTGCAATTGGGAATGGCATGAACTCTGTGCATTGGATTAACCTCGAATGACCTCACCACAATTGTATTTATTTATCCAATTTCATAACAGGTTGCTACTGACAAAAAAAGAGATAAAAGTCAATGATCGACCACGCTTATTTTTTACCTTTTTTTTTTTTTTTTTTTTTTTTTTTTAGAAATGCAGTTAAAAAAATCATGTCAATTTGTAATTATTTCATTGCTCAACACTGAAGTCAATGTATGGGAATTCTCGAGGATGAGTGCAATGTGGAGGATATGACTTGACTCTACCATGGCAAGGGGTAAGAGGAAAGGTAAGATTCCCGCATATTATTATGATTATGATGATCATTAACTAATATGTGTCATTATGGTGCACTAGGATCCCATTAGGGTGGCTGGGCCCAGTGCGTTTTCCTACTCGGTCTAGCATGTAATGATTCGGTGTAACCGGATTCTTGAGAAAGGACAGGTTACGTAAACATTTACTGATGTGGAGTAACTATACTATTTGTACTCTGATATGCAGGAAGGAAAGTGTTGATTAACACAGAAGAAAAAAAAAGCGAAATTAGCTGATTGCATGCTCATAAGTGCAAGCTGTCATTGAACTGCTTTTAAAATAGACACAGCTGGGTGTTTGTGTTGAAAAATTTCTTGTGTTTTTGCTAATACTGAAATAAGCATGATTTTGTATACCAAACATTTTCAGATCATTAAAATTTGTAATCTGTGCTGGTTTTAAACACAAAGAAAAGAAACAGATTCATTTCGCTGTAAAATTTGCTGATATTATATTAACTCAATCAGGTCTGTACAAATGGTGTATTGTGCCTTATCAAATCGCTTTGATCCATTTAATACACAAAGTGCCAAACGTGTGTATTGTTTGTTAACATTGAACGTTTTATTCAAATCCCAGCTCTGCAGAGAACTGGAGGAGTTCTCGTTTAATGTAACACTGACATTGCCTGTTGAAATTTTAATGCGTTGAGGTGTTTCTTAGGTCAAAGCTGAGTTTACTTTGCGTTGTGATCAGGGATGAAAATGTAGCAAGGAAGAAAATAAATGTTTTATCTTTTTGCATTTCTAAGCAAAGGGCTAGCACCAAGAGAAGCACGCTTTTAAAAAGTTTCGTGATCTAGATTTAACATTCAGTCATTTGTCACGGGTGCAGGATAAAGCTCTGTGCACAAACATAGGATTTATATTATATTTTTTTTAATGCCGTGGATATACAGTTCTACCAAAAAAGGAAATGTTGCGTCCAATATGTAGCACATATCTTTCTAAGCCCATGAAGATTAATTCACTGTTTACAGGACAGAAAAGGATATGCAAGAGAAGCCACGTCAATTATTATTTCTGCTGGACTTTAAGTTTCGAGTCCCTCTCTTTTTTTTTCTTCTGCCGAAAATTCTCCATTTATAAAACTGGAGATATTTACTTTGGAAATGTGGGAATCTTGCTCTAATGCCAGTTCTTCCCTGAGCTCTGCCCTGGCCACGACTCCCATTCACTTCAGTGGTGGCTTTGTGCGTCGTAGCACTGCGTGAGCGGCCGGTGTGACCCGTCAGCTCTGGCTAAACTCGAATTCTTCTAAGAAGGCCCCTCATGGCAACATTTTCTAATAGGGAAGTTTTTGTGGGGTGTCTGGAGAAGAAGCTTGTGTGTGGAGGGGAAGGACATGGCCCCAACCTCGTGAACCAGGGGTGGGTGTGCAGAGGGGACCTGGCTCCCTGCAGGGCGTAGATGCTCCCTCACCTGCGCGCTAGCCTGCGGTGTGGACCTGCCGCACTGAGCAGCGGGGATGGGCTGAGAGGGTCCGACTCCGGGGTCAGGATGGGGGTGAATGGCTGAGCTGAAACGTCCTGGCTGAAGTGCCATTCAGCAGCGATCTCCGTGCAGTTCTTGGGTATAACTCATAGGAATAGTGTTTCAACAGCACAGTTTTCTCCCTCGTTTTTTTTTTTTTTGTGTGTTTTTTTTTTTTTTTTTGTGGTGTTTTTTTTGTTTGGTTGGTTTTTTGGTTTTTCTTTTTTAAATTTATGGTGTTTTTTTTTTTGTTTTTTTTTTTTTTTTTAATTAAAGGCCAAAGGAAAAACAGACCCTCTCCACTGTAAGCTCAATGGATATAGCGTACCCCCCCGCCACCCCCCAGCCCCAGCCTTCAATCCCCCTTCACACGGGTAGAGCGGCTCTGTACTCTCAGACTCTTTCAAGGGGTTAAGCTGCTAAAATGTACTGACAGCTTAAGAAATGAATGAGGGTTTTTTCAGCCATGAAGAAAGGGTATTTAATAACCACGCTTTGATGGCATCATGCTTCCATGAAACGAGTCGGGACACTTTGGTTTAACAGTCAGTAATATCACATTCGGTACAGTAAATGCCTGGATGTACGCATATTTAATTCTATTCCCCCTTGACTCTAAGCTTGCCTTATTTATTCCAGGTTACCTGGGCAATTAAGGTAAGGGCTGCTCAGCAGACACTGATACCCTGCTGCTAAGGCATGGCGAATGGGGACAGAGCGGTGCACTAACAAAGAGAAAGAGGTAGTCAAACATTTTGAAGAGGGGTGAATGGGACTGAAGGTGGACGGATGAATGCAGGCAAAGAGGGAGAGGAAGAAGTATTCAACGGTCCACCCTTCTACCCGCATTTGTAGATTTAAGTTTAGGTGTCCGTCTCTAGCCAACTTCCAGTTAATCCTCAACAGCTGGTAGTGGTGCTAAGGTTCAGTGATTAGAAGTTAGTCTATCTAGCATGCTGTATCCTTCTTCCATGGGTTTTGGTTACAGGTTATACGATTAGGATTGCGAGAACAGTAGTGAACTAAACTTCCCAGTAAGAGGTCTTCACACCAGGGAAGTGTTACTTTGCTGCAGCAGCCCTGCCTCGTCAGTCATTAGGAAGCTGCAGGTTGTCAGAGGCTTCTCTTGCGCGCACACACGCGCAGACACACACACGCACACACACAAAACCACAGCACTAAAACTAAATTAAGAAGCCGATGATTAAGACAAGCGTCTACGAGGCCTGTCATTTCAGCATCCTTCCATCATAACATTGTGGCACCGAGAAATTTGCTTGAAAACCCTGGAAAAAATGTCTATGGGAGAGCCTCGTGTTTGAGATAGCATAGATGTTAACATCAAATATAGACTGGGAACTGCCTCGGATGCAAGAGAGTATTCCGCAGAGGAAAGGAGCACTTGCAGAGACCTTTGGGCTATCGGCGCACACCCGAAACTGTGGTAAGTATCTCTCCCTTCTCTTGCAGCAGGTACGCAGGCACTGTGTGACTGGAACTGGACCGGGTTTGAAATCCGCAGCTATGTTCCCTTCGGAGACTTCGGGGAACTCCCCCTAAAGATAGAACTGTAGTGAAAAGTCCCTGCTGGATGACTAATGGTTATTGGCACTCAGTGCCCCTTTAAGGAGAGCAGCACATATTGTGCCGAAGACCTTGCAAGCACCCTTTAAATACAAACATTTTAAGTCCCCCTCCCATGCATCCCCACCCCTGTTGTTTTCGGGCTAGTTGTGTTGTATCTCCTCTCCCCCCCCCCCCCCCCCTCCTCTAAGCTCTCTAGTCTTCCCTCCCCCCACCCCCATTCAGAACTAATTGCTCAGTTGCTTAAATGTTTCAAGAAGAGCTAAATTTCTCCATCCGATGATCTTTTGAGAAGCTGCACTTGCCATAAAGAACAGCCAGCGGGACACGGTATACCTTTGAGAAGCCTGCGCAGCTAGGGGAGAGGTAGCGTTAAAACAACGGCATTAACCAACTAGGTGCTAAGAGTTCCCCTCCTGTCGAACTTTAGGAAGTTTCTTGGACGGGCAGAGGTCGGACGGAGAACGTGGAAATAGGGAACAATGGCTGTAAGGGCCAGAGAGCTTTGCTGATGTCGTGAGCGTAAGACAAGATAGAATAGTGACAGAAAGAGATCCGAGTAAACATTGGAGTATACGTTTCCCACGGGCGGCTACGCTGGGTGGAGAGGTCTGAATGAAATCGCCTTAATTAAAAGCTGAAGATTTTATTTATTTATTCCTGTAGCTGTAGAATACCATCCACAGAAAGCCTATGTGGAGAGTGTGGAGCATCCACTAGATTTGGTGTGTTCAGCTGCCACTGCCAGAATTTTTCAGAACAGATTATTTTTACACTCGCTGCCAACTTTAACGTTAAGACGTGCGTTTTTTTAGATCCTAAATGTCGCTATTATTTTATATGCCAGCATGCATAAGAGAGCCGTCACACCTGCCTAGGTAATACGTGTCCCTGTGTAACAAAAGCTCTCCCTAATTCAGGAATCAAACCGAAAATTAAAATATCCCTTAAGAATTACCCGTAGAGTTACGCAGACGACGATAATAAAATGCAGGGGGGAAATGGACAAGTTAAAAACCTGGTACTGTTCTCGAGGTTTAAATATGTCATTTTATTTTCTTCTGTGTTTACTGTTAAAATGTTCTTGGCCAACACAGTGCTTTTGCAGGAGTTATCAGATTGAATTAACGAATCGGGAAATAAAATACAGGGAAAAAGAACGACCTGGAGGAAAAAAAAACCAAAACACACCAACCTAAAAGTGCTCGAAGAGACTTCTAGCTGCTCTTTGACTCCAAAGGAGCTGTTGCTGGAATATTTTCATGGTGTTGTTCTAAAGCTCTTTAGCCTCTTATAAACGTAATCTTTGGCAAATGACACATGTATCTGGTTTTGCAGTTTTTCGGTAACTCGAGAGAAAAGACGCTCCCCCTCCCCGGCGCAGGGCCGGGCAGGCGCGCTCTCTCCTCCCGGCGCCGTGTCACCCGGGCGCTCCGCAGAGGGCGGCCGGCCGCGGAGCTGCCCCGCCGTTCGGCCCGCCCCGCACCTCCACCGCACCCCTCCGCTGAGCGGAACCCCGGGCTCGGCGAGGTCAGCCGCGCATCATCCGATTGTTAGGGCCTACAAAAGCGCAACATCCTCCCCTACCCACCCCCCCGCCCGCCCGCCCCGGGGCCCCCTTGTAACCACAGCAAAATGCCCGGTGTAGCACAAAAGCCATAGCCAGTCCTACAGCCCTGCAGGAGAAGGCGTTTGGCGAGCCTGGGAGCAAAGCCGGTTTTAGCCCTGCCCGTGCCTGGGGCTCGGGCGGGAGGAGGAGGAGGAGGAGGAGGTGCCGGAGTCCGGTGCCGGTGCTCGTTCCGGCCGCCGCACGGCCGGGCGGACCCGCACTTTGCTCTAGCCCCGAGGAGGCTGCCCGGGAAGCAGACCTTGCCCGCTCCTTGGTCTTCTCGCATGAGTAGGGCTCGCAGGAGTTGCCTCTTTATGTAGGTTGTTCTGAACACTTTTTACATCGGGCAGGGTGGTCTCCATGTTTTCTTTCTTTCTTTCTTTAGCGGAGGGAGGGGGGAGTGATGGTAAGGGGCTCGTTGGATGATTATAACCGCTACCACTTATAAATAAGTTTCTTGGGGAAGGGCTGATATCGTACCCTTGATATCAGTGGGTGTGTTCATGTATTATTTTAATATGATATGTCTTTTATACAGAGCTTGTTTTCCTCCTCCCTCCCTCCCCAGCCCACCCCCCACCCCCCCGCTTTGTTTCTGGAATTTGTTTCGCTTTTAAAGCACCAGCACAAACAAACAAACACACAAAAATGACTGGCAACAAGTTAAATCCCATTTGTGTCCCTCCCACCGAGCACGGACGGTGCCTCGCTAAAGCCTGGGGTTTGTAGTTTTGCCGCGACAATAATTTGACCAAGAAAGAGGAGCGGCTGCGGACGGACTTTCCGTGCACTGGCAATACGGAGAGGAAAAACGTTGAAAGAGAGTCCTCCCGGGATGCATCTCCTTTGTGTGTTTTCTCCTCTCCACCTTTTAGATGGGGTGCTCGCATAGGCTTGCACACCCACACGCAGAGGTTATGTTTCCTAGGGAATTTTTAGAGAACAATGTTCATTATAATCGAGCTATAAATTCCACCTAAATAATGAAATCATGCCGTAGCTCCGGAAACTCACACAAATAAATAATTTCCATTTGCCTACTAGCAGAATACTAGCAGAGGATGTAATTATTTCCACATTCATTTCAAAACATCAAGGAAAGGGTAAAGAAAAGGCTCACAAGTCCTTATACACGTCGGAATTAATAAAAAGATATGCGTTTAGGAGTAGAACATGTTCTTTTTTCCTTCCAAGGAGACTACAAGCTAATTTCTGTGGTTATATCAAACCGTGAATCCGCAAAAGCAAGAAGCGTGTTCTCACTGACGGTCGGGATCGGGCCCTGCTCAGGCTTCGCTGGCATGCTCTCGCAGGGAGCCTCCTGCATTTCCGCGCCTTCCCTTATTTTTTCCTTACAGAATCGCAGAAAAAACATTCGTGTTTGACTGTGGTACGCGTACCTAAGAGATACCTTTTCACGCAACCGCACGGTTTGCAAACGGTGGTTTAACTTTATCTGTTGTGGTGGGCACGTGTTTTGTCATATGAAATTAACTTGTGAAAGCCTTTGTATTATTTTTTGATTCGTGTTTGGCGACAAGGCAGCTCGTATCTCATCGCGTTGATGGTTGATACAATTGCTAAATTAAAGGCATGTTTTCGGCTTTGAAAAACAACAACAAAAAACCAACCCTCTGAGAGCTCATCCTCAGCAAAACACCCCGAGGAGCAGTATGACAACTCAGCGCAATATTTTCCACGCGTGTGCGGTATCTCCACACGCTCCTGTATCATTCTGCCTCTCTATTGTCTGTGCCTAAAGATAGCCAAGTCATTCCCGGGGTTCTTACTTACAATCGCCACATAAAAGAATAGACGGACGGTATACGGATAGTCGCTCTAATTGCTTGGAGGAGTGTTCCGTGTCTTTACGTGTTCTCCGGTGGTAAATATTAGCAACTGAACTGCTAGTCTTGGCGTGCTTCTATGTTTGAGCCCCAAGAAGCGCACCAAATCATTGCAATAAAGTGATCAAACCTTCCTATGCACGTCGCGGTTTTGTTTTCTCTGCTTATGTTCTGCTTCTCCTCTCAAAGGAGGACACCGCGCTGAGCCAAGTGTTCTGGTTGAGGCGCTCCTCCGGCCTTTCGGATTTGAAGTCTAAAGCTTTCAGTATGCTGGGGCTGAAATTATGATTTTCCACATTTCAAAAGGGACGAGGCTCTATTTATAAATGTTACAGAAGGTTTCGTTACTTCAGGAACAACAAAACAGGAATAGAGCTGCAATTTTCAAGAAAATAGGATTTCAAAATATAGAAATAAAAAAAGTAGCGGAGACGATGTATAATTCAATCAAATTACAGAAAATTGCTTTAAAATTCAGAACAGTAGCGATCCATTATGTCTCTGTTTTATTAGTGACAAGTACAATTACTCTAAAATAAAGAACACTGGTGAATATATAATTGGCTGTAATCATGTTAGTGTTTGAATAAAAATGACGGGGACATTTAACACTTTGACAACAAAATGTTCAGAAACAACTTATTTATTCAAACAGTTTTTATTTGCATCCACGTGAAGGAGAAACACACTTTTGCTTACCATAAATCAAGGTTTTTTCACTTTCAATAAATACATAACTAAAAAAATTATTAATTATTTTATTATCTAAGGCTTAATAAAATCTCCTGAGCACGACTGTATTATTATTGAATACTCAGTACCCAAAGGACGCCATCTACAGGAAAAGGTCTTTAGACTTAACACAAATCTAATCACTGTTGATTTAAAAAAAAAAAAAAAAAGAAAATCAGAGTTAATATTCCTCTATAAACCCGGCTCCGATTTTACCCACAACACCGATCACAATATTTGCTTTGTAATTGCTTCTTGCGATTCAGTTTGTTATAATTTGACACGATCTAGGAATCTGTTACGAGAGGCCTTTTCTCTGAGATAACGGCGTTTAAAAAAATACATTGAACTCCACGAAGAAGCACTTTTTCTCCTTCTAAAGCGACTTTTTTCTCTCAGGATGGACTTGATCGTCCCTGGAAATGCAGAACAGCCCAGGAGATCTCCCCCTTCAAACCGAGCGGGTGGAAGATGCTTGCAAAAGAGCCCTGAAAACAGAACAACTTGATTGAAGGCAGTTTGTGCGACAATTGTGTCATGGAATACCTAACATTTCTTTATCTTTGACTTATTCCTTTTGGATAATGCCAATAAATACTAGCTATGCCAAGCATACTCTCACCTGTTCTTACAATACATCCTTTGCCCCATAGCTTGGTACTTAAAGGTGCCAGTTAGCCGTGTTGCTCCTTTCTGAGCCCTTGCTGGGAAACCCATCGAAGTAGAAAGAATGCCCCTTAATATTTTGGTCCTACAAATACAGACCCACGGAGATGGCATTATGCCCTCCGTGATGTGACTCCAACACCCTAGTTCAAACTACAGAAAATACGAGGAGAGCCAGCGGAAACTTTCAGGACTCCTCTTTCTGCGAGCTGCCTTTTTTTCTCCCCCGGATTTTAATCCCGAACAAATTTTTCTTTTGCTATTTCTTATTTATCTTCCCCTCTCGACAAGTCTCCACATTTCTGCCCCTCTCGTGTTTGTGTGTGCGCTCAGAAGGGGGGACCCCACGCCTCCCCGTGCGGATCCTGCCTCCCGTGCGGCGGAGAGCAGCGCGGTCCGACCGCGCCTTCACAGCCGGCTCCCCCCTCTCCCTCTCCCGGCTCCCAACCCCCCCCCCCCCCGGCTCCCAAACCTCCCCCCCCGGCTCCAAACCTCCCCCCTGCCCAGGAGAGGTTCTCCAGCCCCTGCGGCTCCTTACAAATAAAAGTAGCTCCGGCTTCTTTCTAACTCAGGCCAGAGATCAGGACGGGCTTGGAGAAATTTAGGGGTGGATTAAACTATGCAGTGAGGAGTTAAAAGCAGAGGTGCGTTGACACAAAGGCTGAGAAAAATGACCCAAGGGGCACACTTGATTTTATGCGTTATTTTGGAAACCGGGGACAAAAGCCTGGAAACTGTTATTATTTGTGCTCCCACTGGAATCAGGCTCAAAGTTTATACGGAAGGTCTCCCTCCGTCTTCCCACTTCTGGGCACTGATCGCCAATGTCCCAAATCGAGAGACGGTGTCGCACACCTGCTTTTAAACTCGGGGAAGTCTCGGGAGAGGAGGTTTCCAGGTTTCCTTCCCCCGGGCCAGCCGCTCCCGCAGGCGCCGCCGGGGACCGGCGGGTCCCTCCCCGCCGGGAGCCGGGGCGGGGGCTCCCCTCTGAACCGGGAGGTCTGTCGTTTCTCGGGTGCCTCGTACCAAACCGCAGATGTCAGCCTTTTCCTACGTGTTCGGGCTGCTAATGCGGGCACTTCGCACAACAGAAATGCTCATCTCGGGAGCCTTTCCCAAGGCCAGCCGCCGAATTCGTGCGTCGCCTCAGTGGCAGGCGGACCCGGGGCTGCGGGCGGGGGACCCCGGGGTGCCCAGCAGCCGCTGCCGAGGGATCCTGATCCCCTGGGAGCCGAGCACCCCGGAGCTCCCCGGCCCCCTGCAAACCGCCCGAAGCACAAACTCCCCACACCCCCGTGGGGACGCGTCACCGAGCTTCTCAGCTCGACACCTCCCGCGTGTCTTCCGCGGAGACCATTTTTTCGGTGCAATTCACACCAAAACGTCCCTCACCCAGCAGCCCGCTGCCCCGCCGCGCCCCGCCCCGGTGTCGCCAGCCGAGGGACCCCCGGCCGGGGCCGCGGAAAGCCCTGCCGCCCCTGGGACCCCCGCGGGTCCCCCCCGGCACCCCGTGCCCGCGGCGCCCAGCGGAGCGGCGAGGGGCCCCGGCGGCCCTGCGCGGGCCGGGCCGGGCCGAGCGGTGCCCGGCGGCCGTCCGCGGGCCGGGCGCGGAGGGGAGCGACGGCAGCGGCTTCCCGCGGGGCGGGAGCACGATGCGAACGGCGCCGGCGACATCTAGCGGCCGCGGGGCGACAGCGCCGGCTGTGCCGGTGCCAGCGCTGCGGCGGAGGCCGCCGGCCCGGGGAGGAAGGGAGGGAGGGGGGAGGGAGCACAGGGGAGGAGAGGAGAGGGAGAGGAGAGGGAGAGGAGAGGGAGAGGGAGAGGGAGAGGGAGAGGAGAGGAGAGGAGAGGAGAGGAGAGGAGAGGAGAGGAGAGGAGAGGAGAGGAGAGGAGAGGAGAGGAGAGGAGAGGAGAGGAGAGGAGAGGAGAGGAGAGGAGAGGAGAGGAGAGGAGAGGAGAGGAGAGGAGAGGAGAGGAGAGGAGAGGAGAGGAGAGGAGAGGAGAGGAGAGGAGAGGCGCTGCCTGCTCTACCCGGGTGCGGAGGACGCATCTCACACCCCTCCCGCTCCTCGGCACGCGGGTTCCCCCTGATTTGTTAAGGGTCAGGCATACCCCAAAGCCCCCCAAACGCCCCAAAGTTTTCGGTGAGGTGTCGGTATCGGCACAAAACGCGTGCTCCCTCTTCGAGGGGTCGTTTTTTGCGCGTTTACGCACAGGGGGCACTGAGAGGAAAAAAAAAAAAATCTAAACGCTTTCGTGCCCCCCCCCCAAGACCTCCATGAAAACAAAGCAGAAACAAAGCGGGAGTGGCGGTCCCGTCCCCCTCCGAGGTGTCCCCGTGGGCCGGCACTCCCTGCGCACACTGCCCGAGCGTGGGCACTTCCCGGAGCTGTGAAGAAGGAAAAAAAAAAAAAAAGCAATATTATTGAGACACCGCTGGCGGAACGAGCCCTTACTATTTAAATCTTAGTGTCAGCTCTCATTAACAGCTCAAGTCATCTTTTCCCCCGGGCAGACCTTGTCTGGTCTATCGACTTAATGGAAAACAAAACACATGTTTGTATTCTATTATTACAATCTCCTTGCTTGCCTTGCGGAGAGCAGGGACAGTCTGTGCCTGCATCTTGAAGGGCTTCCCGAGGCGACAACGCTTTTCCTTCGTTCCTCCCTCCTGCCCTCCCAGGAAAAGTTAAGGATGCCGGCGTGCGTCTCCTGCCCTCCCTCATGAATAGGGGCTGCAATGGCAGCCACAAGAAAAGGCTTTCACTGAAGCCGCGGAGGCTAAAAAGAGTCCAAGAAAAATAGTTACTGGTATGTTCAGCCAAACTTAGCAAAGCACAATAGTCTCTGCGGGAAACTTTGGGGGTTATTTGTGCATCAGGTGAAGTGCTCAGCGGCTCGGATCCAGCTGCCAGGACCATCGCCCAGGGAAGCCGGCCGTGAGGAGACGAGCACGCTAGGCAATAACAAGCGACAGACTGAGAGCTTCGAGCCAACCCAAAACAAACAAACAAGCTCCCCCGACTCTCCCACCGGGAAGGTGGCTTTGATAAGGAAGCAGGGAAAGTTTTGAAGAGCTGCAGACGCTTTTGTAAATGTATTTTAACTCGTCTGTGCAGAACAAGCTGCTTTTTTCTTTTTTTTTTTTTTTTTTTTTTCTTCCCCTGAGACAATGGAAGGGGGAGGGCGAGAGCTTGATAAAAGCAAGGAATACATTTCTCACTCAGCGAAAGCAGAAGAGGTCCGTAGGAGTGGCGACCTGACCTGAATAAGGGAGAGGATTGTGGTGAACAAAAAAGCAATTATTCGTTTCACCCCATCCTCAGTGCCTCCGCTGGGGTACTGGTCTGTGCGCCGTTCCAGGCACAGGACACTTGAACCTGACAAGAGTAACAGATCGAAACGACCTGTTTTAATGTTCACCTCTGTGCTCTACTGACTAAGATCTTTTTAAGCCATCTCCAGCTGACCATTCCGCCCCTCCCCGCCCCGTTTCGGGACGCGCAGATCTCAGCAGAGAAGGTGCGAACGTGGAATTGCCCAGAGGCAGCACCGCGCCCGGGCGCTCTCTGCGCGGCTGCGGAGCCGGGTTGCTTAATCCCAGCGAAGGGAGCAGGACCCCGGTCCTGGGTCTCTCTGTGTCCCGCCGGGGATCCCTTTCCTGCCAGGGGGACCCCGGCGCCTCGGGCACGGAGAGTAGGGCCCACAACTTTCCCGCTTTTCAAGCGGCGTTTGCTCTCAAGTGCTCGGCTGTAAATAAACGCTATGGCAGTAACAACAGAGCCGTCCTGCAGTCAGAGCGGAGGCTGCCTCTGCACCTTTCCTCTGCAACACACGCCGTCAGCGTTTTAATTCCAGCTCCAAAGGGAACCTGCAATTATGAGCCCCCCTCGTCCCCTCCCGCTCCCATTCTCTTGTTTGAAACATTCACTGAGGAAGGTTATTTGGATTGCGAGTAAAATCAAACAGGGAGGGGAGGAAGAAAAAAACCCCACAAACCCATCAACCCAGCAAACCCTTCTATTTGCTATTTACAAAACTCATTGTCATGCTTCGCTCAGGCTGTCTGCCTAGCTTGGGGAAATAAATGTGACTGAACCAGAGACAAAGCCGATGCAGCTGTATTTGAATTTCTCAAACACTGTCAAACGTGCTCTCGTCTCATAATTCTCGGGGTTGTTGTTATTATTATGATCATCATACCTAATGTGAATATACTCGAAAGAGAGGTGCTTGGCGGTGGAGAGACCTCGTTCCGTTCGGGAATGCACAGAGATTCCTTTAGCAAAAAGCCAAAGGCTCCTTTCCCCCCTGCTTGGAAGCCTTGGCAGATACACTATGGAAAACTTGAGACCTGTAATTTCCCTCTTTTTTGTTGTTGTTGTTGTTTTCTTCTGGTTTTTTTGGACGTTCCTTGTGTTTCCCCAGTTCCCTCAGAAGTGGGTAGGTTTCGCTGCCTAATTCCCCAGATGATTACCCGCTTCGGCAGCCTAGCGCTGCAGCCGCGGAGGGGGGAACGGGACCCCTGGTCTCTCGGAAGGGGAAAGGTGGCCGCTGGATGTCACATCCCAGCCGTCATGTCAGCTTCCCCGGAGGGTCGTTAGGAGCCTGCCAGCACGTTGGATTTCACCAGGGCTATTACGGAGCAGATGATTGCCCTCTGCTCCTTTGGAGAGGAGAAGGCTAAACCACACCGGGGCCACGACAGGAGGTGTCCCTCGGGGAATACCTCGGTGCGTTCCCATGTATCTCGGCTTCGCTGCCCGGCCTTGGCAGGACGGGCAAATCCTGCCGGCCCCCTCCCCAGGCCCGCCGCCCTCGCAGGCCGGCCCGAGCCGGGGAGCGCTGAGGAGCCGCCGGGGGAACCCGCCTGCCCCGGCAGCGGCCCGGTGGCCTCGGCGAGCCGTCTCCGCCTCCGCCGGGCCCCGCCGCCGCCGCGGGGAGCGGCCCTCGACGTGGCGGGCGCGGCCGGGAGGGAGCCCCCGGCTCTTGGGCGGCCGCCCCGGCTCAGCCCTCGCCCCGCTCCTCCTCACGCGCCCCTTGGCTCGTCCTCCAGGACCCACCGCCGCCCCGAGTGCCGCTGCCTTGCCAAGCGGCGCCTGAGCCCTGGGCTTGGGAGAAAAAATGGGGTCCTAAAGGCCGGAGGGACCGCCACGGCACCCCTAGGCGTAAGGTCAAGCCTCGCCAACAACCTGGGGAGCATCTCCCCAGCCCTCCTTTTTTTCGAATCAGCTTCTTCGTTGGCACACTTCTCAGAGAGCCCTCCCGAGTTCTGCTGCGGGGACGAGGTCTAGTAGCACCTCCAGCCAGCGGGACCCTCGCCTCGGGCAGGGCCATCCTCGCTTCAGAGCACGCTTCAGTGCTTTAACGCCCTGGGCGGTTTTCGTTGCACGGTGTCCTTCAGTAAGTGTAAGCAGGGAAATGAAAAGTTATGTGATCAATTATTATTTTTATACCATATTTATGGACGGGTAGAAGTAATAACAGTTATTTACTTTGCCGAAGCGTTTATTTCACACTCACTATATTTCCCTACATTCGGAGAACCGACGTGGGAAAAATAAGCACAAATAAATTAAAGTAACGAAAAGACGTTTTTAGCAAAAGGCGATCCTTCTCCTATCTAATTTTCCCGGGTGCGTTTCTTCCTCCGACATTAATTCAAACCAACGAAAAGTCTCTAGCCCTCAAGTCAAGCAGAAAGCAAAATAATAATCTACTGCCCCCTTCATAAAAAAACCACTTTGTGTGGTTTTTTTTTTTTTTTTTTTTTTTTTTTTTTTCCCTTTCCTTCAAATCGGGGATAAAGAACAATCAAAACGCAAAGCAGCCAGAAGGGCAGGGTCTCTCGAGGGTACGCCCAGGTACCCCTGTTCTCCTCCCTCCCTGCCCGGGTTGCTGGGTATTGTATCATCTCCTCGGCGCACGGCTGCAGGCTGCTTTAACCCGTCCTACCCTGCCTTTGTCCCTTTTGAGTCTTGTTAGCTTTTCTAATTTGTTAGCAGCACTTCGTCTGCCTCCACCCAGCCCCCAGTGCAAGCAGGGGAATGATGCCAGGGCCAGGGAAATACGCGCCGTCCTGGGATTCCACAGTCGTGGTAGTAGCTCTTTCACGTGCACATATCGCGCACATCGCGTACGTCGCATACATCAGGGTCACCTCAGCGAGGGAGACAGGGAAGGGCGGGGGAGAAGAGAATTTTAAAAAGATACAATTCTTCCGTGTGTGTCAAGGATTTCAAACAGAATAGTGCTTGATACCAAGGTAACACTTCCTTATTGCCGGCTCTTGATCTTCTTTGAATTGCTTCATTTCCCATATTCCAGCTATTTATTTCATCGCCAGAGACTGTGTGCAACAGTGCCACAGGTTGGGTGACCCGTGCTAGCAACGGGCAAGAGAAAAAACGACTCCTGGCACAGCCAAGGTCGCCAGGGAACCCTCTACAGCGGGTTGCGTGACGGCTCCGTTAGTCCCGCCCGGCCGGAGCGGCCGGCAGCTCCCCGCGCCGGGGCCGCCGCGCCGGAGCTGCCCGGGCCGGGGCCGGGCCCGGGGTCCCGCTCCGGGCTGAGAGCGGGGCTGGGAGCTCTCTGACCAGCAACCCGCGCTTCTGCAACCATCCCTTCTTCCCTCCTTCCCACCCCCTCCAGTTGCTCCTCAGTTAAAGCGGACACTTCTTATGGACGAAGGTACCTCGCTGCTGGATCTGCCAGGGCAAGAGCAAAAACCCTGGAGAGGACGGGGCAGCCCATCGATCCATACAGATGTCATTTTTGAAAATGTGTTTTTTTGTATTAGCCTATAAACCTTCTGTGAAACATGCAGTCTCCCGTCTGTTGGGGATAGCACTGTGCTGCCGTTTTCCCTAGCTACCTAGCCTTTGTTCAGTGCCCATAAGCAATACATCAGACAGTATTAGCTGGATTCAGAGCTTTCAACATCTTCCTCCCTGTTCTGTGGTTGGAGCTGCCTCCCAGGTAAGGTCCCACCAGCACCAAGAGATATCTGTTGCCAGTGTGTTTCAGGGCCTCAGCCTTGTGCCCTGACCCTGAAGGACAGGGACAAAACTCAACACTTGGCTGGGCCACCACTCCATGCAGCACAACCCTCCCTCCCTGTTGCATCACAGCCTGCTCATGACTTGAGCATCAGGCATCCCCCAGGGAACCTATAGGGCTGATGTTGCACAGGCTGCTTAATTTCTGGCCCTGCCTGCCCTTCAGTCCACCTTTCCAAGGCCCAGCAGAGCCAGCTGATCCGGCTGGAGGGGTCCTCTGTTCTCTCAGGAAATACAGGCCATGAGAGAAATATGGTAGCTGGAGGTATTTTTAGGTTTACAGTCCTGGAAGAAGGAACAGAAAAAATGAGGATGATACTTGTTCTTGAGACCCACAAGAGTTCTGGGGCTACTTTGGCACAGGGTTATTGCTTGAGCAGCTCTACCTCTGAAATAGTACACTTGGCACTTACATAAAGTGCTTCCAATTTGTGAGCCAGTTAATTCTCCTGGCAGCTGTCTGAGATTATAGCCCTATCTTTCAGACAAAGTAAGGCAGACAAGTTAAACCTCTATAAAGTTTATAGCCACAAATCACTTAATTTTTTTTTTTTTTTCTCAAGTGAACTACTTTAGTTGAGTTAGACAGATTACTTTGTATAATAATAAACCATCTGAAAGCTACCGGGAAGTTTCCAACGTATAAAAACTGGCAATCTTATTTAAACTCTGGGAAAGATAATTGTTTGCCCTTGCTGTATGTTTTACATTTTTGAAGTGTATCTTTTAAGGCATAATATACATTTTGAAATCCCATATATGCACCTTTACAATAGTAATGGCTTTCCACAAGCTCTGTGGGAGGTGACATTTCAGCAAGATACTTCCCCTTGACTTTGTTTATTCCAGCAGTTTAAATTCTACCTCTGGTGATAGCTGTTAACTTGGCAATGTGAAAAGTGCTACATGATGTGTACTGTGCTCAGTCAGCTCATCAGAAGCTTACCAATTATGACTGTGGAGCCCATTCTTCCTGCCACAGCATGCCACCCACCATGCATACCCGGGACAGCTGATCTTCACATGTGCATAAAATCTGAAAGTATGCACACATTTACACAGAGCCTGTGCAAAGCAGGCACAGTAAGCCTGGTGTTTCTTAGAAGCCTTTTTCTTTCCTGCAATAGCTCACACACAGGCAGTTGTAGATCATTTCTTACTCCCTGCCTGTCTTGGAAATGTCAAAGAGGAGCTTTTGAACTCCACCCTGGAAGTGGATGAGCTTTATACCTGTCAGACAATCAAGATGTCTGTATTTTGGGCAGAGGATCAAATTGTCAGGGTGGCTGTGAAATAGGAGGTTGCAGCTATTAGGATTATCCATCTCACCTATGGCTTGGTTGCCATCCACATCTTTGAGGCGCTTGGGAAAAGAGGTAGCTGGAAGTAGATTGTGGACTCAATTGAATAATTGAAATATGCTGGAATGGCCTGTGAGTTGCGCACCTCTGCATTATGAAATAAAGAACTTGGTTACAAAAGCTTTTGCAAGCCTGTTTCCTCAGGATGAAATCTGATCTCTGTTTAAGGTCTCCTACAGACATCAGCAAGGCAAGATTTAATTCTAGACAGATGCTATTTGTCAAGCATGTGGGGAGTGTTTGAGCTTCAAAAATAGTGCTACCTTTGAGCATTCATTTTTGTCTGGAATATCCAACTGAACGTATAGAATCCAGATTGGGCTTTTTGTTAAACCGTGATTTGCACTTATCCAGAGATATTGTTTTTCTTTATTTTGAAGCAACTATTTACGAAGCAATTTACTGCCAGACTCTGTCACCTTTGACTGTAGTTTCTTTTGCATCAGCTAAAATAGAAGTAACTCTGTTCAAGTAAGCAGAGTAACACTAGTGAAAAACCAGAATAAATAATCAGAGAATCAAGCCCTTTGAATAACAAATGACTCCATAAATAGTCCCATTGATTTCAGTGGCATTTTATGGCATAAGTAGCTACATTAATGGAAACAGCATATAAGACCCTTAGTGCTTGGACAGAGAAAAAAAAAAGAACTTATAATTATTTAAAAAAATTTATTCCATGGTGCATTAGTCAATTGACATGTTACTAGCTTATTGTATGACTTACCAAAGACAGAATCAAGTGAGTGGATGACAGGGATGACTCCTTTGGTAGCTGCTGTGACAATTCAACACATCCGCGACATAAAAGCTGTGTCCCTTATTTAAAAAAACAGAAAGCAAATAAAGCCATGCCAGTGAAAAGGTTTCCATCACCCTTAAACAAATGCTTCTTTAAGCAAGAAAGAACAATGTTTTAGTAAATGGAGTTGCCCCTTTTTGGGAGGTTTATGGACAGTATCAAAATATGAGAATGCCATAACGTGGTCTCCCCTGGCTCTATCGCTCTGTATGACTTGGAAAAAATTCTTTTGGTTGCTTTTCCTTGAAATCTAGCAAAGAACTAAGTGAAGTCCAAACATGCTTTCTTAATTATGTTTCTTTGGTTAAACACATTTTTAAAAAATAGAGAAGTCTTCTCTGCAAATGTTTTGCACCATCTTTAAACCTGAATATGAGAACTGGGTCCAGATCCAGAGAGCAGTGAAACACCTACCCAGCTTTAAGTCTTCTGGAGCCAACAAAACTGTTGCTGGGATCTAATTGCTTTGTTTTGCACCCATTTCTGAAAGTGACTTTGGGTGATTTGACTCCACTTAAGGAGTTGGAATGTGATGCACAAGAGCAGAGGAAGAAGCTGTGATGATCAGGGAGCATCACAGCCTGACTAGCAGTGGCATCAGGTCCCCACACCTTCCTGCCAGTACTGGATTTGCTGTCAGCATTCTCAGGGGTGCAGGTGGTATATTTCAAGTATTCAATAAAGAACAGTGCACCCACGTACACGGTACTGCTGAAAACTTTTGTAATTACAGTAATTCTGATGAAACCACATCATCTCGGTCCTTGCCTTCCTCTCATTGCTTTTCTTTGTATTCTCTCCTCGTCATATCACATAGTAACTGAAAAAAAATGCTTTGTCCAAAACACAAACTCCCTGTTCTGAATGCCGCTCTGCTATCAGCAGGAACAGTATTTCAAATAAGCTGCTGGGCATTTGCCTCTATGAATAGCTGCTTCTTTGCTCATGCTAGACTGTAAAAAGCCTATATGTATCTTTTGAGTGCACATTTTTCATTAAGAACTTCCAGAGTACAAAAGGAAGGAGTCACAAAATGTAAAAAAAAAGAAATCTTTTGCTTTATCACAAACAGTTCTCTGCTGTGTCTCCTCAGTTATGACCAAGCTGTAGCTATTTTCTGTAGAGTGTGGAGCATTCTTATTCCCGGGAAGTTTTTAAGGGAAGTACTTTGAATATGGTTGTACAGTGCTGATTTTTCAATACTATCTGAAATTAGTCTGCCATTTCTTCTCTTTCTGTATAACTGAAGTGACACAGAATGGACAAAATGCTTCCTCTCTACCAGGTAAGGACAAGGCTGTGTACCACCTGTACTATGCTGTTCATGCTGTTATTCCATGGCTGAAGGGGAGGAGGGTCTGCCTAGACCACCAGTTTTGGGGAAAGGGACTGTTCAGTACTCACAATATATGTTTCAACAGTGCTTTGAGGACGTTAGGAGGAGGCTGGTCCCCTACAGTCGATTTTCATAACCTTTTGGATTAGGAATAATGTCTTGCTGGTGTAGGCTCCTTCTGAATTATTGATACCCTCAAAACAGAGAGGTCAAAGGGAAGTTAATGAGATATTTGTGAACCAATGCAGCAGTCAAAGATTCCCAAGAATGGGTTTCTCACAACCTCACCACAAGCCTGAGGGATGCTTGGTGCTGGCTGCAATTCTGGTCCCCAGTCTCATAAAGACCAGCTCCCTGCTCTTTGCAAAGTGTGACTCTAATGTTAAAAAAAACCGGAATTTTCTAGTTTACTAATAAAAACATTTCCCAAACTCCCAGAAAACATAAATGAAGATTCAAATTATGCTGTTTTCTGAAAATCACTTGTTTCTAAGCAATCTCATGACATTTAGGCGAGAGAGGGATGATGCTTGATTTATCATTTTTTGGTGTTTGGATAAATTTTTTCACACTTATCCAAAATTTGAAAAAAATTAAGTTTTGAAATGGATCTCTCAAAATATTTTCTTGACTGAGTGATTGTGTTATGTCTCACTATATTAAAAAAAGCCAACAATGTGTAGTATGAACTTCTGGGGGCTTTTAAGGGGTCTTATTTCTAAAAGTATGGTGTTTTTTTTCTTTTTTTTTTTTTTTAATTTTCTGGCCTGAAACAAACCCCTTTCCCTTTCCCTTTCCCTTTCCCTTTCCCTTTCCCTTTCCCTTTCCCTTTCCCTTTCCCTTTCCCTTTCCCTTTCCCTTTCCCTTTCCCTTTCCCTTTCCCTTTCCCTTTCCCTTTCCCTTTCCCTTTCCCTTTCCCTTTCCCTTTCCCTTTCCCTTTCCCTTTCCCTTCTTTTTTCCCTTTTTAATTTTTTCCTTTTTTATTTTTTCCTTTTTTTCTTTTTGCTTTTTCCTTTTTTATTTTCCTTTTTCCTTTTTCTTTCAAACCAGTCAACCAACCAACTAGCCAAACCAATTTTTTTTTAGTTCTGCTCTGAGATAAATTTACTACCCAAGATAGTACAAGTCAGGACCCCAGCAGTCCAATGTTCTCTAATTACTCAGAAACCTACCTCTGCAATATCAGTGCAACTTGATCTCACTGCATCAGTAACATAGCATCCGGTTTTACAAGCTTGACAGTGGTGGCATGAGAAGGAGTGAAAATTGACAGCAAGTTGACAGAATACTACTGGGACTACCCCTGGCGTCCATCACACAGTCATCTTATCCCTATGCCACAAAAAACTAACAAATTTGTCACCAGAATAGCTGTTACAGGGAATTGATTTAACAGTAGTGTTTTTTTAGGTGTTTTCTGTGAATGAGGTTTTCCTCTTCAGCCCCTGGAATTATCTTTATGTATATAGATGGAGGAGACATAAAAGAAGATGTGTGAAAATAAAATCACGTGGGGAGTGGAAAATATTTGTTTCCTCCCTGTGCATGCATTGTGCTGAGTGCAGCAGGGTGCTGAGATGGACTCCTCAGATGCTATCACACTAACTGCAATATCATGTAGCTGTGTATCTCCTTCAAGCTCCTCTGCAAAATTCTGTAGTGTGATCACTTAGTTGGCTGTGTTCAATCTATACAATCTAAAAAGCGAATACATTTTCTTTTAGATACTGAGCTTAATTTAGTTTCCTGTCGGTGTTCAAAATTCATTGTAATAAGGAGTTATTTTATTGTCATGGTTCCTTGGTGGTATTTTGGTTTTTGTTGTCTTAATAGAAATAATAAAGCAAATTTTTCTAAGAATAGCTGAGCTAATGAAGTGAACTTTGAGTATCTGTATTTGATATTCTTACATCCTTTCCTTTGCCCCATTGCAGCAGCTTTGTCCATTTATGCTGAGCTTTGTGCCCAACTCCATTAGACTTCCCTTTCCAGTCCCCTCAGGTGTCTTTCATGTCTGCAGATATCAGTGGTGCAGAAGACATTATATGCTCTCAGTAGTTCAGAGCTCCTTTTGCACTGACATGCTGGCAGAATACCTGCTGACTGGATAGCAAGAGGTCAATCAAAAAAGATAACTGCTGAGCTGTGACTGATGCTTTATTCCTAGTGGGATGTCAATCTGGCTCTGTGTCCTCTATCCAGCCACCAAATTCAGTGAAACTTGTGAGATTTCTCTTTAAGGCTTTGACCTCATTCTTATCTTTGGCTGAAATTGGCCAACAGTCTTGGAAGTTATGAGGAGTAGGGGAAAGACAATGAATCAGATGGGTCAATAATGCAATATGTATAAGGGCTAATTAAAAAAAAATGTAAATATCCCAAACAAATTGCCTCTCAGAAACAGAATAGATTTTAATGGAAAATTAATGGAACTTGTATTCCTAATTCATATAAGTACTTTGAAGATTCCACTCAGAAAGATTTTTGATAGAGTTGGAGTGAGAGAAAAACACATCTTTTAAAGACATGATAACAAAATATGCTAGTTATGAGTCCATCTTGGCTGAGAAGAGAACATTTGAATCATGGCACTGACACTGAAATGCTTTCTTTATTTTAAATTTACGTCTGGCTCAGAACCTTGCATGCTTGCTGCGTGATTTTGACTATCTGTTAGCGCATTCAAGATGTATCGTAAATAGCAGTATTGAAAACATATGCCACAGGGGAAAGAAATCTGTAATAATACCAGCTGCCATTATATGATAATGAATTGCAGTCACTACTAACCTGGATAAGTGTTTTTCATAGGGAAACAAGTGGCAAATTTACCAAAGAAAAATTTGTGCAAAACTTTCAAGTTTTTAAGCCAGCCCTAGAAGAGATAATCCACTTTGATCAACGGGAAAAATCATCTGGGGCTAATTTTGAAGCTGAATACATCTAGTTTGATTAAACAGTGAGTCAGAGCAACATGGTAACAGTTTTCATATATGTAGAAGGGAAGTCCTTTTAAGGCAGCAGTTTTAGGGCACATATTCATAAGAAACAAGAAATAAATTGCAGGAAAATTTAAACAGTGTTTAAAACACTTCTTAAGACTAGAATCTATTAGACAACAAAGTAACTTGAAAAACATCAGTAAAGTTTTTATTATTTGGGAAATATGAAAAAGTTTGGCTGCATTATCAAATATATGTACTGAGAAGTAATCTAGCTGTGGAGTGAGAAAGCTTAGATGGTCTCATTATTCATTCACAGTTTTAATTTCTGTGATTCTGTGACTGAATCTCATGATGAGGTCGCTTTCCCCTTCTGGAGTTAGCTAGCAGATAAAATAACTATGTATATTATGGCAAATAAACAGTCAGGTTAGTGTTGGCATTGCATGGCCACTGAGTATTTTGCTGTTAGGACAACAGTCTATATTTCTTTCAAATTCTCTATTTAAAGTAGGTTGTATTCCAGCTGGTGACTATTATGTCCTGAAGTGGTGTGATTATCTCCAAGGGAAATCTGCAAGAACACTGCTACTTCAGGAATCTTTTGTCAAGGACAAAGTCCATACGCACACACACACACCTACACACCCACCCACCTTGTATATGTATAGATATCTCCTTTAATGTAGAATTATAATTATAGATCATATTTTAGCATAACTGAAAGTAAATAGTTTCTCTTTGGAAGGATATAGGGTTACTTGCAGGTTGTAGGAACAAGCACAACAAAAATAAAGCTGCAGGTTTCTAAACATGCAATATATTAAATAAATCCACATGACTAAACTCGCTTGATTCAGAGGTGTTTTCAAGATACATAAAGTGAAGAAGAGTGTCAGTTTATAACAGGAAGAACAAGTCTTTTGCATCAGAGTTGTTTAACTCAGTAAGAGTAAGTGAGTAAGCTTATAAAGTCCTAGTGAGGTTTTCAAAGCAAAAATAATGTATTTCCACTGTCAGAGATTTCACTGGAAAATAGGCTCATGTAAACAGGTAGGATGCGAATGTATCTTTTAGCTGGGATTGCAACCTGTAGGTTGCTTGGCATAGTGTAACATTACTAGTTAGAGAAAAGCTGCTTGCTTCATTGATGTCATATGGATTTCTGTCACTGTCTTGGAGGGGACAAAGTCTCACGGGTGGTTTTTAGAAATGTTCTGAAATTCACAGACGAGATTTTTTTCATTGGTTTTGGCTTCTGGTACTTAAGACAATAAAGAGAGCTGGTAAGCTTGATCAAGCACAGACCTCCTTCTGTCTTGCACAGGTTGCCTTACTAACAGGTCAGTACAGAAATAAAAACCTCAGATAGGGCCTCTTGGTCCTGAAGGAGCCAGCCGAGCTGCTATACAGAGATGGTAAAATCTTTTCCTTTCAGGTGCACTAGGCTGCTGCTTTAAGAGCTTTGGGGAGTGCAGGCACGTCCAGGACTTCCTGCATAGTGCCTAGTCCAAGTGGAAAGACCTTTTCCTGAGATAAAGCTCAAGCTGTATTCTGACATACCAATGACATCAGTCATAGCACAGATGTCATGCTGTTAGTATAAATACTGCACAACAACGTTCAGCTAATGTATAGTTTTTTCAGAAATTTATTTACTTGGCATCATTTACAGCATCCCCAAGGTACCATTAACATCCTCGGAAACACAGGATAGCATAGATCTGTTCTGCCAAACTGATCTATGGCAAAACAGAGATTCCCAGGCCTCTGTATTCAATTCAGAGAGCTGTTCCTTATTGAATGGTTTGTTTTTCCAGCACAAATAAGGGTCAATCAACATTTTCAAATAACACACAAATATACCAGTTTTATTAGAATTTGTGTAACATTTTTACAATGGCCCAAGAAAATCAACCCAAGATAATAGCAGGAATAATTGACCAAAGAATAGCAGTTTCTTTAATCAAGGGAACATGATGATTAAATCAAAAGCTTTAGATCTGTGGATATCATCAATGGTCTTTTGTCTATTAATAACAATATGTCATCAGTGAATTTTAAAAACACAGTTGCTAGAGGGTGAAATGTCTACAGCTAGATGGAGAAAGGTCAGAACAGTATTATTTGTAATTAAATCCATTATCTGTACTGTGGACAGTTTTTCAAGTGATTTAGATTAAAATATATTACTGAAGTAGAGCAATACTTACAAAGAAAGATGCTCAAATCCTATAATTTCTTAACATTCAAGTATGCTTTTCTTGGACTCTTTGTTGTTCTAAATAGGATTCAAGTTGTAATATTTTAATTAAAAAAATAAATAAAAGAAACCAAAACAACAAAATGTCGCTAATGAAAAGCTTGGTTTTGCTTTAGTAACATTGGCAGAAATATCCCACAGCACTGAAGCTTGAGAGACACCATTGCTTCCTGTTTCTGTGCTCTGAGCATTCTCTTACACTCTTTTATGCACAGCAAATCTCTTTTGCACAAGACAACATGCAAGCTTGTAGGGAACTTACTAGCCCAGGAAGGGTAGCCAGCATATGAAAGCAAGAGCAAGCATACACTGAGTCTTAGCATGATCGATGACAGTGTGGAGCTTTCAGAACCCAAGATATATCTTTGCACCAAACAACATTGCACAGTGCAGATATACTTTGCATATAATTAGAGCATTAAAAAGTGTAGTAAAAGACAATCCGTACATACAAAGTACACGAGAAGGTATGATTCTTCTGTTTCCTGAGCCTGGAGGGAAGAGAGATTATAATTCTCTATGGCAATATTTAGTGGCGTTAGTTTATAGATCCTCCCTTTTCTTTCCACTCTTCCCACTGAGCTACAGTTTCCAAGGGAAAAGTCTTTTATAGACAATGATGTCTTACTGGTTTATCTGTCTTGTGTATTGGCCAGCCAAGAATCCTCTGAGAAACAGATGTGATTTTCTAATAAATGATACCACCAAAATTTAGCTACAAGGCGACCTAATGAAAGTTGCATAAGCATCTCAATTCTTCCACTTTGTTACTACTGAATGCAACTACTAATTTTGTATTCCTTAGATTGTCTCATTAAAATAGATACTTTGTATTGATTTCTTAACTCAGAATACATTTTACAACAACTCTGTAGAAAAAAGGGCATAAAGCTGTTTGGTGTCATGTAGGCATAAAACTTTGGTTTGATAGACAGTACACATTCATCAACTGGAAAAGTGGCACCAGAGACTTTCATTGTCTACCTTGGGAAGGTCTGTAGGGACAGTATGAGCATCTGAACAACAGTCTTCTACATGTTAGCTGAATGACCGCTGAGACTGAAATACAAAGACGGTCCAGCTACCGTGGTCTGAACACGGTCACTTTCCAAGATAGAAATTGTGTGGCTACCCTTGTAGATCATATACAGTGAGATGGAGCATGAGCGGTGGAAGGAAGCATGGCTGCCTGCACAAGTGTCCTAGAAGTATGTTAAACTGAGTATAATCTATCATCTAGTGCTTTTGAGCTCTTAGCCACAAATAGGCAGAGGTGAGCAATTTTATGCTATAAACAAAACACAAATAAACATACAAATGAAGTATTTATAAAATAAATAATCTATTGAATTAACCGGTTATAAGTGTGAAATCTTTGCACTTGCATTGTTTAGTACAACTCCTTTAAACTCAACTGCAGGTTTCCTTTTTTTTTTTTTTTTAAATGTATTTTATCCCTCAATTATTTTAGTCCTTTCCTACTAGAATCTGTCATTTGATTTTGTAAGTGCTCATATACTATCAAACCTTTTCCTGTCCTGAACACTTTTGGTGTATCTATTTCTCTGCCTTTTATAGAACTATTTCCTCTAATATCAACAGCTTTTCTATACTTCTTTCTGACTGCAGCTCATTTGTTGAAATTTCCAGTATATCTTCTAGAATATACTGATAATTTTAACTTTTTTTTTTTTTTTTAATGTGAAGGGATCCTAGCTTATCACAAATTGCCATAAATTCAGAAGTACAATGTGCTGTAGGCAAGTCAAAAGTATCCAATATGTACTCCTTTTTCATTTTTCTGATAATCTCTAGTTTTGTAGCACTTTCTCAGAACAGAAAGTAGTCCGTTTAGAAATGATTGGATCATCTGTTTTACCTCAACCAAGTGACATTCATTCACCCATTAATGGTCCCTTTTTTCCTATGCAGATGTCACCAAGAAATATTTTTTTCTACTTAAAAAAATCAACTAAAAAACACAGGATAATGGGAAATCAACAAGTGCAATTAAACATTTCATAATGTAAAATGTTATGAATTTTTAATAACATTAGAACTTTTAAAGAAGGGAGGGAAGGAAGAACACTGAAAAAATTGGCAGGTAAGTAAATGACTACAGTCATTTGCTTTGGGAAAACATGTGCTTTCTCAGGTTATAGCTCTACACCAGAGAGTCTAATATAGACTGATAATTTCTACATAGTTACAATTGCAATCAATCTTCTATTTTGAGGCATATTTTAACTCTCTTCATTCATTTAAGAGATTCTTATTTTTTCAGAACAGTTAAGTTAGCTCTCCAGACAAAGTAGACTCACTTCATCTTAGCTCTTTGGAAGGAAATGGAACAAATCTTTTTTCCATTTGAAAAAAATGAAAAGCAACTTCCCTAAAAATTGGAATGGGGTAGTGTGTCTTGGTGTTCTTTAGGTGAAAGAAGAGCTACAGTTGAATTTTGCTGAAGTGTGGTTTGGAGAGGGATTATTTTCCTTTCAGTTCTCACTGATGCTTCTCTCAGAGGAAACCAACTACCTGTCCAATGCTATTTTTCCTGTTCTGTCCCAGGTCATGGTCTAGGTGATGTTTTTCGGGGTATCATTAATGGTAATATAATTTAGCTTTTTAACATATCAAAATGACATAGTTCATTATTGAACCAGGCTGAACTTTGTAACACCAACTCTTATTGCAATCAGGGTCATTGGCTTTGGGTCCTAGGCTTGTTTTTAGAATAGAAGGGGTAGTCCAGTTTAGTCTGATACTCTTGCCTTCTTGTCCTTTTTCCAGGTCAAATTATTGTGTGCATTGCAATGTTTTTTTTTTTTTACAGATCATATACATGCCCGTAAGATCACTGTACCATGATGCTGGGGAACAAAGCTGCAACAAGATGGATATTATAATTGGATCTGAAGGTGATGAACATGGGATCATTCCTGAGAATCACAGTCATTGTCTAGAGGTTGGTGTTGAAAAAGCTTCATCTCCTTCACGCATGATTCTAAAAAATAATAATAAATAAATAATCATTATGTCAGACAGGGACATTTTACCAGAATGATTCAGTTATCTCTTAGGCACACTGAGCAGTTTGAGTACCTTGAAGACATGAAAGCTACCACAGGAAGTAGGCTTCAGTTTGTTAAGCACGAAGACATCTATCTTTGACCATCTAGATTTTTTATAAAAGGAATGGGAAGGAACAGTTAGGCATCTCAGAGGAGAATACCAAAATTCATAATACACAAAACCATTTAAGACCATGAACCTTCCCATGCAGCACTACATACAGAGTGTTGAAAAATCAGAGCAGTCACTGTTGTGAATGTACCCTGCTGTTCATATGGACTTTGAGGATGATCCAGTCTGTGCTTGTAGGGTTAAGTCAGATGGCATGTGTAAAATGGATCCAACACATCCACTTGTAGATTCATTAAACATGAAGCTCAATCCAGCATCAAGAAAAGTGTCCAGATACCTGTAAAAAATAAAAACAAAAAATCATGTTCCATATGCTTTTTATGAGATAAAGGAGCTGAATGTAGGAAATCCTGTTATATGCAGGATGTTGAGCAATGCTAGTGCTGGCTGATAGGTTCTTGGAGACCAGAGACTGGGTTGTTTTCTGATTTTTCCAAATTATTTAACAGAACATCTGCCCTTCTATGAGGCTTTCTGATGAAAGTGACTATGTTCTCCTATAGAATATATATATTCATAGATATACATATATTCATAAATAGGATAGAAGTTTAACCTTTTCTTGTTGAACACAAGCTATTACCACTGACATTGTTTTCGCTAAACAAGGGGTTATTATTTTACAGAGGCAAATATGAACAATTTACATTCTTACAATTTACTGAAGACAGTATATTTAATATGGAAAACAATTGTGCATGTAATATAACATAAGGGAAAAAAATCCTGGAGAAATAATAGAGCAGTAGCAAAGATGGTATCTGGAACCTGGAGGCATGGAGTAACTGGAAGAGAAGATCTAATTTCATATCCTGTGGCTTTGTTATGTTTGAAACTTGCTACAGAGAATGTAGAAGCAATTAACAGCATACATAGTGGTATCCAGCTTTATCTGTTTTAAACTTTCTGTCAATAAGCAAAATCTGTTTTTGAAGTAGTTAGTAAAATATAGAATGTCAAGACAATATTCTGAGTACAGTATTCAATGGCATCACAAGGAGTAATAAAATCGTTGAGAATTGATTACCATGCCTTCCCCCTTTCTCTTTTCTGTCCTGGACTTGAACTTTTCATCATTATCCTGTTCATGGCTTTATTTTTAGAAATATGAAGTACAAGTGATCATCATGTTATATCTTTTTATACATATATATCTTTCCTGAAGGCAAGAATGGACATTTTCTTCTTTTTAGACATTTGTAGTAGTTTTTGTGTATGAGACAAGTAGACTAAGATGTAAAAAAGTTATCCTGTTGACGTTAAAATGCCAGTATGATCATCTAGTCTTTTCCAAAATTATGAATAACGACATATAATTAACATGTCTTAAAATAATGAAGGACAACTATATATATGATATATCTATCTAGATAAATAAAATATTGGATCTACTATTAATTTTCTTTTTAAAAATTTATTTATATGTCATAGGATATTTTTTAATAATGTTTTAAGACTTTTTTTCATCAGATGAAGTTTGGAAACTGTTTTTCCAAAGAAAAATTCAAAAGAAGAAAAAGTTATATCATGTAATTTGAGGACCCTAGGAGCACTGGAATTTAAGAATAATGCCATATTATCTGACACTCAGAGAAAAAAATGTACATAGGAATGTCAATTAGATTTCTATTTTCTCCCCTTTCTCCCACATTTTGAGCACCAAACAATGTCCTGCCCCAGGCTTTTTAGATCTATCCATTCTTACCCTTTTTGCAGTCTAGAACTAGCTTCAGATTTTTGACTTAGCTGTATTACCTGCTTAAATCTGCATTTCTATTAGACTCCTTTGCACTGATTTAGACTCCTTTGAAATGCTTTTCTACTTCTGTGCTACTCCAGTAGGAAATATTCCAAGTTTCCATTAGTTTATATATTTTATTCTTCAGCACTTTGCTTCTAGTTTTCTGTTCCAGGGTTTGCAGACCTTAACTGTAGTTACCCATGGTTCCTTCATAGTTTGACTTTCATTGGTTTGTGATATAATTCTACTTCTTCTGAAGTATCTTACACAGCATGTAGGTTCACTAATACTGGGGACTGAAAAGATTTCTCGAAACAAGGGCGGCAAAAATAAGTCTATAAATACCTGGTCAGTTAAACACTGGTAATAATAAGACAGCTGTGTAAGGATTATACTTACTACTTTTACTCTAAAACTATTAATTCCCCAAATCTTTAATAAACCTACTTTGTGCCTTAGTTTTTTTGGATTTTTTGCAATCCTGCCAAAGGGTTGCCTTCCTTACTAAACTGGTGATGTTCCCAGTAGCTGCTGGGTGACACACTGCTCATTGCCTGCACACGACTGCCTGCCTCATCTGGGCATCTTGCTGCAAGAGGGAACCTGGCAACATCTTACCTGAAAGTCTCTTTAGCAGAGGCAGAATGAGGGGGCAACTACCTGACACCACAGAAACCTCGATAGTAATATTCTCCTGGTGGTATTTTTGCCAGCTTAACCTAAATCAGTCATGCATAAGAATCAGCCCCATACACATGACCCCCCGCCAAACCAGGAAGTGTACATTTTTCAGGAGTGGCTTAAACTTTGTGTTTTACATAAACATTAATCTGCCTTTGACCTTAGAGTGCACTGGTTACAGTTTGGCTGGGTGTCAGGATCTGTATGCAAGAGAAACAGAGCAATTCTGTGGAGGAATTGGAAACAGTTTTGAAAGTCTTATTCACTGTAGATGAGATTGTTAAATTCGTTATACAGGAATGAGTAATTTTTAGATAAGTGTATTAGGTCTCCCAAGTGATTTGCATGTATAATCAAATGAAAAGACCTCTGAAATATTGAAACTCTAGATGAGAAAAGTGAAATTCTATTAAGAAAGAAAGAACCTCCGCATTTATAGCGCATTCAGAGAACATATCAGAGTATAAATTTAATGCAATGCAGCAATGCTCATCTTACTTTAAAGGTAATTATATAGAAAAAGGGGCATTTAAAATGTATAAGTAGAGGCTTTTTTGCACTCATACAGCATATAATTAACAAAGTTCTTTAAGCCTATTCATAAAAGAAAGTAATAAGCCACTTGTAAATAATGGCAGACTCATATTCTTTACAGTTAAATGTCAATAATCCGAATGTCTTTTTTATACGCAGTTAGAAAACCACATTTTTTGACATATTAAGTAGAAGCAGGTATTACCAGTGTGGCATTTCAATTTTCTAGAGATTTAGACATATTCATATAAAAAGGATGCAAAATGAAGAACTGTAGCTATAGAAAATGGGAATACTTGTAAATTAAATCAATATTCTGCCTGCAAAACACAAAGCGATAACAGAAAAGTGAAGTTGCAGTACATTTCATAGCAAAATTAAAAGGTGTAGGTGTTGAGACCTTAAAATACTAAACTGTAGGTGCAGAACAAGAGAACTACAAAGGAAAGTACCAAAGCTTGTAGTATTGTACAGATCAATTAATAATGATTTGTTTGGCAGCAATTACTGAATCCTCACAAGATTCATTTGAAAAACAAATCCAGCTTCTTCAATGCTCAGGTATTACATATTCTTTTAGGAGCAAACACTTCTCAGAAATAAGGAGGAAGCGGGAGATAAGGGTAGATGAAAGAAAATATAAAATAATAAAGGAAAAGAGTATAGATAGAGTATAGATGAGTGGTTTTAGACTTCTTTTTGATTTGATTTGATTATTTTTTTCTTCTTAGTCTTTGAGAGCTTTTACTGCACAGCAGACCCCTGTTCTGACATATGCCATCTTGAATAACCAGAGTGAAGGATGCTTCCAATATATTCTTCTCTGTTTGACCTTGCCCTTGAGCTTGTGGGTGCCCAAGTAGGGGTGTACAGCTGGCTATAGGAAAAGAATTACTAGGTGTCAGGTCCTACCACAGCAACAGATTGACTGGGCTGGATTGAAGGTTACAGGCCTGGAATAAACTCAGATGAAATTGGTTAGGGTTAGATTTTTTTTTTTTCCTCTGATCTGACTGGATATGTTTAAATATCAATGTTTAGGAACATCTAAGATTTCTTCCGAGTTTACTACTGTCCATTGAAAGACATGACACTTAGCCAGTTTATAGCAAGAAGTGAGAAAAAATCATTACTTCCCTGAAATTAAGCTTCAGTTGTTATTGCTACAAATCAGGGACTGCACCTTAAGAGCCACAGTTTATGTTGCACCTAACCTTGGATTTTCAGACTGGTTAGTTTTCCACAAAATAGGCTGGATATGCAAATTCTTATTAGAATGACTCAAAATCTTAAAAAAATCCTGATTGTATATAAAAATAGAAATGTGTTGCCTGCATGAAGTAAATGTTTAATGTCAAAGAATATATTATCATAGGTAAAGTTTTCCAAAGGACTTGTTTCACTGTTAGAACCACCAAAGTTTCCTCCTCATATTTTTAGCTAAAAGGTAATTATGTCTGAACAGTGTTCTATATTCTATTTAAGATATATAGATAGCAATAAGATATTGTATAGATGCATTTATATCTACAAATATATCTATGTATCTATTGATATACACATATATACATACACACACACGCATGCATACTTTTCAGGGTACATTAAAAAAAGTGATTGAAATGGCTAAACAAATATTTTTGCTATTCAGTTTTATTTTATGATGAAAGAAAGCACAATTGATTCCTGTATCAATGTTAACAATCACTTTTGAAAGGCAAAGGGCAAATTCCCTTTCCTGTTGCAGATTTTCCAAGAGCTGAACCAGAGGTAGATCAGATCAGAATGCCTCTTCCAGGCACGCCTCTCTATTTCTTGGCTATGAAGCTTAAGTGAAGCTATGTCCAGACTGCAGGTGGACACTGTGAGATGTCCCAAGGTCTTGATCTTTCACTTATTCAGTTCAGTGTCCTGGCTGGGTGTCAGTCAGCACGTTTCCCTCCTGCTTGCATGCTCACTTTTCCATTCCAGGCAAATCCAGGAGCAAGGGGAACAATGGTGAAGCCTGGGGGGGCTTCCTGCACACAGAGTGCTGGTGCAACCATGTCTGACAGTTTAGACATATCCTAAATTCCTCTTAGGAACCTCACTTAAAATTAGATGGAATGAATTCAGTCTTTAGTTTTTTAACACAGAAGTTAAAGAAATATTTGCTGTTATCTTGGGTTTATGCTGGGTTCTTCCACTTCTTTCCTGTATGTACCTTAACAGGATCTTCCACATGCATGATATCCATCCTGAGATGAGAGAAGTCACTTGCCCCTCTGCCTGTATGTAGTTCAAGTTCATAATATTGCTCCTTCAGATCACCCAATGTATCACTGCCTGTGCTGAAAAGGGTGGAAAATGAGCAGTCAGGCAATAACAGTGGACTGGCAAGAAATTTAAGGAAACATTTAATTGAGGTTTTTGAAACTTAAAATTCTGATCAATATGGAATCAGCACTAGAAAATCCTTCCCTGTGGCAAAATCTGCTGGTACATCTGATTCCACTTTTTGCTTCATTTCCATGCTGGAATGAAGAAAACTGAAACAAATGAACAAATTTCATTTTGATGCCAAAGTAGCATCACTGCAATGTGGGGAGGATCTGAAAAAGCAGAAATCTGGTCTATAGTGAGGAGATTCAGACTTCTTCAACACTCAGCTTGATCAGGCTTCTGAGCTGAAGTTCCCCTGTGCTTGCTAGTGACAGGAAACTAGATGATAACAAGTCAGGAGATTGAAGGTGCAAGTGCTACAAGAATACAAAAACCATGCAAACTAAACACATTTTTTATTAATATCTGAATTTGTAAGTTAAAGAATACCTGTGTGATGTTGTTCCTATTTTTTCATCTCACCTATTTTTTTTTTTTTAATTAAAGCTATCAGACTTACTTGGAATTGTTGTAATAATTAGTGATCATGCAGCAGAAGTGCATACCTACTTCAAAGACATCACTACTATTTTCTGAATTCAAACATGAAGGTATGATATGGGATTATTGAACTGGTAACCTAATGATCATTCCTATTTTTCTTTCTCCCATTCCAAATAGTAATTTATTCATGGGGTGGGAATCTTGTCTGTGTTTTGAACTCAAACCTTGACACTGTGAAGGAAGCTGCTATGTTGATATTCATGATTTGGGAATTGAAAGCTGTTTGCTTTTTCAATCTCCTAAAATTTGAATTTAATATTTTATTAAATGTGCCATAGTCATTCCCTCTTTTGTGCAGTGAACAAACATGAAAGAAAAATTACATAGACAATTTTAGGTCCAAAGGCCGAAGGATGTATGTGCACAAGTAAAATAGGGAATAAAAAAAAAATCTGAGACATGAAAATCATAGAAAATTCATCAGACATTTCTTGGATATAAAAGAAACATAACTCTACTTACATTAAGGCTAATTCCCTAGTGCGACTCTGTAAATCTTGTTCTTTTCACTTTACTTGGATGTAAAACTATTTAGGAAAGCAACTTACCACTTCACTGTTGTGCAGTATGACACTGTTTCTACAAAAATCACCATTTCAGTAACTTGTTCCAGGAGAAATCCAATGAGCTAAACATCTTGAGTTACTCATTTTTACCCCTTCACCACTATGACAAGCGTTTCTTGAACCTTGCTTAAAAGTTCTCTCTCATCCTTGCAGGGCACCTGGAAGCTTATCAAATCCAGGCTATTTTGAGCTGTGAGTGGGTGGGAGGTAGTAAAATAAGGATTGGATTCTCATGTTTGATGGATTATTGTGATGGTAAGGAAGACCCAGCTGATCACAGCATAACCACTGGCCTGAGCAGATGTGAAAACACAAGTGCAATTTTATCAGTTAAAGTATTATCAGTAGCAGCACAGAAGTAACAGTGCCATTTATAGAAAGAGACGTTTAAATACAGGAAAGGGACACCAGCGGGATTAAAGAGATGGAGTTAATGCTGGACAGTAAAGGTTAAAATAAAATAATAGAGTGTACGGATCAATAAGAAAACTGGGCAGTGACTTTTAGTGTGAATAGCTTCATGGAGTGAAGTGAAATCTGAGAAAGGAATGGCAAAATCAGTGATTAGAAGCTGAAGTCAGACAAATTCAATTCAGAAAGGAGAAGATATATTTAACAGGAAGGATGATTCATGCAAATTGTTGCAGGGAGTCGTCTAATTACAAATGTAATTACCTCAATGCAAATGTACCTTTATTGGGCTGTGAGATATGAAAGAATACATCAGGTGACCTATTGGTCTTTTTTGACCTTAAAATCTACCAATATATTACAAAAGATAACAAAATGTCTTTGCTCTTCTTTTCAAGTCCCTTATCTGAGAGTTCATGGGAGGCTGTTAAAATATGGAGTAGATTCTTATTCTAGTTATTTTTCCAAAAGTTTCAGGAATGAAACTTCTACCCATAGATATGAGAGTTCATATTCAGGCCTCAGCACTGGTGCTCTGCCAAGACCAAAAGAACAGGCGCTACTGCTTGCTGCTGTTTCAGAGTCTGCAAACTCAGGGAGACATCTATAGTTTTGCTTATCTTTATGTGAAGAATAAGGGAAAGATACCTACATAAAGTACAATAAATGAATACAGATTATGATTTAATACTAATATGTGTAATTAAACTAACCAATGCTATTAGGGAAATCAGTCATAAGTATGTCTGATCAGTCAGAAGTGCAAGTGTGGTAGAAGATATGCCTCCACAAGAGATACACAAGATTTTTTAGAAAAACAGTGGATAAGACAGTAATTGAAAAAATGATACATGCTTATTATTTGAAAAATAACCGGCTTATTTTTACAAGATCTGAAGTGAAGGATTAAGTCTAGTATAAAAGTTCATATCTTAGAAACGAAGAAAGCTGAAGCAGGCAGTGTTTTCTGGGGGAAGGGATGCTGTTGTAGAGGCACGCCAAGAAAGAAGGAAACTGTCTTTCCTTAACAGTTGTAGGCAGAATTTGTACCAGAGCCATGATACTAAGGCTGAATCACTAGAGGATGTGTTTAAAACAGCTTGGTCTATTCAAGTTTTAGAAGAGCTGATGAACTGCAGTTTCAGTAGGGAGAAAAAAAGGAAAAAAAAAGAAGAAAAGCAAAACTGTAGCAAGGCTGGGGCAAGACACCCATATGCTGACTTTCTGAGTAGCCGTTTATGTGATAGTAAAGGTAAGAAGCTTTTGCAACTTACTTTTTGCTACTCTTTCATTACATGTGCATGTGGAAAGAAGGCAGGATGGTATTAAACTGACATCCTGCCCCAACTGCCAGAATGTCTTGTTATGGCTTCAAAGTCTAGATTCACACAGCAGAAGGCACTGTCTGCTTTACTCACTTGCACACTAGTAAGGGCTCTCATACAGCCTGTGGGAAACCTGGGCTCAAATCCCTCTTCTGCTGTTGGAAGACTAGAAAATATAAGTCTTTTTCATTTCGTTGGTAAGAAGAAACTCAATTGCCAGACTGTAGGGTATTTTGAAATTGAGAACTTCTCAGTCTCTTCTGTTAGTTCTTTTTCATTTCACATGTCATACTTAAATGTTCTTCGAGTTAGAACAAAAATAGCTATCTAGTGACTTGAACACCTGCCTGGAAGATGGAGAACCTGAGTTTTTTGGTCCTGTTTGACTTAATGATAGAGACAAACAGGGTCTGTGTCAACTTGCTCTCACTCCTCTGTGTGTGAGCCATGGTGCTGCTCTCACCAGGGTTGTTGCTCAAGGCAGCACCACTGATGTTCCCAAAGGAGGAATTTGTTGACGACACACAAGGGTGAAACTTCCTGATGGGATTCAAACTGCATCTCTGGCCAAAGAGAATTACTGGTAAAGTTTCTTTTGCCCATGAGGATTACACTTTGGACTTTGGTTTGCAGGCTCTGCTCACTAGCTTCCCAGCTCCTGCATGTCTTTCTTGTTGTCCAGTCTGATTCATAATGTCTATATTTGACTGGACTTTTTTTGTGTTAAATTCCATCTTCATTTGATCCTGCCTATGTCCTGGCTTTGATTCTGTGATTGCTATTTGCAGTACAGGTCTCCAGGAAACCAGCAGGCTCTAAAATTCCCATTACTATTTTTGATATACAAATCCCACATGTTGATAGAAAGATCCAGGGGTAATTGCAAAGACAATATCTCCAAGCTATTGAGGTCCGTTTCACATGTTTTTCTTCAAAGTAGTTATCAATTCCTAGGATGTAAAAAAGTTTATTACGAAAATTTTGAACAGACTATACCATTCTAATAAACTATTCCTGTTTCATCTTTCTTTTTATGCAGATATCAAATTGCAGATCTTTGTCAGAAATGAGTTATCACAGCAGGGTGCAGAACAATAATTATTCATGCCAGGACTGCGGTGATAGACGTTACTCATAACGACTCAAATTAATCATAAGGCATATGATTGATGATGAGTACATCAAATTGTGTGGTGTGGACGCATGAGGACTGTGGATATTGTTAAACATGTCTTTGATCCAAAATCAGAGGTGATTTTTATGAGAGAGCTCAAATCATCTGGCTATTTTATTTAGTCATTAATATGGATCCACATAGCAAATAAAGGCAATCAAAGGCACGTCAGTTGCCACTGGCAACTTTAAAATCTCTGAAAGAAGAGGCTATAAACATTATTGCTTCACCATAGAATAGTCAGTGAAATATGCCAGGCATGTACGTGTAAGACCCATATATGGGTCTTAAGGTTTTACAGGTGGTGTCTCAAGTCTCAAGTCAAAGAGAAATCTAAAAAAAAAAACCACTTTAGGATAATTTTGATTAGGTAGAAGAAGGATTTGAGTTTTCCACTTTTGGGGATTTTGTTTCCTTTATCACATGCTTTTAGCTGATAATGAAGGGTTAGATGTTGCCTAGATTTATCTGTCCTTGCTGAAGCACTATGTCTCCACATGGCCTCCATAGATTTTGAGTTTGCCACAGGATGGATAATAAAGGCTTTTCACTTAGAACTCCTTTCTTTCTCATGTCCTCTGCACACATGAGGAGGGTGTGAAAGTAATCTTGGCTCTCACCCCTCAACATGGCAGTGAGCTGAGCTGAGCTGGCAGGGGTGGTAAATAGTCTACACTATAGAGCATTTGCAGGTTACTTTCTTTCTGGAGCAAGTAGGCAGCTGAGGCTGAAAAAGGGGTTGGAACTCTCTGAGTCACAATTTCTTCCTCGCCTTGCTCTGGAGGTGCTGTAACTACTTGCTGTCCCAGACATGGGCAATTGAACACAGGCTCAATTTGGCCCTCAATAAAGAAGAAATCATGAGTCTGAGAGAAATTGTTCCATTTCATGAACCAATTTTCTCATGAGAAGACACAGCACATCTACAGAATTTCTGCAAACAGCCATAGAAGACAGATGTATATTATCTGTGATGAGAGGAAATGGCTGAATTGCTTATTGGGAAAAAATTAGTTTCCTTGATGACTCATTATTTCAAAAATTGCCTGTCAAGTTAATAAGCAGACTTTATTATTATTATCGTTTATTATTTCTATTACAGTAGCACTCAGGGGCTGCAGTCAAAAACTGGGGTCTCACTGTGCTAAGCACCATGTACAAATAAAATCTTCTGGTGGTCTCTGCCCCAAGAAGCTTACTGTTTTGAATCCCGAGATTGCAAAAATTTGGGCATATTTTTTATTTCAAGTCTCTGGGTAAGTATTTTAAAACCACTTCTAGTGCTGCTAATCAATAAAGAGCTTTCTGCAAATAAACTGTTGACAAATTTTGCTTTTTTTTTTCCTAAAGGAATTTTTTACAGCAGAGAAAATATCTTGAAATGGTAAAACCATTCAAAAGAATCCTAATTTGTGTTTGTCCTTGGCAGACAGTGGCATAAGAAAATGTATGATGAACTCTGATTAAGAAGCCTGGACAACTAGTAAAAGTACCGACTGTTGTGGATTTGATTAGTTTCAAATCTTCAAGAGATGCCTAAATGGATAGATTCTAAAATAATCATTTTAGGTTGACAAAACATGTACAGTCAGTACACATATACATAAGATACTATTTGACAAGTAATAAGTTTCTTAACAATAATTTTTTTTAGCACTATTGCATTAAAAATGTAGCATTAAATGAAGTCATTCGGTACTGGGACCAGTAGAAAAATGATTTAGCAACTATTAGATCTAGGAAACAAAAAGAATATAAGTTCTTAAAAAGCTATTTTAATAGATGCTGAATAATAAGCAAATCATTGGGTACTGTGTCATGATGTCTTTACAGCTTTGCCTGTATTTTTAGTAGTAACTATATCTCCATAACTCCCACCTCCATATCTTGTCCATTATTTTTCCTTACTTAATTTGGCAAGTCTAATTGGTGATAATTTCAGAGTCACTGTATCTTCTTAAAGTAATTTATATCACATTCACCTAGCAGTATGAGCTGCCCACTCCTTGTATTTCAATGGAGGTTTTCAAAGAGAACAATTTGTTAAGAGTGTATTCACCACTTAATTTAGTGTGCTCAAAAATTATCTTCATAGTCTATAAAAATAACGGTACACCAATTTCAAAACTGTCTATTGGCAGAAGTGGAACCACACTTATTTGCCTAAGGCTTGAATTTGACATTGTCTTTTGATATTAGTCTAATTTATATACATTTGATGTTGAGTAGTTTATTTCTCAAAAACATAATTTGAAAATCACAGAGGCAGAATTTATTCAGTATTTTTTCCTGAAATGTAAAAATGTGAGTTTTTTAAAGGAAAAGTTAAGCGTTGCTTATGTATCTAGTTTATATTCCTGTACAGTACACTACCAAAGCTTCTGTTGTGGCATTTCCTAAGTGCAAATGAGGAAAAACTCCAAAGGCCGATGATTTAGACTTTTCTCGACTTTAATGGAACTTTTCGTTAATATTCCAACTCTCGAGTGTCATTTTCTCTTGGTCTTACTTGAAGGCTATTGCTCCTTCCAGTCAATTACACTGCACTATTTTTTCAGTTGGCTTTTCTTAGTGAAGTGTAGTTTATTTACAAAATTAACAACTGCCCTGTCCCATAAAATTAATTGCAATACAACACAGTGTGCATCACCAACCTGCCCAATGTAATGCAACAGATTTCAGGTAAAGGTGAGAGTGGAACCTCACAACTGTTTAAGCATTTCATCCCAACATCTTAAATGTCTGAACATCATCTCCAGTGTATCTTTTTTATAAGCAGAACAATAAAAATGTTCATGAATCAGTTCAGAAACTGAGAATTAGTTCTCGTCCATGGTGTTGCTCCAGTGTAGTGATGCTCCAGTGTGCATTAGCTGCACATTTTGATATATTAAAACATCAAGGTATAGTAAGCAGCCTTATTCCTT
The DNA here is from genome assembly GCF_047716275.1 of Strix uralensis. Classification (NCBI taxonomy): domain Eukaryota; kingdom Metazoa; phylum Chordata; class Aves; order Strigiformes; family Strigidae; genus Strix; species Strix uralensis. The sequence continues at coordinate 101,875,924 of NC_133975.1, read as the reverse complement.
GATGTCTGAGGGGCAACCATATAATTTTGATATACCTTTTAGAAAATTATTTTCCAGGATTTTTTCCAGTAAAGATGTCCCTCCTCCCAAGTATTACTGGCTGTCTTTCTATCTGTACTTTTCAATTAGTTCTGAAGAATGCCATTGTGTACACTGAGTCTGGGAAGTGAAGTAATCAGGTAATATTCAGAATCACTGAGTCATGTAATCTGATTATGAATGTTTACCTTGTGACTCTGCTACAGAGGAGAATCAAAGCAGTGGGAAGGACACATGGCGAAAACTCTCAGAAGTTTATCTTTCTGAAATGAATATTCCTAACTAAAAACAACATTTGCAGTAACAGATTAAAAATAACAACCCTTTTGTGCTTTACAGTAAAGCTTCTCTTTTAACTTAATAGGTCAGGTAGTAATTCTTTTATCCTTACTTGATATCCTCTGCTCAAGTTTGCTCATAGTTATCATATTAGATGTGAGGCTACCATAGGAGAATGAATCAAAGAATTTTGGAAGAAACTTGTTGGTTAAATCTTTTGGAGAGTGGGTATTGGTGATGCAGTTGTTTCTTTGAAGCACTGAGACTGCCTGATGTTCTACAGCAGTAACAGAAGAATGTTAGATTAATGGATGCCTTATTTGTGTTCACAGTGGTTCTGTAAGAGAGAAAGACAAGGGATAAATTGGAAAAGAATTAAAAATTCAGAGCCAATGAGAAACAGAAAACAATCTAAGGATCTCAAAAAAGCGATAGACTACATAAGGATTGGGTTGAGATGAAGTCTGAGAAGAATATAGAAGTCTGGTGAAACAAAGCATCTTCAGAGATATGAGCTCCTAAGTTCTTCTGAAGATTAACCTGAATTAATGACAAGTAGAATATCTGTTGCAAGGTCATTTCAGATCCTAAAAATACCTTGAAATGAGCAGATCTTTTTAATGAAAAATTGTGTGCGTATGAATAATACCAAGAACAGTAGGCTGAGGAGAAGCTATTATGGTTTATAGGCTACAAGTTCCCATATCTACTGATATCAGTGATGATTCAGTCACCCTCTTACACAAACACAATTTACGAGGTTCTATTTTTGTCCACAGAACCTGACAGTGTTCTTATAGGGTGGCTATGTTTCAAGAGAGTACGCATCTCCCCATCGGCAAGCGAAGGCAAAGTGGGTGGGAGAGAGGAGAGAAGGGGAAGAGCCATCATTCATTCTTGAATTCACTGAGTATCACACAGGGCAAGAAAAAAGTGAGAAAGAATTGTGGTTCTGTGATGTGAGTGCAAATCCAGTAACTTCTGGGACTGTTCGTGGCATGCTGCATGATGCATTAAGATTTGCCAAATTTACCAGTCTGACCCTACCCCACTCCTATCCCAAAACTTACAATATCTATACCAGGGATATATACTCCACTGAGTGCCCTGGCTACACTTTCTGGCTAGCTACATGGTCCAAAAGTGCCAGGGAAGCTGGATGTTACCTGAATTTTCACATACAAAAGAATGAAATACTCATAAAATGTGCAACACCTGTTGTGACCCATGCATAACTGGTTCAGATTGCACTGCAATCCCTCATGAGAAACACCCTGTAACCTCTACAGTCTGGATCAAGCCTAGATGTCTGGCAAGCCTAAATACAGTTCAACTTTCCGTGGTTATTGCAAAAAAGTCTTACAGCCATTTCTTTCCATTAAAGTCCTGATGACTGACAAACACTCTGTTTGCTCCAGGATTGACTCTTCCTCCTTGGGAAGAGATAGTGCAACTGAACACAGCTCAACCTTCATTTGTTTGGAATCACTTCATGTATTTCTCCTCTGCTGGCTGATTTCTTAATGTCTGCAAATATCATTCTCTCATGGAGGCTTCATTAACAATAATTTTTCTTTTTTTATTTTCTGCAGGCACATACCAGCTCAGGAAGAGTGGTTTCCAGTGGGAGGTAACCTTTGCCCTTCAGTAGTCTAAGGTTTCCATTGCTGACCTCTTTTCTTCATCAATCACTATTTTTCCTTTCCATGTCTTCTATGAACTGTCTTGATTGTTATTACATATAACACATCAGAATATGCTGAACTTGACATTTGATGAAGGGATGCCATTGTAAATTATTACCTTTTACAGATTGTTAAAGGTATGAATGCAGAACCACAGCAATTACAAAAAAACAAGCCAACTGTCTTACAGAATAGGTACAGTTAAAAATTTTATTGGACAAGTCTGAAATTTTGGGTTAATTCGGGTCTGAATTTTTTGGGTTATTTTATAGTTGCATCAGTAAAAGAAATTCATTGGGATAGAGAAGCTGGATCACTCATGGAAGGTGTGGGTGCTTGGAGAGGTAACCAAAATTTTGAATTGATATTTCAGTGAAAAAATATTGATATGTAATGTGTATCTAGCATTAGGTAAAAGTGGAATATGTGGAAAAGCAAAATTGCTAGCCTTTTAAAAGCACGAGTAAATATGAGAATGTCTGATTCTCACTAATCATGTGGCAATAAAACAATCTAAAAACCCCACATGCATTTACCAGAAATGCTAAGAGGCTGTTAACACTGTATAAACAACTGACTGATCCATCTTGACTGTCTCATAAAAAGCCCAAATATTATATTTTTCCATTATTAGATCTCGTACCTAGGTATCTTTGCAGTTATATGCCTAGGTTTTATCACCACATCTGCTCATTGGGAGATATTTGGGTTTTAATCTTTTTATCTTTTTTTTTTTTTTTTTAACATTGATTGGTATTGGAAAGGGCTGATTGATTTGAAATTCACACTTCATTTTTTAACTCCTCTAATGATATAAGGCCTTGTTGAATTCTAGATGATTTTTCTGTATCATGTTCTTCAGCTTTTTTATCTTTAGTTAGGTACCATTAACCTTTCAGTGATGCCATCTCTGTGTTTTAGACTGGTCAGATTTTGTCTTCTGCTTTCTATCTCTGCTCTGTACATTGATATTTTTCTCATTTATCTCTTTATATTTAAATAGTACCAGGAATGTTTCTTTTGATGAATGTATTTTGTGATGAATGTCACTCTCAAATTCCCTTTTTATGACCTTGACGTTGTTAATTTGGACTTGCATTTCAAATCAGAAGCCTGATTCAAACCTGAGGGCTGCAACTTTACTTGTAACCAAAGGTAACTGTAACTAATGGTAGTTATATAAGATGTGCCAAGAGTGTGAATACAGACTTCATAGCTTATTAGCATGGACTGCTAAATGGAGTTCTTTGGGGAAACATTAAATAGACAGTTTAGACAGTTATGGGGACACTTATTTTCTCTCCTTCTGCTAAAAGCCCTGTGGTATGCCTACCACCATCCTCTGAATTGGGTGATTTTCTTATCACTGAGGTCCTTTGGCAATCTACTAACTTCTTCATCTCTCAGATGTGGCCACTGGTTGCATGAGACCCCTTTCATAGGTATGACTCTTTGCATCTTCCACCTCCTTAACCTTTATCTGGCCTGGTGCTGTGTTTAATACTTTTACTCTACCAAGATATTGGACACCTTGTTCAATAGTTGAAGGCTATAATGCCGTGATAGCTTTAACCAGACACTTTGGGTTTCCTCACATCCAGTCTATTCCCACCACAGTTTTCTCAATATTCAGTTTACTTTCCTATTTAGAAGTGGCAAGTTAAAATGAAGGCTATCATGTTTGCCTTAGAAAACTTTGGGCCATAGAAAATACCCTGCATCCCTTTGACTGATTTATTTCAATTATTAATGTTTAGTTTTCTAAGCTCATTATTACAGAATTGTTTGCAAGGGAGTTCAGTAGTTGTCTGTCCCCTGTCCCACAACACTGTGACGAAATAAATTGTTTCCACCGCAGCCCAGTAAGATGCCCAGTTCCACTGATAAGCACGGTGATATATTCCTTCCCTTCTGCTCATCTGCCTTTCTGGTTTTCTTAAGTGTCTACAGCATGACCAACTGCAATTAGATCTTCACCCTCCAAGTGACTCAATCCTTCTGTCATACAGCTTGCCTGTTGATATAACATCTGCTATACAGAACAGTTACATCCTATATTTAGTAGGTTTAAACCACTATGACATAGAAATCTCTTAATTTCAACTGCAGCAAGCTGGGGAGTCAAATTCCATTTCTGTGCATGAGTAAGAGGCAACTTCCTTATACTCTGCCTGTTCAGGAATTTCTGGTCATCTGGGATAAACCTCAAGATTCTGAACACTTGAGCAATCAAAGCTGAGACTAAGGTTTGGTTTAGGACCATTTAAACCGAGTCTCAGTTAATTCTGGTGATAATTTAATGATAAATTGTGACACCATGATGTCCCAATGTTGATGGAAAAAACAAACACACTAATCCCTTTCATCTTACTGACTATGCCAAGAAATTCTGCATGAAACAAAGAAATATCCTACTGGAACTGCAAATAACTGATCCTGACTCCTACACCTAGAACAACACATTCTGTACTCTTCAGACCAGGGTCTACCATCCTGGTTTCTTCCTCAGCCCAGTGTAAAGACACTGAAACATGGGGAGTCTGGGCTTACAGAAACTCCAGCTGAGCCTCTTGCTCAATTTGAACCTTATCTGGAATTCTTAAAGAAAGGGCCAAGCAGCAGGGCCCCAAGGGTCCAGTCAAATCCAACAGCCAAATAGCATGTGCTTCATCTTTTCCTGCATTTATTACTATTGTTTTTAAAAGGATTTACTGGTGTTGTGGTTTGAGCCCAGAGGGCAACTGAGCACCATGCAGCTGCTCACTTCCCCCTTCCCCCTCAAGGAATGGGAAGGACAAAATAAAACAGAAGGCTCAGGAATCAAGACAAGGACAGGACTCCCCCATTTGCATAGGTTCCCTCCTTGCAACTCCTCCTCACAACTCCAACTCCTCCTCCCAGGTTCCCCTTCTTAAATACATTATCGCAGAGGTGCAACTAATTGACTTGGCCTTGGTGCGAAGGCGGGTGTGACTTAGAGCCATGGGATCTTCGAGAAGCTTCTCACAGGGGGCCACCACTGTGGCCCCTCTCCTGCTACCAACCCTCCTTTCCAACCCTGCACTATGGTTTTGAAAGTATACCTTATCCTAGCCTGTACAGTATGTTCCTTTCTTCTTTCTCAGAGATCACTCCTTGCTTTCAACTTCATTTTATTTGTAATTCCTAAATAGCAAAGACCAGAAACAGAAGATGCACTTGTGCAAGAATTAGTTTTAAAATCAGATTGAAGACAAACGAAAGATGTGTAGTGACAGAGAACTTTTAGTTCAAAATCTTTCAGATTTTGTGCACCAGGAGCTTTCTTAATTTCTCTTATTTACTTGTGGCCACACAGTACACAAAATCACCTGTGCCAATGATTAGAATTCAGATTACAGAAAAGAGAACAAACATCCGGCCTCATTAGTCCAACACTGCTATTGCTCACACAGAGAGGGTCAGTTTTGGGAACAAAGTTAAAAAACCTTTGTTGCCGTCTTAGGCAAACACTGTGTGATGAAGGCACACTGACATGGTTGCTGGTTCTTGGAGATCTCCCTTCTTCTCTCTCAACAGAAAAATACCATCTTTTCATTACAGTTAAACATTAAAGATATCTAGTCAGACTGTCATGCCATAGCTTTTAAAAACATAGCTAAGTCCCAATCTTTTTGCTTAAGTTGGGGAAATTCCTGTTTTTATTGTGCTGGCATTTATCTTACCCTTATCAGTTTTATATTGACATTGTTTAAAGCTGTACTACTGGTGATTTACAACAGCATTTCAAAGGGTATACTTAGGTCTCTAGTTTCAGAGAGATTTCTCACTTCTTCTCAGAACAAAACATACATGCAGTAGCACATAATTTTGATTAATTTAATAAAATAGGCAAGATTCTCATTAGCTGGGGTAGCTCCTTTGGAGTCAATAAAAGTAGATTGTAATTGGATGTCAATTGGTCTAGCTGCACCTCCAGCAATAGACCTATCCTCATTTATAGCAGCTGAGAATTTAGCCCAGTGTTCTGGCACAAATAAATACTATTATTTTGTAACTAAGTTTTATTTTTAGGTTGTTGTTCGATCTCTTGTAGGGTGCTCAAAAGTTTCTACCTATTTAATCTATCTGCTTTGCTTGCTGTGAGTCTGTTCCTCAAAAATGTCTAAGGCAGGGCAGCAGCCCACACATAAGCACAAGCGAGACAGAAGGAGAAGGAGTGAAAACAAGAAGTCAGTGGAGCAGTGCCAAGTTTCACTAGTTGAGGATCTGCTCCGAAACATTTTCAGTTCTTCTTTCAGTCTTGCTAATGCTGGTGTGTAGCTTGAGTCTTTGGTTTGAGTCCTTTGGGAAATACACTAGCAATAAGAATAGAAAAGCAATTTAGGTGGCATCTTTGATCATCATTGCTGTCAATCAACCCAGGGCTTGGCATTAACATATGCTCTTCAGAGGAAAAACTAATCTACTCCATTTGGTAACATATTAGAATCATTAATATTACAAAAATGAGACTGAAAACCTGAAGTTTTTTGTTGGAAACCTGTGGAAAAGAGGGTGAAAAATGTATTTAGTGTTCTTTTCTTTGTTGGAAAACCATGATTCACTGAAACAAGACACTACTGATAGCAAAGTATTTTTAAAATGCATTTTTCATTTTCAGCTTCCAGGAATAAGTTTAATGTTAGCGAAATGCTCTATGTTAATTTTTTAAATTAAAATCTCATTTCCAATTTCAAGAGCTTTTTTATTTACAATTTTAAGCTAAATATAGTAAGAAGAGAAAACAAACTGAAACACAAATAAAACAATCAAACACTATGATAGACTTATGCTGAGTTTGTTTTCAGTTCATTGTTTTTTTAGATGTTTTCAGGGCTTTGACTTTTTTTCATCCAGAATCAGGCTGAGAAATTTTCTCTAAATCCTAATTTTCTTCCAGGAATGGAAGAAATATTTGGTGTTCAGTTCTAATCAGTCCCTTTATAATTTTTAAGGCTGAAAAAGAATCTCTACAGTCAAATTATCTAGATAACAGAGACTGTAGATACCAGAATGAAAAATAAATACTTTTATAAATACTTTTTCTTCAATTATATTTTTTAAATTTCTGACAGTGATCTATCTTCATTAACCTCTAAGCATTCTTAAAAACTCGTTTCTTTCTGATCATGCCTGCACTGAGCAATGCTGTGTGTTATGACATATATGACTCAGCCCAGCAATATATAACATGTCTATTTCATTACTTCGCTAATAAGAAAACTGCGAGAAAGCCAGCACAGGGTTTAGCTGAGGATCTCTTTTAGTCATAGGTCCTACAGAAACCTAGTGCCATGAAAAAACACACTGAAGCTCATCAGAATCTTTATTCAGTATATGTTTTGTAATATGGTTATGATTATGTATTTATTTTATTTATTTTGTTTATTGTCATTACATATATGAAGTGTGGTGTAGAGTTAATGAAAAAAGCATCTGTTTTATTACCACTTTCAATTGTTTCACAGTTGGATGAAAATTATTGAAATAGATTATATTTTAAGAGTACTTTTTCTCCCGAAAACTTTAAAGAAAAAAAATCGTATGACTATAGAATTGGTCAAAATGAAGTAATTTGAAATTCTATACTGAAAAAGAGACATTTCACACAAACTGAAAAGAAACCAGCACTTTACCCATCTTGAGTGTTTAGGCAATTGTGAGTAGATCCATTTTAAAGGAACAAACAAAGGCATAAATGACCTGACCTCTAGAAGTTTAGCTTAATAGATTGCAGCTGGGAAAACTGTTTTTAGTCGGAGTCAGTAATCATCAGAACAAATTATTGAGAGAGTGTACCACAATCTGCAATCTTGAAATCAAGATGGTACACTTCTTTGGAAGGTATGCTGTAGGTAGAGAGAAACGTGGGAAGCATGCTGGGCTCTGCTCTGGAGGAAATCCAACAGGGCAGTCAAAGCAATCTCTTCTGGGTTTAATTCTGAGAAACTGCGAGTCACACTTGATTCCCCCCAAACGACAATTCTTGTATCTCACAGTTAGAGACTCTTGTGTTATATTATTTCCACGGCAGAATAAAATTGAAAGTGTTGCATGACACGTACTAAACAGAATGTGTTAAGATGTCTGTCTTAGTTACCCAGAAAAAAATCTGGAGTAACTCAAGAATTTGGCTCATTGATTTTAGACTTTACACTTAGCAAAATGTAAAGGCAAGTGTAACTGAAGAAGTATCAAAGTCACTTGGAGTTAATCTGTTTTAGGTAAACTGATACAATGTTGTTAAATCATGTTTATAAAAAAACACAAAGGGCTCAAGAGAATTGGTACAGAGAGCTTAAAAACATGCTTTTTTTTTAATGAGTCAGAAGAAGAGCTGTCCTTTCTAAATATTCTGTTACTTCCAACTGCCTAGCTTAGTGCCTACTGACGTGATGCAGAGATTTGGCAGAGCATAAATATTTTTTAAAGCTTACTCATTAACACCTTGGGCCCATCCATCAGCATGATTGACATCAAAAGACAAAGCAATTTTTTTTTTTTTTAATAGGACACAACATGTATGAAAGACTTGTGGGCTAATGCGGCACACCTGACAGATGTGTGAGTCATTTGACACAATGGGTGGTATTCATGAACACTCTTATCACCTTGCAAACGACTCAGTATAGCATTCCTCCTTATTTTCTGAATCCTTCTTTCTTCAAAATAAAAAGAATTTAGGAATAACTGCACAGGATTCAAAGCAATCATTTATATGCTCCATCCCTGAGATGCCACTAATAATGATGTTCATGACATTATCTGAAAGGTTGTTAGGAAAATAATAAGGACTTCCTGAACTGTGTCTAAGACATAGGCTTCACGTGTTCCATGCCGTGCACTTTATATTATTGCACCAAATGAATCCAGTAAAGACTAATTGGCATGAGTGAGTAACATAGCAGTGCAATAAAGATAACTTGTCACCTTTTGCTCGTCTGCTCAATATTGTCTCTAAATGGTAATAGGTTTCATTATATCCTGCTGTATTTAATGGAGATTCAGCAGACAGAATATGCAAAAGTGAGAGAATCACAGTAGGTTTTAAAGTAACATTACCTTTACAAGGGAGGAAAAACAACAGAATGCCCAAAAGATGTCTCCTGATTGAAAAACAAGTCTATGAGAAATAGGCACTATGAATGTGGAAACTTTCAAAAATTTCAGCTTTCTTTTAAGTGATCTGGAAGTCTTTTGCCAAATATTTCAGATGGTTCCTCTGTCTATCTGTAGTAACAAAGGTGGCTGTATTCTGTGGCTTGACCTGTGAACTTAGACTGTGCAAACCAGACTGATCCACACTCATATTCATCATGTGTGTCAGGCCCTGCTTCTCATCTTCCATCATGTGTTTTCTGGACTTTTCACCGTGGTGCCTGAAACTCATCTTCATGACTCTTATCTTGATCCAAATAGTGGCATGTTTTCTCTTACTCTGTAGCTCTGAGATGAAGCAATTACCTTCTGCACAGGTAACAAACTCATTTCCTTCTAATAACCTAAGCATTAGGCAATGGTAGCCACAGTTTATTTTTGAAGGACTGAGCTCTCTTCTGCTGTGGCTGATGAAATCCTGTCTGGACAATCAATATATGGCTACCCAGAGCACTCACTTTTACTTGCAGCAATTGAGGAACGAGAATGAAGAGCTTATCTGAAAGACTGAAGATCAGAGGACCCTGCAAATTATTTAGCTATCAGTCTTGCAAAACACTGTACTGGTGCCTGGTGCCTGTTGTGTTCTCAGAAGGTTCTGGAAGTAGAACTGGGATATCGATGAATTGTTTCATCAATCTGCAAAACCAGAAAGCGTCCCTGTAGGTGATACGACTCCCAAAGTCCAAGAAAGCTATGGAAAATAGGAATGACATCTGTTGTCATGTAAAAATAGTCACAATAAAAAGGCATAAGTAGAATGCCATAAAAATACTGTTTCATTTAGCACAAACAGTTTTCTAGCAGTCAGAGTCAAAAGTGCAGAACAACACTAAAATAGACTGAAATAAAAAATTACTAAAGCCGCAAAGTGACAGATCACATCTATGGTTATAATATCTAAATCCTCATCTGCCCTCTTGTTCTCTTTTCCCTTTCCAAGTCTTCGTGTAGGTGCAGAGCAATCCAGGCATGGAATGAGGGGTGACTGCTAGATCTGTAGGATTTCTGAGCTGTTGAATTCCCAGTTCCATCACCTATAATGTCTGCAGGATTTAATAGCTTTCCAGAGAAGTTTGAGGAAAAAATGATATGAAGAAGTCTTAATACTTGATAACCAGGGAAGTTTCAACAAGATGAGAGGCACATGAACTTTGTCCCCGGGGGATCAGCGCAGTGATTCCTGCTAGCTCCTCCATTGGAATCAGCACATGCTCTTGTTTCTGCAAAAAAAAAGGTATTTGGACTTCGGATTTGCTTGTTGGCATTACAAAAAAACCCAGTACCCAGTTCCATGGCATCTCTAGGTTTTGCTGTTCCCGGCTCCCTTCCTTCCATGCCATGCCAGCCCACAGTCACAGTGGCACTGGGTGTCCCATGTTTCTCTTCAGTGTTTCAGGCTGAAGTTGTAGTGCTCTTTTTTTAGCCCGTATTTGCTGGACAGCTGGTCTCCTCTAGATGTCTGTAACGGGAAGTAAACATAGTCCATGCGATATTTCTATTTCTTGGTGTTTCATAAACATATGTGCAGGAGCTTTTTAGAAGCCTGGGAACCATCCAAATTAGAGGAGCTTCTCAGTTATATAGATGGTATGCCAAAATCTCACCTAGAGCTAATCTGAATGATTAGGATCCTTACTACATAAAAAGTCTACTGAAGGAGGTAAATGGAACCTGTCACAACTCATACTGACATTCCGGAAATTTAGGGTACTAGAATGGATTCTGTTGCATATGTCATGTTCTCCTTGTGTCTGTTTCCAGGGTCCAGTTCTTGTCTGGTTGCATAAACAGTGCACGTCCCCTTCAAAAAATAAACAAAAGCAGAGTTTTCAGGGCATTTCAAAGAGAACAACCCCTAAAAGATGAAAGTCTCAATTATTCCAGGTAGCATTGTTGGCTCATCCATATTTCCTTCTATCAAGATGTTACTAACCATGGGGTACTGTCCTGTATGCTGGGAATGACAGTGGCAGCAGCACTGGAAACACAGTGTTTCTCAGCTTGCTTCAAAGCACATTCACTACTCTTTTGTTAAAAGCTTCACAAAGATGTGGGATAACCTTTTTTAGAGACTGATGTGTGGGAAAGAACGGAGTAAGAGGGATCAGCTGTGACTGAGTTTGATTCGGTTAGAGGTGGAAAAGCTAGGGCTTTGGACTTTTTAGCAGTGAAACCAGGCCTTTAAAGCCTCATGTTGTTTTTGGCAGACATTCTCCTCCTCCCCATCTTATTTACACTCTCTGTTCACGTCGGCTTCTCTTTGCAGCCTGTTATTTGCAGAGCAGATCTTCTTTGCACTTCCTTCTGCCAGCCTCCAGCTGATCATGAGCCACAGAACAGTCACCCAGAAACCTGTCACCACTGGAATGGTGCACCAGAACGGGGGATACGGAGTTGGACCGCAAACCCTGTACGACAGGCTGTGGAAGAGGCTGAGTCAGCCCCTTGCTCAAAAGGCCATTATAGCATTCAGTTGCTGATCTACTTGCCATGTGTGATTGCACATTGCTGTTAAAATGGCATATTGGCCCTAATCCTGAAAAGCTTTCAGACATGTATGCATTCAGTGAGATAAAGGACTATAGGGAGATGCCTACATTTCCTGTAAGTACATCATATTGGTAAAAAAGGATAGGTGCAGTGATCTCAAAGTATTTTGTGATAAAAAAGTGTGGGCAGGAACATAAATGCACATATATGTGATTTGCACATATATATATATATAGAGAGAGTACATCTCTGTAACTGCACGACATTACCACAGGGATAATAAGGCCCACAAATAGCATAGTCAACAAATTTAGCTTGCTATTTTTGTGTCTTTCATTCGTGAACTGCCAAGTAGATTGCTATATCCTCGAATTTATCTTTGAAAATTATCTACAAATAACTTGTCTGTGAAACTCGTTTGACAGGGTGCCTTACATGATCACCTCTCTATCGATCCACTGAGAATATGAGTTTGTTCTAGTCTTTAAACTAGTAAGACTAGTTCTTTAGCTCAGCCTGTAGCAGTTTGTGCTCTCAACTCTCAAAATTCATTTAACATTGGGGACACCGTGCAAAACTCTTAGAAACATAAGAGTTTTTATTCTGCATCTGACTGAGAGTGTGACATCAAATTTCATACAATATCATACATTTCCCACTGCTTAGTATACAGCAACATGTAAGGAGAAAGACTGGGAACTTGAGACCCCTCGCAGCTCGATGAGCATGCGAACCATACAGTGCTGCTCTTGCAGTCTTCGCTGTCAATGCGAATCAAGTATGCCAGTGATAGACTTGCACAACTACAGTATCTAAATTACATAAATATAAATGAATTACATATATGCATGTCTGTCTACTGTGCATGTATGTATATATTTTTATATATACATATGTAGATTTACTGGCGACAACGTTTTTATTTTAGCAGATTGTCAGTTCTTTCAGTTAATCCAAAGCATAAATACTAATGGTATCTTGCACAGTCTGTCTCTCTCTGTCTCTGTGTTCAAAATATTTCAGTGAAAAAGAAGGAATTTCCAAGGTAGAAATTTCCTTGAGAAATCCTTTTTTTTAGTTGATGAGTCTGATGAGTCTCAATTTTTGTTGGGGTAAAGCAGTGTTTCCTGGTGAAGAGGGACCAAAGGGGTTTTTACCTTATTAATGCCTTAATACCAGCTAATGCAGCATGTACATTGCAGGCCACAATTTCTTTTTTGCAGTTCTGTGATTATACAGCTGGTACACTCCAGGCTGCCTGCCTTCCCACGCTGAGTCCAGTTTGTCCATCTTGTTAGCAGTTATGTACACCTCAGTGCTGCTTGTCCGGGGAATTTAACAAATCTGTCTCTAGATATAGGTGCTCCTGGTGCTCAGGGGTTAGTCATTTCAAATATGCCAGGGTTCATTGCCTAGGGAATAGGCATGGAAATTCTGAGTCAAATATTTTTTTTTCCTTGCATGTGAACCCTACAATGATTTATCAAAACCTTCAGCTCCTTATATTTTATCATTTCCTCAAAGACAGCCAAACTTTTTTTCCTGCTGACTGGTCTTGAATGAACAGGGCTATTGGGCAGCAAAAGAACTGCTCTGGCAAGTCACTGAGTGGGTCTTTGTGCAGGTCATTAGTAGGCTGGGTACCTCCTGAGGAGCTGGAAATCCTATCAGCCTGCCAATGGCACTGTCAGTTCAGATAAGCAGGTACCATGATTTTTCTTAGTTTTCTGTCAAGTGGAGGCTTAACAATGTTTCTTGAAGAAAACGATGTTTTGAGAACACTAAAAGCAAGATTACATGATGTTTGTGTAAATTTAATTCTTTCCCACCAGCCAGCAGTGCGGCCCATGATGCTGAGGATGAACTAGAGCCTAGTGCCCTGCCTCACCCTATCTGCATCTTTGGTGCTTTAACAAAACTGGTCTTTCACCCCCCTTCTCTACCAAGAACTATATTCCCTGAAGTAAGGCTGGACCTGGGGCACTCTCCATAGCAGAAGGGCTATAATGGGGAGAAGCTGCACTGGATGCTACAAGCTTCTGCCTTGTCCAGGCTCAGTTATGTCTACTGTGTTTGCACATGATCATTTAATACTCAAAAACAGGTTCACTGGCAGGAACCCACATCTTCTGAACTCACAAACTACAAGAAAGCCTGAGGTGACAGAATCGGAAAAGACTGCATCTTGAAGATACATCATGTGGTGCATCAAAACATGCTTCAGTCCACATTGAAAGGGGCCTTACTGTGCTACCCTTATCCCCAAGCAGCTGTCTAACATTCAGGCTGTGACTCTTCGTGTTCCAGACCGTATGTGCTTGCTGATCCACTACAAAACTGTAGTCACAAGGTGATTAATTGTCGTTGATTTCTAATCCTAATCTTAGCTACTTGTTTTTGAGCTTTAAAAGAAAAAAAATCGTGAGGGTTTTTTTTTTTTTTTTTTTTTTGCTAAACAGATATTACCATTGGCATTAAATAAAATTTAGTTTGAAAATTAAGATATTGCTTGATAAAAATTGCAAGCAGCTTTTGTAATTCAGTAATTGATTTATTATAGTAAGCATCCCCTTTTCACTAATATAGAAAAGATATACACAAAACTACCTTCCTTAGAAAGATGTTGGCCGCAAACTGGCAATGTTTGATAATAAGAACATCTTACCATCAGAGATAAAGGAAACTTTTTTGACAACACAAACCAGTGTTTTTCATCTGTATGTGTTTTATAGTTTAGCATATGTTGGCTTCACATACATACAATTAAAAATCTTGCATTTTCTTCGACCAGACAGCAAAATATATGTGTAAAATTACAACATAGCTAAAAATAAATTTAAAAAAACCCGGAAAATGAAATAGATTTAATCAGAAATGGAGGACCCCCCCCCCCCCCCCGAACTTTAGAATTATGCATTATGCATACATTTTTATAAGTATAGTTTTAGCATTTAAAGTCTCACAGAGAGGTTTCGCAGGATAAATCGGAGTGAAAATCCCCCCCCTCCCAAGTTCAGCTCTAACAGACGTTTTGCCCGGGGAGCGGTACTCGCCACGCGCTCGCGCCGCACGGCACGCGGGGCCAGGCCCACCCGCGCGGGCCGCAGCCTGCATTCTCCCCGGCCGCCACCAGATGGCGCTGTGACCCCTCGTACCGCTCCCGGCCCCGCTCCCGCCGCCGGCCCCGGCCCCGCTCCCGGCCCCGGCCCCGCTCCCGGCCCCGGCCCCGTCCCGCTGCACCCCTCCCGCCGGCACTTCCAAAAATCAGGCTCCGAGGAGCGGAAACAAGATAACCCCCCCTAGTTTCCTTTTGTTGGATGACTCATATGTTGCCACTGTTTAGGTGAGGCACAACACGGACCGTGCCAACAGGTACTTGGTGGTGGCGGCGGCGGGAGGGAGGGCGCCGGGAAACGAACCGGCCGGTGCCGGCTCTGTGACCCGCGGGGCCCAGCGCCCCGCTGCCCGTGGAGGGCCCGGCGTCGCCAGCGGGAGGAGCAGGCGGCTCGGCCCCCGCAGGGGCGCCCCTTCCCTTCCGCACCTCGAGCCCCAGAGCACCCCCTTGGAACTCAGCCAGCGCCGCTTCGGCCTCGGGGTCCCTGCGGGGCGACTGCGAAACCCGAAACCTTCCAGTCCCGCGGGCGTGACCTCAGCCCCGCTGACACCGACGTGTCGAAAGCGGTGCCAGGGGGTGGCTGCGTGTGTGAGGGCGGGGGCTGCGCGCGGGCTCGGCCCTGGCCAGCCCCGGCCTCGGGCCTGATGAGTCACCCCGGGGCAGCGACAAACTCCGGTGTGCCTGAGTGAGCGCCGTGCCGTATCTCGGTCTGTGAACGCATGGGGATAGATCCTCAGGGAAAACAGTTCCGTGATCGTCAATAGGGATGAAGGTGCCAAGTTCAGATCCTAACGTAGCATTCCTGTATCGGAAAACTTAACCTTCAAGCGTCCTTTCCTCACCTCATGCTCTCGCATCGATGCTGCCTTTTGTCTGCCTTGTCTGTCGCAGCATATAGATCCTGTTCAGGGTGGAGGCTGGCTGCTAATTAATACATCTGCACAATATTTACACAACACCTGGCACACTTGCTGCTTTTACATTATACAGTATTCAGTAATAGTGATAAGTAAGACCAATGGGCAAAAATAAATTAAAATAATCAGTTTTATGCATTTGTCTTAATGGTGGCTGTTGACTAATTGTGTTCTTTGAATGTGAAACTTGTGGAACACAAATTTAGTAATTTCACTTGGCGCTGCCAGCTCTGTTTTAAACGGACTGTGTCTACAAGCAAGCTGTTTTCCCGTGCTCTGGAAATGGGGTGAGTGCTTATATAATGTTTCAGTATCTGAATTCAGAGGGAGAGGAGTCTCACTGCAGGGTTAATATACTGGTATAAACAAAAGTCATATCAAGGATGAATGTGGGGAAAAGTGATCGTTATTATGAAAACCACTTCCATGCCCTCATATTTCCACATCTTGGATTTTTTAGAAGATGTGACTTTCCAAAATGAGATTAAGGCAGTCGTCTGTGGAGCTGCTTGGAAAATAAAACCACTGCTTTTTATCATACGAGCCCTTTCAGTGGATTAAGTGAAATATGGCCGAGACATTTTGTTCTTTTCTAGTTAAGCAGGCTGTATGAGTTTTGAGAAATAATGCTTGAAAAAAGGCATTTCACTCACGTTTATTATCTCTGATGTTGTTTTTCTCAGGGATTCTAGAGGTGTTTGAATTATGAATTATCCACCCAGCTAATTCATTGCCTTTAGGGCAAAATAATTTATTCTGAATAAACATTCTTGTATGTATATGTAGATGGCTACTCCTACATATCCACACACGTAATTTTTACAATCTAACTAGTAGAGAGGCTAAAGAACTTATGCCAACATGTGCGAGTGGGAGGCATCAATTATTAGATGAAGTGGTTGAGTCCAGAGTACAAGTAATTGTGTAGAAACATCCATTTTTTTACGAGCTGGATGACACACTGAGCCTGGCTGGTGAAAAACATTTTAAAGTAATTTATTTTCTCTCTTTAAATGATAAACATTTATTTCAAGTCTCTGCTTATAGTGGGAGGTCTGTTCTACCCTGGGTCCACCACTGATGAGGAGACTGACTCTTAGTTGTTGAGCTGGCAGCAGGGTAGAGGAGAATTGATAGAGCTGGATTTGTTTCAGAGATTTACAAAATTCTGATTTTTGAATGTGCTTTTTTTATGAGTGCATGTGCATGATAGAAAGTGTGTAGAAGTAGGGAAAGATTTTGGAGGGAAGACCTTAATCAGAACCGTGCCACTGCAGGAAAAGGTATTTTTGTTTCCTTATTATAACAATAACTGTAATGGCTGGAACAAGATTTCCAGAATTCAGTACTCACAGATTCCAAAGACTCAAGATGAGTCTTGATCTGTGCCCTGATGTGGGACAGAGACAAAATGATTCCTTGAATTGTCCCTGAGCCACAGAGGAATAAAGTTGAGAGGTGGTAATTTGCAGGGGTGGTAAGAAGCCGCCTCTCTGCTGCCCCAGAGATGGAGTTAACAATAATCAGATCCCCATCAGGCTTGTGAAGAAGCTGTACCTGTCTGCTGGATTGAAGTTAGGATGTTTATTTGAAAAGAAGCTTTTTGTTCAGATCCCATATGTGTTCATCACTGTTACACAGTCATCGCTGATCACAGAATCACAGAATCATCGAGTCCAACCATCAGCCCTACTCTACAAAGTTCTCCCCTACACCATATCCCCCAACACCACATCCAAATGACCCTTAAACACATCCAGGGATGGTGACTCCACCCCTCCCTGGGCAGCCTATTCCACTGTCTGACCACTCTTTCTGTGAAAAATTTTTTCCTAATGTCCAGTCTAAATCTCCCCTGTTGCAGTTTAAAGCCATTCCCCCTTAAGCTTCTTTTGGGTGCCCTGGGGCAATGCCAGTGAACTGGGCACCTAATCAGGGGTGTGTGCACCAACGTAGTCATCCCTCCTGTCCTGGGCCTGGCAGCAGGAGCAGGAGCTGCAGCTGGAGGGCCTCTCTGTGCATCTCTCTTGATGTTGCAGTAGGATCAGAGCCAGTCCCCAGCTGCCTTCACCACAAGCAGTCTTCAGCCTTCTTTGCAACAGCAGATAATGAACTATCTTGCCCCCCACACCACCGAGATCGCTCCCCTGTGTGCCACCTGGTTCGCTCTTAACACCTTTGCCACAAGAAGCCAGGCTACATCTGCAAGGGGAGAGAGTGGAGTGGGGCCAGGCCACCCCCTGGTGCCCTCAACCAAAACCTGTGCTGGGGCTGCTGTCCCAGAAGCAAATGGTGTAAGGCTGCACCTACTGCTGGCAAGGGTCTTCCTTCTCTGGGGCAAAGGAGCAGATGAACCGGAAGCATTTCATTTCATGCATCTGTACTACTGTTGTAGCACACTTGTTGCATGCCAGCACTGGAAGTCTTAACCAACACCAAAAGAAATTTAAGCATAAGCCTAGTCACCTATTGAGAAACTTAGTCTACTGTTAAAATTACTTCAGGCCTCAATAGTGAAGATCAAGCTGTTGTGTTACAACTGAAATTTTATTTATTTGTAATCATTAGTTTTCTTAGATTTAATGTAAAATCATTGCCTCAGAAAAGCAACCTTTCCTGTGTTTCTGACTACTAATTTTAAGCAGTACTTCAATATCTGACAAGGGGGGAGCGCTTGATGTTAATTATTTTTTGATGTAAGCATAATCATGTACAAAATTTGCTTTCATGCACAGTCTTCTATGTGAGTTTATGTTTTTGAAATGTAGACCTGAGCAGGGAACAAAATAAAGATTTACAGTCTTCAGAGTTATTATAATCTGATTGTCATAGAACAAAGTACCTTGTCATTTCTCACTACATGGCTCTTCCTTATAACTGTTGCTTTGCATCATTTACTCTGTTATACTTCATTGATTATATTACTTCAAAATTGTTATTTATCCAGCCTAACAGTTGTTCAAGAAGAAAAGGTAAATATTATGGGCTAAACTCTATTTTAGATTCTTAGAAACAAAGCCCTCAGAGTTGTAGGCCTGAACTCAAACATTTGTGACATTGGTGACTCCTGGAACAAAATAGAACTGGATTCTGGATCAAGCAAGAGGAATAAAGTTGGACTAGAGGAAGAGTTTTTATCCTTACTAAGCTGCCACTTAAAACATCCAGATCTGGAGGAAATTTAATGAACTGAATTTGCTCCCTCAGCTGGAATAGTTTTGGCACACATATCTGAGGAGCTATTTAGCTACAAGGGAGCTAACCAATGGTTTGAGATTATGCACATCTGTCAGCTAAATGAAAGATCCAAAGGCTAAACCCAGCATTCGGAGGCAACATGTGGATCCATGAATTTTATGGAAGGCAGTGTCTAGACTCTGATAAGCAGTTTTCTTATATACAAATGCTTTAAAACTGTATGTAATTGTTCTCATTTTAGTAATAGCTTTCAGAAAATTACTGTTAGGAAGATGGAAGAAATGTTTTATGCCAGTGACCTTAAAATTGCAGTCCAGGGATCTAGTTGTGTTTTCAAGTCATTTATGCCATGGAAGTAATGAATATCTCTTTTGAGATAAAAAGACAGGTTATATAGGAAAAAGACACTCTTCCTTATAAAGAAAGAAAGAAATTGATTTGCAAAAACTGTAGACGTGCTATTCTTTTGTAAATACAGTGCAGGTCATAATGCTTAGTTTTATTGCATTGTTACTCTTTGTGTATATTCTGACTTCAAATGTATTAACAGGATGAATAAGACAGGAGAAGCAAGAACTACCTACATGTGTGTGTATGTGCCATTCAGCCAGTACATGCATAATTTTTTTTTACGTACCTGCTTTTAATTTCAAAATTATGAAATATTACAGAGAAATTATAAGCCTGCAAGTCATTTACAGCTATTGCATTTCTGGTTAATACATTCCCAGACAATTTTTTCTGGCACAGATAGTGACATCATAACTTCAGATCTCATTGCCATCCATTGCTGGCTGTTCCTGGGTGTGGGAAGAGGTTATGATTAGCTAAGACAAAACTAGCTGTTCACAACATCTTGTTGGAATTTTGTTGTTATTGATGATAAAGATGGCTTTGGAATAAACTGAAGATTTTCATGGGAAAATGCCTGTTTCTGTCAAGGTTTTCTTATTTTTTTAAGTCAGCTGTACATGCAATTATATAATTGATGTTTCCAGAGCTATATATTTATTTTGTTTTCATGCTTATACACATTAAGGTTATGAGAATGTCACAAATGCAAGACAGCAGACATTACAGGGAGAATTTGTAAACAGCAATGTTCTTTGAAAGCACAAAACATCTACATTTGTGCAATTCTTAGATACTATTGTGCCACTTCAGCCTTTCCATGCAGTTATTTTTCTATGACACTTTCAATGTATTTTGAGTCCACAGGAAGCACATTTGTATCATTCTCCATACTGCTACTAAAGGACCATTGTGTTTCAGGCCATTTACAATGTATTCCTTGCCTTAGTCACTGAGCTTAGTTTAGGAAAGAACGCATGAAAATTTGCTATTTCCCATGCTCCCAAAAATTAATCGGAGTTAAGCAGAGTTTTGCTACTTCTTTTTAGTTTTATTTTGAATTGGATAAGGATCATTTACACCAGAGAAGGTGCAAACAGATAGGAAGACCAAAAGGGATTATAAATACATTATCAGAAGTCCAAACATTGGAACTGATATCGAACTGCACATGTTGTGATTACTTCTAATTCAGCTGATCCCTCTTGCCCAAGGTATTTGCTCTTAATTTCTCATATTGTATCAGCCCTTCAGTGACTTGGCAGCATCCTTTCCTGCCACCTTGCCTAATAAATTAATTTGGTGGCTGTTAATGTTGAAAGTAAACCTATCCTCTATGTTCCCATTGATCTCATGTTGAAAGGAGAAAGGAGAAGAGTTCTGAAAGGTCTTGGATCTTGGAACATCAGGACTATCAACCAATACCTTTCCAAATGCTTTTGTAGTAGTGTGAAAATGTCCAGAAAGTCAAGGTCTTCTTTACAGCTAAGGGATACAGGAGGATCTGAAAGTTAAATTCAACTTTGGCATGCTCACTTTCAATTTTTGTGTAAATTCAAGTAGCCTAACCCTCTGGCCATTCAGCTCAGCATTTGACTATGGCCTTAGCATCTGACAGAGTTACAGGACTCTGCATTCAGTGCTTCTAATTCAGGGTGCTTAAGCTGCTATTTTCCAAGGTTTTTGTGAAAAATAACAGACAAAAATAATTTTTGTGTAAAAATAACAAACTCCAAAAGGCTTGCTGTGATCAATATTTCCATAAAGACTAAAGATTCAAAGGAGTATAACAGGGATTTTCCATATCAGCTAACCATTCAATTTTTTAATGGTGTTTTCCACAGATATTTTTCCCTTTACCACTTTACCTGTGTTCTTCTGTTTTGATTCACATAGTGGACTGTTTACTGTCCTTACCAGCCTCCTCATCTGAGGTGTCCTTGAGTTCTGTCTGGTGAGTTTCTGTGCAATTCCTTTCCCAGTCTGTTCTGGCAGTGGGAACATGACCAGCTGCCATTTACTCTTGTGGGGCAGTTGCCTCTTTAATTGTCAGATGTTCAGTGTGCTCATGTGAGAGCCATTGCAGGTGGGATTTGGTGGCACAATCAGCAAGTGGTGTGGAATCCCTAACTGTCCTGGAGGCAAAGACCCTCTTATCTGAGTAGCAGCTTCTGCTTTCAAATCCACGGGATATGAATCAATAGGAATTCTCCAATCTTAGCCCTGGGAATTCTGATGACTCTTTTAGGCTTTAGAGCTGGGCTGAATCTAGATGCAGACATATCTGCCTCTCAAATTTTCACTAATATGCAATCCACTTTTGCTGATTCTGTGCCAGATTTGTCAGCAGTCTGCTTTGATTTAGGCGGTTCAAGTTTCAAGGCATTTTCATGTACATGTGGCAGTGCTCTTTTACAGGCAAGAGATTCAAGCTCTGTGCATGAGAGCAGCTCTTGGGCTTTTTTGGATCACAGTGATGAGATCCATAAGATACTTCTCACTGCAGACATGAAAAAAATGTGGGTGCCCCTGCAGCATGCTGAGGGTGGGAGTATTGCCGTGCGTGTGTAGGTCCTGACAAACTATATAGTTATATTCTGAAAAAATTGTGATATCAGTGTGATGGAGTCATTAGAAAGCTGTATTCTGAAAACTAAATTTAGGGCTCCTTTAGGATGTAGGACTCCTAAATCTGCAGCGTGTTTGCCTGGGAACAAATACTCTGTACCTTCTTCATTCTGTTATTTATTAAGTACAATCATTTGCAATAGCTTGCAAATATACTTCAACTGTAATTTGGAAGGACAACAAAATTTGCTTATGTGGCTGGTATCTCTACTGAGCTGGTAGTATTTTGACAAACAGTTGATTTTTTTTGCCTCAAATTATGATTTGTTGAAATCAGAACTTAATGTCCAGAATCAGTTTTGATAAACTTCCCAATGTAAGGAATTGTTAGAAAAAAATTTTTTAATAGTCAAAATACCTGTCGTTTTTTTAATTCAGGAAATTTTAGGGTTTTAAATCAAAACATTTTTCTTTTGTAGTTAATTTAGACTAAATAAAAATTATAAAGAGAAAAATACATCTAGCTAAAATGCAACAGTTTTACCTAGAGAATACTTTTTATGTGGATAGATAATCCGCTCATGCAGACACTGAGATTTTTATTGTCATTCTATTCATGACAGTGACATTTTTTTAGAATCCCCAAATGTTCACAGAGCTGCTATCTCTGCTACTTATCTCTACAAACACCATTTCACTGTAATGTACACAGACTGATATGTCAGCCCTCCTGCTCGTAACAGACAAGGTTCACTGACATACATGTTTGAAATGGTAGTCCTATTGTGCTCCCCTCTGCCATGGTAGAATGGTAGTGTGAAAGTTTTGCTGAAAAATATTTCACATGGACAGGATATGGTAGTAAATTATTCAAATAATATGTAGCTTCAGCTATTGGTCTCGTCAGTGCAGTGGAGTGTTACTTAATGAAGTTTGCTCTGGTAACTTGTGAAAAATGCATTTTTACTGATGGGCAAACTGGGCTATGAGTAAATCTGGAACACCTTGGAGCTGGCAGAAGCAGCAGTGCTCAGTCACTACCAACATCAACCACTTTCAAACTGATTATCTCGAATGAAAATAGTTCTGAGCTCATTACTAACCTCGTGGGCTGTCTTACCCGCTTTCTGAAGGTTTCAGACTGAAGAACAGTTTGGCCTAAGAGCAGTGTCCTTTCATTACCTCTGTTTGATTTATTTGCTGCCTTGAAACTGTCAACCAAAGTGATGGCCTTGAGCAACTTGCAGGACTCTTGAGCTTGCTCAGGACTCCAGTCCTCTATGTTTACCTTTTGTGAGTGGTACTGGCTGTTCTTAACAGTCCTCTGACCTTGTTTAGCATGAATTTTCACTGAGTCCTCTGGAAAGTTTCTGGATTTTCAGATGTGGTGTTTGCTACATTTTCAGTGAACCAATGCCGATAAACAAAGGATATACAACTTTACCCCTTTCTGCTTGCTTGAGAGTGTCTGTCTTACATCCAAATGCTTGTCCTCTTCATTTCAGCATTTTCCTAAACAGATTTTATGTTAATTTGCTCTCCCATTCTTCCTTATGAAGAGCTTTTGAGGAAAACCTCAGTGTTTTTAGTTTACATGATTAAAATTCTCAAGCAGCTTTTCAGTCAGCTGTTAGTTCTGCAACAAGCTTTAATAAGAAAATAAAAGATGTTTTCTAGCATCTGAGAATGTCACACAGGAAAACTAGATATGAACCTGTGCTCGGCACCAGGCCCAAGCTTCCAGTGAGCGGTGTGGGAGCTGCTGCTGTTACACATATTGTGCTGCTGCAGAAGTGGGAGGAGATGAAACTTCTGCCATTTCTATGGCATCACTCAGCAAGGTGTAAATGAAGTATGAAATAAAAACTCTCAGCCCACTCAGTGCACAGACTGAAAAAAAGATAGTGCTTTATACTAGCTGCTGTGATATGCTATTTGCTGTAATATTAACCTTACACAGTGCCAGAATGATCCTTAAGTTTTACAATCTCAGGTCAAAAGAGAAATGATTTCTTGTTAGGTCTTCTCCTTTTTCTCTCTTTCCACCAACATGCTACTGCATGTCAAAGCTGGTGATGCAGAGCAGAGCAGGAGTGAGGTGGAAAGACTGACAGGAGTCCTGATCTGAGAGAAAGAAATTGTGTGAGTCAGTAGGCACAGTTTGCAATGAACTTCGGGGTAAAACGATAAAACACTGAACACTGGATGCAGCTTCAGATTCAGAAACATTTGTTGTCTTCATTTTATTGAGTTGGAGCTCATCTGGGCGATTTGGAGGGAAGGAACCATAGGTGGTAATGTATCTATGCTATGTTTAAATTCATTAGCACCAGGGAGTCTGTCTGTGTTGCTAGGTAGCTCATTTGGTGTGGCAACAGTCTTTGGATGGAAATGCTTTTCAGCCACAGATCTGCCCCTAGGTCTTGCCCTCATAGCTTAACAAATTGCTACCTAGATCCTTGTGGGATCCTGCTCATTATTTTTAACCCATAAACAAGTCTCCTGGCAGGCTCCTTTTTATTTGGCTGGAAATGTTCAGCTGTTGAAGCTTCTGAGCTAGATCCTAAGCTGGTGTAAATAATGTAGCTTCACTGATGTCAATAAAATCAGACCAGTTTATACCAGCTGAAACCCTGTCCCTTCAGACACGAGTCAGCTCCTAATCTCCATGCCATTCACACAGAGGCATATATTTCCCTCTGTTTTTCTAATCCTTGTGTGTCCTTTGTAGAACTACGTGATTTGTGCTGCAAACAGTGCTGAGAAATAGAATGAAGTGAGATGGATGCTGACTTAAAATGCTGGACACCTGGACCCCTGCCTTGTTCTGCCCGAGACCTCTGTGTGGCAGTGCAATTATTTCTCTCTTTGTGCCTACACTCTTCCCCTTTTATTTTCCAGTCTTACAGAAGTGCGGGGATAAAGCCAGTAAATACTGAGATACTGCAGTAACAGGAGCTGCAGTTTAGATTGGTAGGTAACATCTCAAAGAAGCCTGACAGTGGTCAGAGAGGTACATCCAGTAACGCCCCTGTTAACTAGAACCAACTGATATATGCAGGTAACTGGTCAGCAGCAACCTGCAAACTGCTCGGCTACTGGATTGCTGTATAAAGGAAGGGTCATGTGTGGTTGGACTTCTGTGCACAGTGGGGTCCCCTCTGGCTGTACTGAGCACAGAGGGGAGTGGATTCACACCATGATCTTTCTGCAAGGCTGCACAGGAGGAAAGGGAATGTGCAACACACATATTCAGGGGGGTGATTCAGCCTATGGATCTGAGAGCTCTGGAAAGGCAGGATAAATTCTAGCAGGAGGAGTTTATATAAATGCCATTCTGATTAAAGCAAGGAACATAAACATAAGAAATTACAACTTACTCCATCCTGAAACACTTGCCAGTGATAACATGTCCATAGAGAAGGCTTTGTGATAAGAAATCAAAACAGCAAGATTCAAAGAAAACCAGACACCTTTGTAAAGGCACGAAGGAAATCAGGTCATTAAAACACACTCCAGACTTTTTAGGGGCATGGGGGAGACCAAGATAGTGTTCATGTAATGTTTGTATTAAGTCTTAAGAAGGCCAATAACTCCTTTGGTGCATAGAAGTGAATGTCATCCACCTTGAAAAAAGCTGCAACACAATCAGGTGAACACAGTTTTGGAGAGCCACTTGAAAATAGGGCAGCAGAGGTCTTGGTCTGGTTGGTGGAGCTATACATGTTCCATAAAGCAATTTACCACTTAATTTGTCGGGTGACTGTTGTAGAGAGAATTTTCTCTGTTTCTGCCCTTTAATAAATTCTAAGTAAAAGAAAGCTTCTTTATTGTTACAAATTGAGAGGGTAGTGGAAATAAGACTTGCACTGCTGTAAATGAAAGTCAGATAGAGGAGCAGTGCATTAGATGGGTTAATAAAATCTCAGCCTAATTAGGCTGAGATGCCTAATAGGCACCACAATATAAGTTGTTTTCCTCTAGAATAAAAATATCTCTGAAAGCATGTTTTAAATATACCACATATGAGATTTATCCTCTCTGTTTGATCATAAAGGTATTGCACTGTAATATGTGGTCAGATGCACATTTTGAAAATAATGTTACATTGCTCTTTTAAGCAAGTTCTAAAACTATAAATCATTTGCATAAAGATGTGTCCCTGATGATCTTACTCTTTATTGATAGATTGTAAATGTAAATATAGATTTTAAAATTATTTCAGAATTGTCTTTGATATTATTACAGACACATTTAATTCAAAGTATTAATTTAGTTTCTAATGAAAAACAGCATTCTGACCTTATCCTAGGGAAAGAAATGGATAACAAACAGAAGCTGTTGGAAACCTTTTCAAAAACTGAATTTTGTAGTATTTATTGTTGTTTTTATTACATTTATTTATGTATTTTTTGTTAAAACAGGTGGTAAAAACCAAACCAAAACATGAAAGATTCTAGATCATTTAAGTAAGTGAACTACCAGGTAGCAAATGCAGTTTAATGTAGAAAAATGTTAAACAATTCATCTGGGAGAAAGGAATCAGTCTAAGGGATATATACTAAATATGCAGTCATCCAGCATACTGATTAGGAAAGAGATGGAATAGTTATAGAGAAATGACTGCAAACATGAATTCCAGTGCATTGTAGCATTAAGAATTTTGAACAATATATTAAGGAAGAGAAGGCAACATAGCTGTCATAGAAGCTGGATTGAAATTTCATTTAAAACAGGATTTCAGTTTCTTGGATTTTTCCCTCAGTGGTTGAAAAATAAGGAAAATAATTACCCAAAACATTTGTATCAGTGAAATATTTTCTTTAACTTTTGCATGGAACTGCCTGTTTCATGAGGGTTTGCTCTCTCAAAAGGTACTGCTCTATAGAAAACAAATACTAAAACGGCCACACACACACACGCACATGGGTATTGATGCTATTTTAGGCTTATGCTCCTATTAAACTGAAATGTAATGCAGAGAGTACTGCATTTAGTGATTAACTGCCTTACATCTAAATTAACTACTGGAATGGTCAAGAAATAATTTCTGGTTTTCAGTTCTCTCAGCCTGTTTCTCTGCCCAGCAGCTTCTTCACCAAGATCACAGGTAACAAGGAAGGCAGGTTGGATGGCAGGGGATGCTGCGTTAAGTTTTCGAGCACCTTGGGGTAATGGGTTACTTCTGAGTATTAGGCGTTTCAAGACTCATGTGTTGGTAATGCTGCAGAATACAGTGAAGTGCTGCTGTGTGGGTATAACCATTCATGCGCCCTGCTCCCTTAGGCTCTTGTCAGGCAAAATAGTTTTTTCATGATTCTATACCATCTGTACCTACACTACTCCTGTATTCCTGTTTAAAAGCCTTTTGTGCCGTCTCAAGGCTTTTTTTCTAGAAAACTGACAGAAAAGTGTGATGCATCAGCACAGGGCAGTGTATGTGTTTGCCTGTGTTTGTGCAGCCTATGTGCAGCTCTGCGGGGAGTGAAGCAGGACCACAATACTGCTGCTCACTTCTCTCCCAGGACTCTGAAAAATACCTAGTGGCCAATTGCCATGTCACAGTTTAAGTGCTGCTGTACTGTCTGTCTACCCGGTGAGAGGTCAGTGGCCCTGAGCAGAGCTGGAGAGATGAAGCATGTGCCTGTGTCAGCTGCTTCTGTTCGCAGTGCGGTATTTTAGAACTATCCTAATTTACATGGGCAATTTAACTAGACAGTGAATGGGCATCCATGCCTTTCTGTCAACATTGCAAGAAAGACACGATGCCCAAAAGAGGGGAGAGCTGAGCAGTTGTGAGCAGGAATATCTTATGCAGAAGCATGATGTCATGGGTGTTTTTATGCATCACTGCCCGAGAATGGGAGGTTACCTGACAGCTGCAGTGGCAAGGCCGAGTATTCTGCAGCACGCATGACACCCTGTGCCAAAAGCCGCACTGCTGTAGTGAGGATACCAAAATGATGCAGAAACTTGCAAGACTTCCATGTGCTGCCACACAGACACCGCACGTCCTCAGGCTGTCTGCACAGTCCTGCTTTCCAGCTTACACTTTTCTGACAAAACAGCACTCTCTTGCCATTCAGAAGAATCACGTTTCAGCAAAGATGTATGATGTGGTCCATACATGTATCAAAATCTCTATGCTATTATACTGCTGTCATTTAGCCTTATCTTTGAAATGGCAGAACTTTACATCATACGGATGTTACTTGCCATCTATCACATCAACTCCCTGCACAGCTAGATTGGAACAGGTGACCACATAGCCTGGCTTTATTTTCAAGTAAATGCTTATTTATGCAAACCGAGGAACGGGGAGAAGAAAAATACCATCTGCTTTGAAGAAAGTCACTGCAGAGATCCTCGCTCAATACCCTTTGCCTGACTTCATGTAGAGGCCAGAGACCAGTAGATGGCAATCTCCTCCTGTCGCAGGAAGAGCAGTGTTTAATGCAGGGGCCCTTGTGTTCATCTTCCCTTTGCTTATTACAGTTTACTTGAAGGGCAAAAAGACCTGGAAATCGTAGGCAGCCTTTGTTAGGCTCAGAATGTCAGAATATGGTAAAGCAAAACTGAAGTTCTACTTTATGCAAATCCTAGCTGCCTGTATCTGTGAAAAGAAAAGCAAGCTAACCTAATGGAATGAATTTGTATTAATCTTTTTCATTTTTAAATACAGGACACTGGGTTATTTTACAGCATCGTTGTGCTTTTCCTCCTGTGTGCTGCTAATCTTTTAATGCACTCCTTAGAAAAAATAAAATGACTGTTTCCCCCATACCCCCCATTTCCCTTTTTTTCAGCATTTAAAATGGGAAGAAATAACGTGATCTTCAGCTGACTTACAAAGGAATCAAAGCACAAAAGAAAAGCATTTTCCTGCTATAGTGGCAAATCTGCCATGCTAGAGTACTGTGTCCAAGCAGCAGTGTGAGAGTCTAGTTTAGCATTTGAATTGGAAAATGGATAGTATTAAGGCTATCACTGTGTAATTTTTATACGTTTTTTATTGCAGAAGAGAAGATTAATGCTGCTAATTTCAGTTATGTGAAAACTCTGAGCTGATAAAGGACCTGGATTTTTTTTTAAAAGAAAATATTAATAACAGAGAAAGGAATATTCCTATCCTGTGTTGGAAGTAATTGTGTCAGTAATCTCACCGTATTGCTTTAAATGAATCTGCATCATTTCATGCAGTATCATACTGCAGGCATTTGATCATCCATAACATAATGATGGAATGATGAAAAAGAAGGCTAAATTAATATCCTGGATATACTGACACTGGTAACAATATGAGAAGGTTTCTCTGGGAATGTAGAATTTTCTGTGCTATCCTTAAATGTAGTTCTTGATATGCTGTCCATCGGGTACCCTCTAACAGATTGCAGTCCTGATGCACCCTTTATGTTACATATTAGTATTTTGCTGAGTAGCATAGGCATACCTTTATGAATAGCATTCATTAGGGAGAGAAATGAAATGTAACCTGGATCAGTGCCTTGTCCTATTGGATAAAAGATGAAGGGGGAACTATGCAAAACCTGAATGTTGGAAGATAACCTGTGCTCCCAGTGTGGAGCAAGAGACCTGGAGGTTCATGTGATCATGCATGTGAAGGTAGCTGAGGTAAGGGGAGACAGCTTAGAGTATTAGGGCCAAGGCTGATTCTTGCACTTTATTTTACTCTCTATTGAAAGGATTTTCATCTGATTATGTAGGTATGGTATGATCTGTAAAAGGTAGCACAGAAAGGCTTTATGAGAAGCATTGACTATAACCAGACACAACATCATGTATAGCCTACTCCAGTTTACAGGTACTCCTCCATTTTACAGGCAGTCAACTTTTTTTTGTATAGGAAAACCAAAGGCAGAGGAATCCAAGCAATGCTTATAGCAACACTGTCTTTTGAGCAAATGGTAAGTGATGGAGATGCCATAACAGAAGAAAAGAACTGTCTTGTATTAGGAAGGGTGAAAAGAAAAGAAATAGGCTTGTTTGGTGGGTAGAAGGGGCTGATTTGTGAGGAAAAATTATAAAGACAAATTCTTTAAGTTATAAGTGATACAAGTGGTTGAGTACATACAAATATAGTTCTGAAAATGTAGGCTTATTAGCACACAGAAATTGCTGGAATTACTTTTCATGATAGAAAGGAGTATCTTTTGCAATTGTATTAAATAGGAAAACAGAAACAAAAATCTCCTTTTCTGCAAGAACCTTTATGTTGCAAAACAACTTTTAAAGGAAATAATACACTTACACTGCTTGAAACAGCTAAACATTCATTAAATAATATAAAATGGGAATGTATAAACATTTCCCATCTCCAGCTTATGTGATTAAAGGACAAAAAACGTGCAAGTGCTACATGCAATTTCTTCTCATTCAGAGTGGACTGAATATGTCTTTACACTAGGGTGGCAGAAAGAGAGAATCAGTGCATTCGAAGCCTGTTAAGGTGCCTACATTTGGCACCTTAGTTCCACGTGTCCTCCATGGAGGACAGGGATACATCTAGGGGGTGATTAAAGGCACCCAAATAAGGCAGCAGCTAGGTTTAATTTAAATGTTCTCAATCACTCTTTAGAAGAACCTGGTTTTTTTTCCACTGGTTATACAGGGAACCTGCACTTCTTTGAGACCTAAGTTAGATGCTTAAAGTTATATGTAGCACCGCACTATGTATTTGAATGTATGTGTGTGCTTTTGAAGCATTTGACCTCTTCTCCAGAGACAGTCACGTACTTTTATTTTATTCAAAATCAATAAACAAGGCTACAATTCAAAATTCTTTTTCCTCAGCCATCAGGGTGATTTTTCACCATGTTATGTTCATGTAAATGACTACATAAGGTGCAAAGATAAAAAAAAAATGTTGGTGTATTTTCTCTACAATTGTGAATTTTTTTAAAGCTGTGATTTATGTTCTTTTTCTCTCCTCTGGTAAGCAGGGACTGAGAAATCTGGGGCTCTCATACTGGTTTCAGGGCTGACATTGGACTTAAAGTGATGTAGGGGTTTTCATCAGCCTTTCTTGTTCCAAAATTTCTGAAATGCTACCTAAAATGAAGCTTCTCTTTTCTGACAAAGAACTAGAGATGGCACTGCATGTCTTTCTTGTATACTAATCACTTCTGGAATTCAGCACACAGTGACAAAAATTTGCTCAGCAGGATAAAACAAGTCCATGGATTGTTTCATTCTATCAGTCCTGCCACACATGCTGTGACATAAATGTTACCAGAGTACTTTTGGGGGGATTTTCTTTGCTAGAACATTAGGCCCAGAATAAAGTGTTTCCAACTATATTGTCACTGACATTTGCAGAAGAATTCTGAGAACTGCAGTCCCTCTTGGTTCTATATCAAAAATATGTTTTATGGGACTGCCATCCAGTTAGTGGTATTCTGGTGCAGCAAAATAAGCTAAGCTTGTTAGGTGGCATTGTTTTACTTCAGAATTTTTTAAAGCTTAAATATCTGCTCAACAGAGAATGAAAGGATTTTAATAAAGTATAGCAAGTCAAATAATTACCGTGCAAATTCAGTAGTGTTGGAATGGTGTGCTTGAATTTTAATACTTATCTGTAATTTTTGTGCAGTAATTATTTTTTGTTGTTGTTGTTTTCTTGATTTTACTTGAATTCCTTTCCAGACCCTTAGCAGCAGAGATCTAGTATAACCCATGTTGCTGCTCCCAGTGAGAACCGAACTCTCAGAACTCAGCACTGAGTTATGCTCAAAATCTTGTTTCATGGGCAAAGAGGAAGTGTACCAGAGGTATGCATATATATATAAAGCCAAAATTTATTGTTAGGTAACAGAAATTTAAGAATCTAATAATTATTAGTCCAGATATAGTTGTTACAGCAAAAGCAGGAATAAGACGACAGTTAAAATTGTTATATGTGCACTTAGTTTCTACCCCTGTTCCTGACATTATACTTACCTTTCCTCTGCAACTCTGCTCCTAATGTCAGTGTTTTTATTCTAGTGGGGGGGAGTGGGGAGTGTTACAATGAGCTGTCAACACTTGGAGTCCATCACTGAGAGGGATATGATGCTCATGCTGGTGATTTCTTCTTCACTGTAAGATCCACTTGGATCTTTTTATATGTTAGCTAACAAGTTTGTCTATCTTGGTTCTTTTTTGTTGGTCTGCAGGTCCATATTGATCACAATTTACTTTACATAGTATTTCTTTGTAGTCATTGTTGCCACTAAGCTCAGTTTTGACCATCTCCAGGTCTGCATTTCTTTAATAGACTACTGAGGAGTTGTTTACAGCTGTGAAGCCTCCAGACCCAGTCCGTGCCCCATCTTTTGTCATCCCATGCCGGTACTCTGCCACACCACCTCCTCTGTCTTCACCTCTTAAGACCTCTATTCACATGTCAGGGTTGTATTTTCTCTGCTACATTATTATGCTAGGTTTGAAAAACTGTGCTGATACCATACAAAGATAAGCAAAAGTGAAACAAATTAACCATAGACAATTTAAAATATTGTTGTTACAGCTAAACCAGGTAAAACAAAGCTGCAGGTAGGTCAGGGAAGCTCAGACAGAGCAGTCCTGTCAAATTCCAGTCCTGAGGCTATGCAAATTCAGTACAAAGCTTATGGCTTGCTACTAGCAATGATAATAGTGTATTACAGAGCTACTTGGTTGTAGAACAGGTGGCACCGAGCAGATTCCCTGCGCTGATATTCTCTAATGTTGAGGTTGTAATCTTTTGTGTTTGATTAGTTTAAGCCAACTTTCTGACAAAAACACCGCACAGCTGATGACCTGATACACTCAGAACTTTAATGGGAAATAATGTTGTGGCAGAATGACAATGATAAAGGATGTCTCCACACTACATGTTCACAGTCGGTGGGAAAACTGAGTTGTGTTTTCCTGTTCAGATGGGGAAGAGACCTCCACAGCAGGTGTGGAAGAAGTCATCTGAGGCCACTGAATCACAAGGGAAAATAGTGAAATCAAGTGGAATCTTCCACTTAGGGAAAAAATGGTCAGCTGCAGTGACCAGTAATTCTCTGCAGTTTAACTTACACTGGGTACTCACAGGTATCGGGACAAAGGAGATGCTTATTGTTTTGATTTGGCAGCATTTTGATTTTTAATCTGTGTCTCATAAAGTCTGATCCTCATGATCAGCTTACTTGCTCTCAGTTCAGGACCTGTGGGGAAGGATTACAAGGTCATATGTTACCTTTGCACTTTGGGAAAAAGAAAGCTGCAGTGGAAAGCAAGAAAGGGAGAGTCAGGGCTAAATTAAACTAAGATCTTGTTTATGCTGGAGCAGAGATGCCTTTATTCTGATTCTTGCTGCTAGCACAGCTGTTTTATGTTGTATGGGAAACGTGCCTTGAGACCTTAGTTCTTATTCTTTCACCACTGATCAGTAGGCTAAACGTTACATTGCGGAAACATGCATTCTGTCTTCCTCTTGTTTCTTTCCATCACCATGGTACATGCAATTTTTATCTGTTTTTTGGCACAGGTTCAGTCAAGAGGGGTAGGGGATTGTCAGTATTTTTGCAAAGGTGAACTCTATAACCTAGAGACTGAGCCTTCCCATAGAAAGTGAGAAATATCTTTGTAAGAGTTTTTCCCCAGGGCTCAAGGGAGCAATGGAGCCATTTCCCCCTTTCTAAACAAACTCTACAACAATCTCTAAAATGTTATTATTTTGTGAGAGTTGATATAATTCCCAGCTGTTTTAAACAAAATCCTGAATAAACTGATAATTGCATTTTGTCTGGAATTAGTATTTGTTAGAAAAGCTCTTGAACATGTACAGGATGAGACCTTTTAGAGAACTTAGCTGAAAGAAACCCAGTTACTGATCTTTAAGCGGACTTATATGTGCTAGTCAAATTGTAGCAATTTTGTTCCCAGTTAGAAGTGTAGTTCTTGGCATCTAAAGAAATTTAAACTCAAAATAACATGTTTTGCAGTAATTGAGCATTTTTTTAAAGACTGAAGTCTCAAAGAAGACTGAGTTTACATAGTAAAGTATTATATCCCACTATGCAAAACACCTTAAAGAATATTTTCTGTATCACATATTGATAACAGAGACAGACTTTTACAATCAGACAGGCAAAAGCAAAATATCAAACTAGATGCCTTCTAGCAATTTTTACTCCCTGATATAGGTAGAGTTACATGAAGAAAGGGAAAAGAATTAGAGCAAAATGATCTGTTCCAGCAGAGAAAGTACAGGCTGCAGCATGTCCCACTGCATTGCAGGTTACCCAAAGGGGCTTCCAAAGGGAAGCACATACAACTTCCTCAGGCAAAAATTCATCCACTAAGCTCTTTTTTTGAGGGAAAAGGGTAGTGACAGTTGGTGTGGGCAGTACAGGAAAGGGCAAATACAGACTGAACATCAAGCTAAGAAGAAACGGTGAAGGGTAGAGAATGTTTTATAGGAAACCTGAAAAACAGCCTTTAAAAAGCATCCTGATAAACATAAGGTTACCCTGCTGAAAATGAAAAGATGTGGAGATGTCTTTCTTTCCTCTGCCTCATATATGAAGTACTCAGCCAAAGCTAAAAAGATGACTGCCTTGTACTTCAGATGAGACTGTAAGACTGAGACAACAAAATGACTAAGGTGTGCAACACTTGAAAACTGGACAGGTGCATTTTACACTACACCAGTACTTCTCAGGATGAAGCAAGCATATTTGTGAGTTACATTGCAGAACTGCATTGAGTATTAGAGTTCTTTTCCATCCCTCTCAAACTCAGTCCTCCCTTATCTTTCAGCAAACTGCTAAGTGTTAAGATCAGTTAGACTGTGATTCTGTGGGTATTGTGAAACGTGATATGTACATAAGAGCAACATTTTGTTTCCTTGCTTAACTGTCACTGTTACATCCATGAGCTGAAGATAATACTTTAAGCACAGCTATTATTTATGTAATCCCACTATATTGTTATTTCCTCAAATCAGAAGTGTTGTATGTGCGTGCATGCACCCATCCATTTGATTTTCACTTTATTTTACTTGAAAACCATGCAGAGAGGCTCCGTTCTTTATACAGTGAAAAAAAAAAAATTCCAAGTGGTGGATTTAGGAGGGTATTTATAGTCATTAAGATGCAGATTTTCAATACTATCTAGTTATCTATTTTTTTGTAAATCCCAGCAAGCACATATTTGCATTTTTGGCAGATAAATACTTTTGTAAATCTGTCCCCTGATTTATATCTGAAACACATATTGTCACTTTCTACATGTACAATATTTCTGAATTTTCTCCTAATATTTTGGACTCTCACATCACTGCTTTCCCTTTGGATTACATGTACAGAAGCAAAGAAGTAAGAATCATTGAAGTATCTTTGGAAGAATACCAGGTCAGTGAATCGCAGGTATTAGAAGCAGAGAAAAAAGCCCTTTGGGTCACCTAGTCTGACCTTTGCATTCTGCAGTGTTACTCATACAACATACTCGCTAACCTCTTAATCTAACCGTTTGATGGTTTGTAATTCTAAATTGCTGAAGGTGGGACATGCAACTACTTTCAACTTGAATTTTAGTAGGAAGACATAGATATGGAAAAGAGTGCAGAAGTTTGCAACTTCAGTTTAGCAGTTCTCACGATGCTGTTCTAGACATTTGTTTTTGATTAGCAGTATAAAAGTTATAAAGTCATTTAAAAACCTGAGGGTATGACTTTGGATGCAGCGTGCCCACATGTATTTTTTTGTTGGTAGAGAAATCCTATGGAGTCTCCAGACTGGTTAAGACTCCTGAAAAATGATGTGGTATAGCACAGATATGACAAGGTGCCTGTGACATAACAAATCTCTGGTGTAAAAGGGAGTTGCTGTAATTTTTTCTAGTTCTTAGGACATCATCAGATTCTATGTTACTCCCCATGTTGAATGACAGTAGTAGTTATTTTTTGGATATCTCTATTTTCTTCATGAATAAAGGGGAATGATGGAGGCAAGGAGGGAGGCTAGGGATCGTTAAAAACATGGATATCCAGACTTTTATTGTTAAGATTTTTTTTTCAATATCTCAGTTAAACTGTTTTTTCCCTAGGTATAATTGTCTCTTTGAATTGCTATCCTTGAATAGTGTGATTTACAGGCTTAAGGCCAGAAAGGTATTATGACAATCTTTTAGTCTGACCTCATGAGTAAAACAGACCATAGAATTTCATCCAGTGATTCCTTCAGTGGGGAGAATTATTCTTTCCAGCTATATAAATTAATTCCTTTCCTTCATTCATTTTGAAAGCATTGAAAATATTTATAGATTGTGATCTTACTCTTCCCTGCTTGAAGGCCTTTGCTTTTCAACACTATATAAAATTATGCTGTGTTGTTGGGTATTTCATATTGTTTTATTTTCCTGTCTTTATATTATCTGCAAGAGGTCTTCAGGAAGTGCTAGATTCATCAAACTAATGATACTGTTTCTTTCTTATTCAGGAAATGTATTTATTTTCCTCTGGTTAAAATATAAAAATGGATAAATAATAATGTAGTATAAATGCTGATTTTTGTAATTTAAAAAAAGACGACAGAATTCAAAATGAGTGAAGGGCTGATATGATTCCTCAGAAGTAATGTGTCAGTGATGTGAAATTTTAAATAATAATCATTTATTCATATCCAGGGAATCTCAAAGGAGCAATGAAAAGCCATGTACAATAATTACATGACCTCCTCTTTGGAAAAAAAACAGTAATCCAGCAACAGTCAAGAAAAAATAGAGGATTACAATTTTAAAATTCTCTCATCTAATCAAGACCTTACATAAGTTTCAATTTTAATTCAACATGCAGGGTAGCATATTAGGAGTTATTTTCATGTTGAGTCATGTGGATTTCCTTTCCAAATACATCTTCCAAAGTTATAATAAATATTATTCTTTATTCATATTGTTAACTTCATAGTTGCTATCCTATAAAACTCAGTTTTCTTTATTCTGCCTTCACTCACTCAATTCATCGAGTCTTGAAGTGAGAGCAGAAACTCTCTGGGACATGAACCAAGTCTTTATAGCCATATATAGGCTATAAAGTGTCTAGAACACTCTGTATATAGATTTAAATGAAGTTTCTTGAAATCAGAACGTTATGGCTTGTATAGCTGTTGCCAAACCCTATTCATTTCCAGAGAGTTAAAGTTCTTTAAAAAGCATATAAAAAGACACAGACAAAACCCCATGTCTCTAAGGCATGCTCCTAAGGCCTGGTCTTAATTCATAAATTCAGGCAGCAGAATCTTTGTCAGTTTAGGATTTTGAATTATCTTTATAATTATTATTTATAATTAAATATAATACTTATAATCTAAATTAGAAATTACAATTGTTGCAATAAATCATTATGGTGGTTTATAATTGTATCTGCAGGAGACTGTAGAAGCATGGCATTTCTCTAAGAAAATGTGTTTGTTTTTATTTTGAGTGCAGACATATGCCCACAAGAGCCCATAATGAGTCCTTGGAGATAGTACTAATATGTGACTTAGTGAAGAAATGAATAAAATCAGATTTTTTTTCCCGCAAAAGTTGAATGCATAAATTCATGGAGAAATAGTTTCACAGGTTTAAATTTCAACTATTCAGAGAACTATTGTTATTTTCTAGCTCATGCAAGCACAAGAACATTGTGTCAAAATGTCACCACAGAAGTGAGCTGAAATTAGCAACCTACCTTGATCCCCACATTGGAAAGCCTCCTGAAATGTGGTTGAAATCAAAGAGAGACAATACTGAAACACAGACCATTTTGTTGAAATATGTGATTTGAGTAGCTACTCATGCACACATCACGTCTGGCACAAACCCATAAAACTAAGATATTCAATGTGTCTTTACTTTATACTTACAACTTACCTATTCTTCATATATCTCCTTTCAACAATATACATTTTATTTCTATCACAAGTGTCCTGTCCTACAAAGAACATAACTCCTTTTGTTTTTCTTATTTTTGCCTCTCTGCATACACCTCTGTCTGTACTGCTAGCAATTGATACAGATCAGGTTGGAGGAAGAGACCATTGACCAGTCATGTCATCTTCAGCAGGTGATCAAACGTGAACTAGAAATCTGGAAAACTTGTGAAGGTTGTGTTGTATGGTATATGGTGTATTAATTTAATTCTGCTTTGTTTTGAAAAGAAGAGAACTGGTCCTCACTGGAGTTAGATTAGGTACAATACAGAATTAGATGTTGATGGTTCTTCTGGAAGGTGACATTGCTTGTATCTGCAATACATGGCAGCAGCAGAAGAACCATGAGTAAGACAGGAATGATATGCAGCTGGTGGTTTCCCAACCAATTCACAGAGCTGAGAGCTCAGGATGATCCAGGGGGAAGTCTCAGAGCAGTGTTCTGAGGTTCTGCCAGCAGATGGTGATAAAACACGAAGTAGAAGAAAAAAAGCTGACACTGGATCTGATTGAAAGGCAGCAGCCATTCTTTCTTCCTTCAGGTTAATTTTCTCTCGTGCTCTGGGATGTAGTGCATTTTGAGGATGGCAGTCTGAGAACCCCATAGAGTTTAACTTTGTAACAGCTGCCACTTGGAGCCTGTGAAATGTCATTGCAGGCTCTGCTAAAGAAAGACCTATAGTAAGAATATTAGAAAAGATGAAAGGAGTGCTGAAGCTGGAAGGGGAACAAGGCAGTGGAAGGAACTTGGGGTTGAAAAAAACCCCAGGGAATTCAAGCTGTAGGGATTAGTAGTGTGAAATAGTTTAGGATAAGGGAACTCGGGAAGGTGGGGAGAAGGGAGTTGATTAAAGACTTAGTTGCTTTGCATGCAGAAGGCTGGAAAAGCTTTTGAAGTTTGTCTCTTGCTATTTGCAACATGCGTCACTTGCTTGGCAAATTATTTAGAACACTATAAAATGTTTGCAGTGTTCTGAAATGACAGTCACAGACTCCTTGTTTTCTTACCTTTTTGCATTCATGTGCATTTCTAGTGAAAGTTTGTTAGAGAAAAAATACCCATTTGTGCCTTTCAGCATCTGATGAGCACTTGCTACTTCTTTTGCTCGTTTTGTAAATGCACTCAGTTTTGCCAGCCTGACATTTTTATGCGTTTCTAAATCACTTTGGAATGTATCCTTATTAGTACTGGTTTCTAAGATAAACATTTGAGTCATATTTGGGATGTTACTTTTAACCTGCAATAAGCATCCACTTTGTGTTAGCAAATACAGTTTTTCTATCAGCAGAGCTAATACAGACCTAGAGCTTCAGCTAACAGTCTTCTGAAAAGCCCATAGGATTTTAAAAAAAAATAGTTAAATTGCCTTTGTGAATTTTACATTTTGGCTGACACCCAGGCTAGCAGTTTCATAGAAACAAAGAGAGGTTTAATATATTTCAGATTTATATTGTGGTAGATACAATTGCATAATTTGCTAGACATTTCTGCATAATGGTGCTATAATTCCTGTTGTTACAATTTGCTGTTGAGTTTAGCCATCATTATAACTAAATTCTCCTGCAGACTATAACAGCGGGAAACACTGGAACAATGTATTAATCACAACAAATTAAATTAGCAAATAGTTTCCAAGATTCTGAGACAGTAAAGATAGAAAAGATATAGCACAATGAGCCAGTTTTGGTTTCTGCTGATCCAAGGTTATTCCCTGCTGTGTTTGAGATCTAAGGTCTGAAGATGTGTGTGAGTAAGCAGTGGCCAGCTAACCCTTTCAGTTCTGTTCACTTGTTGTCTAGTTGCCAGATGGATAGAAGACAAATATCTAGGGATTTTGAATTGGAAAATAGTGTCCTGGCACTGAAAAGTGAAAATCATCTTAATACTGACTAATCTTCAGTCTGAATTTTGTAAAGTGCCTGAAGATGAGAGTGCTCATCTCCACTGTGAACCTCATTCTTCATTTATTATCAAAAGCCATTCATGGCACAAATGCCAAGAACAACTCCAGTGGAAGAAAAATAATCAGGCTTTTCTAATCCAGTCCAAGAAATGTGCTATTGAACATCTTTAAAATCTGATCTTCAGGAAGCAGTAGCAATTTTGACCAGAGAGTCTCACAAGATAGAGTTTAGTTTCCCTTGGTAGAGTACGCCACAGTAAAAAAATTCTCATATTCCTAATATTTTCCCTTAAATTAAACCTGAATTTAACTTTTTACAGTTTAATTCCAGCATTATGAGTCCATTCTAAATAATCTGTCTGCCTTGCTCCTTCTTTCAAGTAGCTGAAGCTAGACAATAATCGCCTGCCTCCTTTCACTGCTACTGAGTGCACTGATGCAAACACCCCCAGTGTATTATTAATCCAATTTTATTTCAGCATTATTCCAACGAATTCGGTGGAATTCCAAAATTTTAAGCCTGGAAAGGTGAATTAGACCTGTAATTGCATTTGCATCATAAGATAAATTCCCTTTAATAATTTTAACTTTCATCGAAAATTCTTGTAGAAAACTCTTTGCAGAGGTAGGTTACCCAGTTCTCTCAGTTTATC
This sequence comes from Strix uralensis, assembly GCF_047716275.1. NCBI lineage: Eukaryota > Metazoa > Chordata > Aves > Strigiformes > Strigidae > Strix > Strix uralensis. The sequence goes on along the minus strand of NC_133975.1, from coordinate 101,835,602 downwards.
TGATCTATTTCAGGCTGCAGCAGGTCCCATAACGAAGTAAGGTCTTAAAGATATTACAGTGGGAAGAAGAGTGCTGTGGTTCCAGAGCTGCAGGCTTTGTGCACCACTGTAGACATTTCTTGGGAATTTAAGGCACAGTGGACATTTGAGCTTGGCAGGCAAGGCAAAAGGCAGTGGATGATTTGGAGGCTTCTGTTGATTTTTGGAGAGCCTACAGGGAAGTAATGAACTTTCTTCTAACCCTCACAACCATTTGGTGACATGAAAAGTGTCACATACTCTGTGCCAGAGATGTCAGTGGGAGTTCAGTGTTTTTGATATTAAGCTAGAGTGATAAAATACAATAGGAAGCAAGTTAATGCAACTGTGTGGATTGGTTCCAGCAGAGTTTCTGTCTCCATAAAAAATGGAAAGATTTTTTTTAAAAGAGACAGGAATCACTTAAACCTTACTGAATGTATTTAGTACCTGTGATGGCAGGTATGTGTGTGAGAGAGTATATGTACAGAGAAAAGATTCTGTTTTCTCTAAAAACTGGATGTAAGCCCAATTTTAACTGCGATTCTTCTTTTATATCTTATGTATGGAAACATACCCTCTAATCCTTGGCATGATTTTGGCAGGAAGAGTGAACAAGTTTAGTTTATATTGGAAAATCCCTGGATACAGATGGGCAATGTAGAGAGAAGGATTCAGATCAGTTTCTGAAACCAGAAAGGTTTTTCTTTCTTTCATATATCATCAGATTATGCTATCACTATGAAGGAACAGTTTGAGATTTATTAGGGTTTCAGAAAATTACAGATATGAATTAGATAGGAGTGATATATGTCACTGTCAAATAATGGTCTGTGATAGTGAATGTGCATTGGATTTTCACAGCTCTAATTTTAAGTGGGGTCTTAAAACAGTAATTAGAAATGCTTTTCATGGAAGATAAAATCCTTGTCTGAAATGTGATTTCTTTGTTTGCTTTGCAATGTAATATTGGGACCTTGGGAATTTTGGACCTTTTAAAAATATTATTGCATATTTAACATATGTTTCTACCTGGTCAAAGAAGTCAGGGATGTAAGTATAATATTTAGTGTATTGTATGTTAATATATATAATTATGTATGTATATATAAAACCAACATGCTATGTACTAAAAAAAGTAAAATTAAATACATGCTAAATTTTCTTTTATGTCATATTCCTCAAGTACTTTCTCAAGTAATCTTTTAGTGATTCATTCATATCATATGACATAGTGACAGACATACAGAACAAATCTAGAATATGTGAATGCTCCTGTAACTTTCTCCAGTCATAATTATTAATATGTATTTTTCTGTCTCTCTAAGTGGAAGGGCTTGTGGGGGAAATGAGATTGGGACTTTGGGAGAGAATTCTTCTGTTAGATTTCCTTTTCACTTGTAATAAAGCATGCTTTATATACAGCTTTTCAGACCTAGAATGAAAAGTGTTTGATTCATAGGTTTAATTTTTTAAATTATTTTAGTGTTTTTTTCTTAGAGTTCCTTCTTCAGAATGTTGTTTTTATGCAATTTAATTTTTGAAAAGCTTTGCTTTTTGAAGGGCGTGTTTTCTCAATGCTATATGTAATGAAATATGTAGTAATGGTTTCTTGTAATTTCTTTACATTAAATGTATCTGAATGCATGGAATTTTCATTTTGAGGTTGAGGAGAGGTTTCAAGCAGCCAAAACTACAACATGGGAGGAAATGGCTGCCTGTATGTAAGGTTATGATCCTTGCACTGGCACATGAAACTGTCTGATTGTGAGGAAGTCAGGAACACCTTTGCAGCCACCTGAAGCCAACTGGTTCAGCCAGACAACATTCTAGGGGCTCTTATGCTAACATGACAGCCCGGCCATGACTCCTTCTATGTATGCAGAAATCCATTTGGCTCTATTTTTTCATTCAAACATTATCATTCTGGAATGTAGGTCTTTAAAGTAGGTAGTGTAATGGGTTAACTTGGCTGAAGTAGCAGATGAAAGTCCAGGTGGCTTGAAGAGAATGCTATAGATGAGTTTAAACTACTTATCTAGCTACCTGTGTGAAGCAATCATTAGACAACTTCTGGAGATCTACAGGAAACTGTTGAAGTTATACAAGCCCTTCTAAATAGGCTTCAGATTCAGAGGACTGAAGTATTCTGAATACCAAAACTTTTAGAGGAAACATAATGATTTTAGCAAAAAACAAACCAAAGATTCTCAAATCTAGTAAAAAGAGGAAATAAGTACCATCAACCTCCCTTTTTTCTCCTCCCACCCTCCCAAGATTTCTATTTATCTTAAAGAAAACCCCAACAATGACCTGGAATTCTACTTTATATCTCTTCTCAAAATTTGAGAGAGCACCGAGTGTTGCTTTACTACACTGTGAATAAAATCCATCCTTTCTGGATATTGACCTTGATAGGAGTCAGTTCATATGGTCCATGAAAAATAGTTGTTCCAAGACTGTGATTTTGCTGTAAATCAAAACATAGAAATTCTGAAACTTTGCTTTTTTTTTGCCTGGAACAGTGTTTTCCAGATAGTTTGGTTTCCAAGTTAGGTTAGGAGGACTTGAGACTTCTGTGCCATATGTAATTCATGTGGCACTGATGAATGAAAAAGATTTGCATTTGAATGAATCTGCTTTTATGGTGAGGCTGTTGCAGACCCACGGTATGGTTTGAATTGCAAAAGTTCAGTAGTTCTATTACTGGAAGTAGAACTGGACCTCAGCTACATCAGAAGGCTCTGATCCTCTTAAAATTAATTTATTTTCTAACACTGAAATTTGATAAGGAGATATTTCTTTAAAGCTAGAGATATATAAGATTTAAATGTATAGATTCTGACATGCTTCAAAGATAGAATATGTTTAATTATATGATTAGAGAAATTTGTCATTAAGAAACTGGTTAAAAATGGCTCTTGCCAACAGGACTGGAAGATGTCCTTGTTATTCCTGAACTTTTCTAGCACCTTGCTACTAAGACAGGTCTACCTTAATAAGGTATCTGACTCCATATAAAATATATGGCTTGATGAGTTGCCTAACAAAAAGGCCAACTTGCTGAGTACAGGTAGGAAATGGCTGCAGAGTGAGCAGTCTTGCACATCTTGCCTCTCTCTAGATGTAAAGAGATTTCAAGTCTCCTTTGGTCTGAAATCCACCACTCTGAGCTGTGACTCTTGAAGGTGGATATGAGAGTTTTTTATTTACATAAACAAGAGTGATACCAGCCTCCTTGGTCCATCAGTAATTCTGCCTGCCTGTCTTCTAGGCAATGCCTAGTATATGACACTTAAGAGGTGAGAAATGTAACATGAAGTCTCTCCTGGTGTGACAGGATTCAAACTCATACTTTTGATGCACTCATCACGAGAGTACCTTTGAAGACTGTTCTGTTGGAGCAGTTTCTTCCTGCATAGAATAATTAGAAAGAGCAGGAGCAACCACTAACATGAATTTGTAACATCAAGCTGAGACCACTCAACTTACGGAGAAAAAACCCTACATCCATTTCATGTTATGCAGAGAATAAAGTTCACATATCCATTGAAGCAGAGGCCAGTACCTGAATGTAGTTCTTTCTAGTCAAGAGTCCTTACATCTGGCATAAAGTCGTACTGATTCATGCTTGCTCTTTTCCTTCAGTGCAACACATTTATTTATGATAGTTAATATTATAGTTATATAACTATACTATACAAAAAGTTATATACTAATATTACAGGTATGTTATTATTACTTCATGCATTTTCTCAATGAGAGAAATTGACACTGTCCCTCAAGAGTGTGGGAAATAATTTTTGGTAAATCTTCGGTATTTTGGATTGAAAGGAATGAGTTTCCTAAAATATGTGGCATTTTATGCAAGACATAATCTACTAGACTTACTTTAGATGAGGGCCTCCTAATAAGATAAATGGAGAAAAGTTTAATTTGCAGAGTTGAATAGAATTTAAGTAGAAGACACCCAACCTTGTCAAAATGAAGGCACTCTTGGGCAATTAAAAATTTCACTGCTGAAGACTTAAGTGCCAAGAGATTTTATGGGCCTTCAGAGTAGAGCAACGACAAACCTGTTGGTTTTTATGATTTCAGTTCTTTATTTGTGCACCTAAATTGTGAGGTTGATATTACACACAACTAAATTATTCTGTGGATTTAATTCTATCTGATCTCCAAAGTATTAATTGACTTGTAAGAGCTGTCTTGGTGAATCAGACTCATGACCTTAATAAACTTCAAACAGCAACCTGATAAAGCTCACAGATAGGAGTTTTCACAGACTCTTCACACTCTTCTCAGAAACTAATTTTGATATCTTTAAATGGGAAGAAGTATGGAATTACCAGATGACTGCTCTAATGTTAAGTCCTCTCCAGCTATTATAAATAAGACCCCCTCAATAAATGTAGCTATACCTGTCAAAATATTTCTAGAGAAAAAAGGCTGTTGTCACTCAAGACCATGATGGGAACCCTCCAAGTTACTCCTCATATTCTCTAGTGTTTCTATTCTACTCCTGTCTATCCCTTGTTTCTTTTTCTAGCCATGTTTCTTTACCTGTCATATACTTCCATGATTTCAGAAAAGATTAGAATATATGGGATAATTGCTTTTTCATTGTATTAGGTATAACATTTTTTAAAATTATGCTTTCTAGCAGTCACAATATTCAAGCATACTAGCTATTCTGTTTACAGTATGAACCTCATATGCTGAGTGATTTTTCTGTTAGCAGGTGATTATTTCTCAGTTATTTTTATCTCTACTTACTAGTTCCTTAAAACAAAGAAGATAACCTACTCAGTGGCTAAAACAAAATCAAAGGTCATGAAACTTAGAGGTCTTTTAATATTCTCAGAATATTTTAAAACAAGTATAATTTGAAAAATTTACAAATGTCTATTTAACTAAACTATAACTTCTAGGTAATGTTAGATCTGAACAGATGTGCATACTATTTGGAAAAAACTATGCAAATATTTCAAAGCACAATCACCATAAGTTGAATTTGGCAGCGTAGAACAGATGTGTCCACCTGTTAAGAGACTAGGCTATCAGCACTGGGGATGCAAGATGTGACTGAAGCCCATAACGGGAGCTATTTAGGAATGCGTCCAGGTTAGCAGGAGGTAGCAGAGATTCTGATTACTGTATCATTCCACTTTTCCCCAAAGCGATCAATGAGTTGAATTAGGCAAACAGAATAGTACACCCAGGACCACTGAAGTGGGGATGAATGTCCTACAGTACGTGAAAACAGTGCAGAAATTATACCTGTTTTTCAATAATGATGAAAGAAAGAGAGAGCAGGAGGTTCCACAGGGGCTGCAGAATACAGTGGACTCCAACAATCTTTATTTATTCTGTTTAAATTTGACATCCTGAAAAGCAAGCAAAATTATTGATTCAACTACCATAGCAATGTTAGTAACTGATTAATTTTTCTTTGAGCCACTTCAATAAGCTGTGAGAATAATCATCCAAAAGCATACCCAATGCACAGCATATCACATTCATTTTAATGTGAATTTTGTTCAGCCAGGATTGGAAATTACTTCTGCTTCCACATATTTCTTAATAAAGAACAGAAACATACCATGGAAGAGATACAGATCAAAGTCAGATTTTAGGCAGTAAAATGCAAAGAGAATGTGACATGCATTGTGGTGGGTTTGTATTTTCTTGAGAAAAGAATGGTTTCCTTTTTTTTTTCCCCCCAAAAAAATAGCTCAGTAAAATGGATTCTTACTACTTATGTTTTGCCAGCTCATATCTTCTGAGTACTCCTGACTACTTTGTACCTTTAGTACTGTCTTACACTGTAGATCAATAAATCTGCAGAAAAATTAATCTACAGATTTGTTCAACTTTTGGGTTTTCAAATGAAGATCTAATTCAGTGTCATTGTTGATGATGAGGTGTGAAGCAAAAAAGACATGGGTTGATTTTCAAATGCAGGTTAGGGATATAAGGAAGACTGTAAATTCGATAAATCCTCTAAGATCATGTTTCTTCAACTGGAGCTAGAAAAATAAAGTGTTTTTCTATGTAGATCTTTTCACATGGACTTCTTTGGTCAGTTTTCAATATATTATTTAGCATGAGATTATACTTTTGTACTTCTGGTTTTGATAGCTGATAAATAATATGTTATCAGAGGCCAGTCTTTAACTTGCACAATTCTGTCAGCATCACAGTATATCCATCAGTTGGAATCAGTTGGCTTGAGCTCTCTTTTTATCTTCTAATTCATGCAGAATTTCCTCAGATTTCTAGAACTTTTGTAGTAAAATGAAGTCAGGAAAAAATTTGATAATTCTTGCATTAAAATTGTTGATTCAGTTTGTCCCATTGTGGCCACTTTTTAGCATGGTGTGCTCAGATAAACTACATAGCTTCTCAGGAGGGATATGCACATATGGGCAATTATCAATCCAATTTTCTGAAGGTTGTTATAATCAAGAGTGATCTGATAAAGAAAAATTGCTTTTAATCTCAAACTTTTATATAATTATTGCATGGTCCTTGAATTTAAGGAATAATCCATTTTCCTGGCAAGATAAAGTAAGACAGTATGCAACTAATATTGACAGTATATTTCCTAACCTTCATAATAATTTAAATTTAGATTTATAAGCATTGTTTCATCATTGGGATGTAACGGTTAGGTAGCAAGAGACTGCTACTTTGAGTGGCATGACAATATGAAATTGTACTGAAATACATTTTCTAATTAGAAAATACCATCCAGATTAAAAATTTTGTTTCATATCACAATTAATTTTTACATTGCCAATGGTAGACATGCTATAGTAGATAATTTTAAGAATGTTACTAAAGGTTCACACTGTTTTTCTGATAGTAATTGCAAACTGAAAAAAAAAATTAAAATTTCCAAGATGTTTGTATCTCTTCAGAAGAAAATTTCAGTTGTAACGATCTGGACTGAGTGGTTCTGTTCATTTGCAGCTAACATTCAGGTTGGAGAAGCACAAGACTACCAAATTCATTTTCATGTTAACCAGAATGAAACCAAAACCAAATCCCAGAGTAAAAACCAATGAATTAGAATTTTTAGTTTCAGAACACAGTGTAAATGAGTGGGTAATATAAAGAGATAGAACAGGGAAAAAAAAAATGTTTTTCTCTGCCCATAGGTTTTGGCTATAGTCATTTCAATCAGAACAGTTGAAAGGCTTTTGAGTCAGAACAATAAACACACTGCAGGACTGTGGCCACCAAATGATGCCTTTCTGCTGTTGACAAGTACATAAACAAGCTGCTTTTAGTAATGTTTCATCTATTGTTAGAATGAATAAAGTTGTAGTTGTAAACACAGCCGAAAGACAGAATGGGTTTTAAATACTTTTGTTCCTGCTGAGCCATTACCAACACCTGCAGTTAAAATAATTATTTCAAATGTTTTTCTTTTTAAAAGAAGGAGTAGTTAGCAGTAGACCTGTCTTGTTATGGTAAATTAACATCTGCAGTTAATATGATTCCCCTTGGTTGTAAACATCCTGAATTAAAGCTTGTTATCTCCTTTAGAAGGTATGTTTTATGATTCCACCTGTTCTGTAGAGAGATAATTAAACATTTCACTGAAGTACAGGTTGGATGACTATGATCTTATTTTAGCCACCACAGAAATTATGGAATACTTTTACAGCAAATATTGTGAGTATTTAATTAAAGCCTGTCCTGAAGTGAAGCAAGCATAACCAATGAAGATAGTAAAAAAGGATTAGAGGTTCTGAGATTGAAAAGAAGACAAGAGCTGAATATAAGGTTGGGCTACCTGTTTTTTTTTTTTTTTTTTTAAAGAAAATCTTAATCTTAAAAAAATAACATTAATACACATTAAATTCTAGGATAAATATGAAAAACAGGAATAGATGTGGAATAAGCAGGATAGCTCTGTGCCTTATTTTGACCTAGGATTTGTACTGTAATTAATAATGGCTAAAAAGGATTAATGTTTTTTCTACATGTAAATTCTCTAAAAATGTTAGGAGTTGAATAATTTATTTTAGAATGTTATAACTTCAGGATGTTTCTACATCCTGTCTTTGACCATGCACTGTAACTTGACCAGATCAGAGTTGATCAAGCTCTCAGTCCATATATTTTCCCACCCTCTGTTGGAATTCAGCTCTATCACAGTAAGCTCTCAGAATAAACTCTTTTAGTTTATATATCAGAATAAGCTCTATCAGTTTAACATCTGGTGCGAAATTACTTGAAACCCGTGGTGGCTCTGAGGCTAGAGTGATTTATATCAGATGAAGAAGCTGTTCTGTGTTGTAAATTGTCTCCTAGGTTTCATGACTGCTTTGTAGGTTTCATCATACGAAACCATCAGCACTAATATTGTTCTAAGACTATGTTCCACTGTATCCTGCTACTCATTCCTGTTCCCATAGTGTGAAATATCATGTCTTTCTTTGTGACTGTATGGATCTTTGTTGGTCAGGGTGTGAACAAAACAACTGATCTGATGTAAAAACAGCAGACAAACATGAGTGAGAATATCTTCAGTGGCACTGCTTCTGAAGCCTTGTATCATTTGTACCTGTTTATCCTGCTTTTGTGAAACATTCAAACCACATTTACTTTGTGGAATAAATAATATTTTTAGAATCAATTTCCCCTTTAAATATTTGAATTTATCTCTGGATATCTAAGTCCGTTAATATTCTCACAATTAGGCTTTTTTATTTATTTTCTGCAGATACTCCAGTGGTTAAGAGCCCACCACAAAGTAAAAAGTAGTCACCTAAAAAATTCAGGGACTATTGGCACAGAAAGATCTTTTCCTCTAATGAAATGCCTAAAAATTCTCTGTTTTGGAAGGAAGAATATGCAAGAATTGCTTTAGTTAAATTAATATCTATGTGTTTTTCTCCTCTGTGATCTTATTTAGAAAAAGCCTCCAGCAGAGCATAGGCAACATTAAAAGAAATGAAACAGAGAAGCACATTTGTAAGTATTGCTGTCTCCCTATTTTTTTCTGACAGTGGTGGTTCTGGTAATAGAGGGAGTTTGGAAGGGGTATCTGGGCAAGTTTCTTTTCAAAGCATGGAGCATTTCACTGATCTCCTTAGCATCATTCATTTCCTGACCACTGCATTCTGAGCTGCCATCCTCTCTTATTTAATCCTTCTTCTTATTCTTACATCCATTTAACTGGATTGTTCAAGCTAGTCTCACCTTTGTAGGAGTTCTTTAGTTTTCTTTAAGACCAGAGTAGTACTGTACACTTGCTCTCAGAGAATGCTTGTGAGTGATGCCACACAAATCCCTTCCTCAGAGATTGAGGGCATCACCCCTATTATAAACCAGCCACTGTTGGGGACCAAGGTTAGCTTCTCTCACCTGTGGCTGTGTCTCTCACATCACAGTGTGAATACAGCATTGTCAAGACTTGGGGCAGATCTCTGCCTTTCATGTCTAATTTTGCTCTTTCTTTTTTCCTTCTCAGTGAATTCTAACCTGTGGTTCTTTGAATGCCAGGTGCTGGCAGAGCTGCCACTACAGGCACTCAAGCTCTTCCAGTGTCGACGATGGGAAGGGTCAATATTTTCTTTTAAAGGAAAAAGCACAGTGATGACAATAATTAGGTAGACTGGATTTCAGGGTTAAAGGAAAACAATTCCTAAACCACAGCTCTAATTTAAGGGCTGAGGCTGGCATTATTTTTCTCAGTTCATTTAAAACCTGACTGGAGAATCATGAAGGAAGTTATTAAAAGGAAGTAGTTAAAAGTTCAAGCCACTAGGATTTATGTTCCCTCTACTGTGAAATAAAGCATTTTTTTCTGATTTTAAGAACTGTTTCAGCCAATTGTCAGCCTGAGAAAGTACTGGTTTTTGAAGGGCATTTCTGATGCCTTATATCAAAGGCGACAGACATCGAATGCTTTCTCCAGCTTGTGTAATAGAGCTGTACTCTATTTAACTCACCTGTGATTTAACTGATGTGTGAAGGAACCTATTTCCCCCATAAGCACTTACTAAAAAAAGAAAAAAGAAAAAAGAAAGAAGAGCATGTTATATTAAAACATGTACTCTGTTACTTGTGACTCACTTGGAAAGGACTGGATTTTTTGCGGAAAGTCAGTTTAGAATAAAAATACATACCAAACTTACAGTATTTTAAAAAACCCATTAAATTTGTCATGAATAGCCAATATTTTTCATCAGTTGAGTCTTTATTTGTGGATTACTTTGAGGTATATCCTAAGATTATAAAAGTTGATGTAGTTTTGTTGGTTTTGCAATGAGTAAAAACACATTCCATATTTATATTAACACATCTGAACACAGTGTGCCCAAACTAGGCCCTGAAATTTCAGAATAAGGGCAGAATGAGATGGAAACCAACCAAATAATTTATGGGGATGCATGTGCCTTGATTTACTGAGATCTTTTTAAAAGGAAATAGTCTTGTTTAATTTGAATTTAAACTTGTTAATGATCTTCCAGAAATCTCAGTTGAGGAAATTGAGAGAATTGATTGCTTCCAAAACAGCTGAGCAAAACTCAAGGATTCCGATAATACTGAGTGATTTGAAAATGCTACCAATTCTTCTTAGATATAGTAAGATTTTTTTATCAGTGTTATCAAGGAAGTGATCACTGTGAAAGATTTACCTTGAACTTTTTGTGCTGTTACAAAACAATGACATCTGTTTAACGTCAAGTACAGAAACTTGTTTTACTGCTTCATGAACACTACAAAATCTTTTCTGAAGCCTTGGCAAACAGACAGAAAAATGTGATTATACATAATCCAACTGTATCTTAATCTGCAGCAGACTCAACTTTTATAGCATCGTTTTCATGAGATATTATTAGCAGCTTCAGAACTGTTTAATTAGAATGTTGGCATGATCCTTAGATCAAAAAAAGGTTTTTGAACACAAAAATGATGTTTATTTTATTTTTTAATAAACAAACTGAAATCAGGGCTTTGGATAAAGTGTTAGAATGTCTTTAATATTATATATATTAAGTATATTTTTATGAAGAATAGCTGCATGTAAGTTTTTCCTTAAGATATACCTTTGCTATGAATACACATGTGTGTGACTGGTATGCGTGTGTTTGTGTATGACTGAGAGCAGTTGAATCAGAGGCTACTTTCTAAAATCCATCCTTTTTAATGAGAATGTAAAGTGTGTTTACTTGTGGATAATTCTCAAGGTGTTTTTAAAATGTGATTCAAGGTTGGGAATATATGTGGTAAGATTTTACTGATATTTTACAAACCAGACAATTCTGCTAAACATGTCCAGACTATCTCAACAATCGAGCAGTGGCAGTTGTGTATTATTCTGTCATTTTTTACTAAAAGTACCCTAATTGTTCCACTCATTAGTCTAAATTTTAAAGGGAAGTGAAAAGTCCCTGTTCTGACCAGCTAAAATTCATTCTTTATTTAGCACTGTATTAAAAAGGCTAAGTCTTTTTGTGCTATCAGGAAATCAATTAATTTTTCATGGTTCTGTACCTTATAGTACTTGTATAGACACGTATATGTATATATATGTTATATAGACAAGTACTAGTACTTGTCTAGTGTAATGTATGCTGTCCTGGCTGATAGCCCCAGCCTCTACCACTACTTTATTATTACAGTTTCTTATAGACCCATATACATTCCATCACTTGCCCTTAATGAACCTGTTGCATGTAGAGATTTCTGCAAAAAGGCTCAATATGGCAATATGTGGCTGCTGTACTTAACTTAGCATCTGCCTTGAACTTACCGATCTGCAGTCTTTTGGCTCATCCTGCACAGTTTCGTGTAAACTTCGTAGATGTCAAGAACAGCCTGTAGGAAAAGTTTTGTACCCTGTTTTGTAATGCCTTTTTCTGGTTGCAAATATTGAAGTAAAGACAGGAAACACCATGAATTTTAATTTCCTTCTGGTTCTAGTTCGTTTCTGTTCAGACATATGGAGGAGGTTATTGAATTTCTGATTCTGCAAGTTTCTCTTGTCATCACTTGAAAATGTTGTTAGTAATGGAAAAGCCCTGTTAGTTGCAGGACATTCTGCCCAGATCTTTACCTAAGCAGGATTTAATTGATTGCATGCACTTCCCAAATATTCTTGCAAGCTCACTTCATAAATTTTTAGAGCAGTGAGATTCTGCTAGTTCCCAGGAGACAGTGCTTCACAGTAGAGCATTCGCAGAGCTGATTTTTTTTTTTTTTTTTCCTGGTCTATTCCATGGCTCATTCACTTTGTATATTGTGTCTGCACCAGCCCTGAGGGTTTAACCTGTCTAAATTTAAGCTGAAAGTCGAAATCCTGAATCCGTTTTTGTCTACAGGGTAGAAAACTACTGTTTTCTCAGGGAAACAGAAATGGGTAAAACTCTTCTACCTTTTAATCTCAAGACTCCAGGAAGCATATAGGGAGCCCATACTGTGAGAAGCATTCTGTAGCTGGTATTTCAGGATCCCAGATCAAAATGGGATTTTCCTTGGAGAAGCAAAATTGGCCAAGGACTAGTCAGGGGTTTTGCCTTCTGTCTAGTATTGGCCAGTGGAAAGAAGACCTCTGAAAAATCTATCAGACAAGTTCTTTGCAACTCATGGGCAATATTCACTTCAACAGTGAATATAGTCATTCCCAGCAGTTTAGGAAGGTGAAGGATTATCTCTCACAGTTATGAGAACAGATGAATGAGCTTGGACCATGGTGAAGAACTAGCCTACAGTTGAAAAAAATTAGCATAAACTGGGGTTTTGTTGGTCTAGATATCCAGTTTGGACATTCAGATATACAGGATGCACAAAATGCTCTTATACTCTTGTAACAAATCCACTTCCTGCAGAAAAAATTTTAAATGGGTAATGAGTATCCTTGAAGTCCAGTAAATACAGAACTGACATCCCTCCTATCAGAGCGTTAGCTCTGTATTAAGTGAACAGCACAGGCATTTGCAGGCCTGCGGCTGTCAGACTTGCTTTGTCTGGTCTGTTTTGGCTTGACTGGAGTTTTGGTTTAGCTTGCTTAGTTGTAACAATAATTGTTATAAAAATAATTGTTATAATTTAATAACCAGATGGCTGTCATCTAGTTTGTTTCAGTTCTATTTACCTTTGTATAACTGTGTGGAATAATTCCTATCATTAATAATTTTGGTGCTAGTAGGCATAACAAGTAATTGTGCTCTGTGAGAGTGAGTTGTTTCTACAGTATAATGATGATGAAGTATAGAGGACTACAGACTTGGGTTGACAGCAGAGACCTTGTAGATGTGGACATAGGCTGATAAACAGAGGCTCCATGAATATCCACCAGTGGTCAGTTACTAAAAGAAACACAAACTTAGCTGTAAAAAGCCATTTTTTGTGTAACAAAAAAGGATGAATAATAATTATCTGACACGTACAATGCATCAATAAAGCAAAGTTAGGCGTAACATGAAGTTATAGACAAGTGGAAAAAGAACAAAGTCTAAAATACATTAAAACCCCTTAGAAATATATGCTAAAGTGGACACAAGAGTGAGGAAGAAGGGAAAACTGTCAATCTTGTGCCTCTGTCATTAACATCACACTCCTCCTGCTGAAGACCTCAGGGTTTTGCCGGATTTTAAAACCCTTTCCCACCTGACCAAATCTGTCGACCTTAAGACCAAAGGAGCAGTGGAAGGGTGGGATAGCACCAGAAAAAAGAGGTACATAATGGGAGATTTTGTGGGATAACAACTTTTAACTGTAGTACCATTAATCAGTTTGTTTTGTGTTTAAAGTGTGCTTCTATCTCTATAACTGGACTAATAGTAATAGTTTCTTGTTGCATTTTGGTTATGCTTTAAGAATTTTTTGATTAGTCTAATGGTAAATTCTTCACTTGATTGTTTATCCATAACAGGATGTTGAGTTTAACAAGACTTAAGAAAGTTAAATTCTTTTGCACCTAGAGAGATACAATATACTAATGCAAAGCACTTTTACTGTAGGCTTGGTCCCAACAAAATAAATTATTTTATCCTTTTACTGAGGAGGTGTGATGACTGTGTATCAGCACCATCCTGTTAGGTTTCTTTCTACTGAGTTTCCTGGACTCGTACTTATGAACTTGATTTCTAAATTTAATTAATGCTAATACACTCTTTAATAGATATATTTAAATTCTTTGGCTTTTGTTAGTAACGTGGTGAGCAAATGTAGAGAAATCTAGAAATCTTGTTAAATTGATTTATCTCTAGAAGTTTTCTCTGTTATCTTGCCAACTTTTGTGAATAGTAACTGATTATCTCTTGCTGTTAAAACAGCAGTCACTTTTTTATTTATGTTCCTGCCTCTTCCAAACAGCAATTAATAAAGCTTAGCTAAAACCTGCATCAACCAATCCTAAGGTCACTAGCATGGATAAACAAACTGTAAAAAGGCATCTGTCTTTCTGCATATATCTGGCTAAATATGTGCAGAAAGACAAAACGAGGGGGTTATCAAGCTGCCAAGGTTTTAAAGTTGTTACATTTTATTAATTTGAGGGGAGGAAATGTAAGTTTTTTGTGATACCACACGATGTGGCGTCCCCAGGTTTCATGAGCATTTGAGAGTATTATGAAAAGAAACCCCATGAATTTTAGGTGTGGAGAACATCTGCATTTTATATTTGCAGAAATCTGTGGCCTATCTATTCCATATCAAAATCCCTGTGTCATGGTTAGAGTCAACATACATATTCACACGCCAGCACTAAACCTAGGTAGAAAAATATTTCCATAAAATTATGCAAGTAATAGCTAGAGATCTGCATAGGAAATGGAAAAATATCTAGGAAAATAAAAATATGTTTTCAGGTTTTAATAAATGAAATAATTCAGTTTTGATAATGGTTTTAGAAAATATTGAACAGAGAAATAAGGAAAAATGTTTCTTTTGAAAATGAACAAGAAAAGGTTTTTTAAACAGAGTCAAAACTTTCTTTCAGGAAATTTAGGGAAAAAAAGGTTGTTTTCAGTGTCTTGACAAGTGGAAAATCTGCAGTTTGTTATGTTAGTGGTGAATCATGTTTACCATTGAAATAAAAAGGCTCACTTCTAGCTTGAATTTATCTGATCTTATCTTTCTGTCATGAGACATTTGTGTCTATATACTACACTAAAAACCTTTTTTTTTTTTTTTAACTAAGAAGGACTCTTAAGCATCTGTTTGGTAAAAGAACAAACTGACTTTTGCTGTAAAGTTTGCAAAGCTCTCATATATACTTTCCAGTCTCTTCTGAATTCTTCCCAGCTTTTCAATATTTTTAAAATCATGACAGACAGGATACAATATTCCAATATCTATCTCACCAGCTCCATGCATGGGAGTAAAGTCTCATCTATTTGGCTACTAACTATTCTCTTATTTATTTACCAGTGGCTTGTGTTAAGCCCTAGTTTGCAACATCATAATTTGAGGTCACACTTAACTATTCACCACAGACTCCAAATCGTGGAACTGCTTCATCAGAATAGAGTCCTTCCATTCCTACCTCTACAGGTACAACATCAGTATTTTGTGAGGAGGCTTTTGACCTTGACATGGCCTTTAGTGTATAATTACATCTATCATGTATCTGAATAGTTTTCTATTTCAGTCAGTTTTCACATGCAGTTCATTTATGAAGTACATTTTTTTTGTCTTAAGTCATATTAATTGATGTCTTATTCCAGGATTGTATCAGTGTAATGTCAGGCAATTAGGAAATACCCGGCAGAGGAAATGTCCTTTGTGACCTTGGCTAGCTAATTAGTCATTATTCTTCAATTGTTTATAAGGTTTGGTGGGATAGTTTTGGGCGTTGGCATACTCCAAAATTTCATTTTACTCTACATCTTACTGGAGCAGCATAATTTTGTTATTTTATGTTTTAGAACTATCCTATGTTTGTTCATTTTCTGACTTTCTGTAGACTGATCTTCTAAAAATATGCAGCTAATCTAAATTTTTTCATGTTGTGAGTAGTTCCTTTAATATGCTTGCATTCTGCTGACTTTACACAGTGACAGATTTGGCTAAACAAGTGCGTAACTGAGGAGGCAGAGAGGAGAATTTTCTTAAGCATTCCAATGTCTTAATTTTATTTACTTTTTCTGCTAACAGTGGATTTATAAAAGGAGGTTGGTATCTCATGAATTTAAGAGCCTTCATTAATTTTACTGTTCTTGTACAGAAACAATGTAATAACTCAGCAGAGCTGAGAGACTGAAAGAGATTATAGTTCTGAACCTATTGCATGTGCAATTAAGCTTCTTGAATTACTTAGTTTTCAGTTCTGTTAAGACTTCAAGGATTATGACAAACATGCCTGAAGCATGATGACTGGCCTATCATTGCGATTTACAAAGAACCTCATTAAATGTAGGTTTGCAGAATAAAAATATTTTCTTCACAGTCCAGTATTACTTTCAAATGACTTATCAGCTATTCATGGTGCCTACAATAGAAGTGAAAAAAGTTGTCTATAAATATCACAATGGAGGTTCTGTAAACTGTATAAGGGCAATATTTTGCAGCTATACTGACAAAACATCTGTTTAGGTAATATCCATGAATGAACATTTGTTTTCTAGTGATCTGGATATAAGTGATGAAGAACCATGACCAGCATGAGTTCCAACTTGGGGTCCTACCTCCTAGGTGAGTCTCATAATATCCATATTACAGTGTCTGAATCACACTCTTTTTCTGGTCAAAAAATGTTTAAGCAGTTACATTGACCAACTTTATATGGAGAACATTTAACTAAAATCACCTTGTCAGAATCACTTTCTCTAAATCAGACAGAGAAGAGATTTTAAATCAGGTCTCAAACATAATGTGTAGGTTTTATAGTACATCCTAAGTTAAGAGAATTGAGATACTGCTTTTCATCTCAGGTTTTATGAACATATAGTTCTTTATTTACATTTAACATTGAAACAAAGTAAACATTTTTAATTGGAAAATGATAAACAGGTGTCTAATCTACCTAAATCATTAATTAATTGATTTTTACCTGGCTGTCAAATTAAAAAAATCAGTTCTCTGCACAGTATGGTTCTAAACGATGTCCTGTGTGTTCATGCACAGTCTATATCATCCATGGCTACTTGTGTAAGGAGGATAGTAGTAACTGGCCACTCCATCATTCAGTAAGCTGAGGAAGTTGCCATAACAAGTCTATGAGTGTTGATTTGAACACTGTTTGGTTCAAAAACCTCAAAGAACAAACATCATTGACTTACAATATGTCTCACTGATGATGTGATTTTATTGTAAATTACTGGCTTCACTGATTAGAAGTTGATGTGGGTTTATAAATTGGATTAATATATTTCACAATTTATGATAAAATTACTAATCTAATTAGTTCCTTATATTTCTGTCCTTTAGTAAGGATGTTAAAGCTACACTTATTAATGTTTCAGGATTCTTGTTAAAATAAAATTCATGAGGTCTTCGTAATGAATGGAAGACCTTTTCAAATTTTAAATATCAAATTTTAAATATCAGTATCCTGCTTAAGAGTTCAAAAGAGATGGGAAGACACCAGCTGTTGCAGGAAAACACTGCTCGGTTCATGCAGTTTAAATCAAATTGTGATCAAAGGGGTTTAATGATTTATCAATAACATGTAATTAAGCAGCAACCAGTGAGGTATATATTTAGGTTCAATATCAACAATACAGCAGATAAATGAAAATACGAGGTACTAGCAAGCTATTAATAAACATTACAAATTTCTAAGCAACCTTGTAAACTAACACTAAAAAGTTCTAACCACCCCCTGCCTCCCTTCATCATCAGTGGGTTGGGCTACTGGCACCCCCACCCTTCAGAGTGGGTGCCTTCCCAGGCTTGCACACCCCAGCTCTTGGAGAGGTGGATGCTCCTGTTCTCTGTTCCCCCCCACTGGCACACTTGGGCGTGGGTCCCTGTGTGCTGCCCCCCCTCTGCCACTCCCCTAGCTGGGTGCCGGCTGCTGCCAGTGTCCCACAGGGAGGCTGCTCGACCTGGCTCTGCGGGGTGACTATGGGCAGTGCTGCATCACTCCTCCAGTTTCTGCTCCCAGGTCTCTTCCCACTGTTACAAATTTTCATACTTCATGCTTTTTTTGAAGCTAACTCCTTTTTTCAGAAGTCTCCTTGAAGTTCCCCAGTTACAGTTTAATCCAGCTGATGGTTCTTTAACTTGATCAGTATTAGAGAAATGACCTCTCAGACAGTTTGGGGTGCTCCATTTGTGTACTCTGCTCACAGTCGTGTTTCTACCCTAACAGCTGGTCTTATCCAGGCTGTACAAGCTAAGTTTGGGCTGTGCAAGCTCTCCATGATCAACTAATGTATAAAATTGAGACAAAATACTTGTGTGTGTAGAACAAGGATGAACTGTCACCATTGGAGCAATGTGGCAGAATCAATTTATCTGTTTTAGTGAGCATTAACTGAGAGGCCATCAAGTATGAAAGCAGCGATGTGCAAATTAAAAAAGATTATTACCTGCAAAAGAATGGTCAGGGTCAAGAAAGCTCCTAAAATACCAGCTGATCAAAACAAATGTGATTTGACAGAGTCTTTTATCATGTACTTGAAGTGATTATGGTTCCTATTGATTATAATGAAAGAAAAATGAAAGATTTACTGTATTATTTGTATGAGAAATTAGCTTGAATTTATGAAATGGAAACAAGCTTCATCATTGCATAGATGTAACCACTCTATTCTGTCATCTTTGTTACTTTTCATTCCCAGTCTTTAATATTTTCAAACAATTGTTCTAATACAAAATTGTTTTTTTTAAAGCAGTCAAGATTTTTGTGTAGATCTTTTTTTTTGTCAGGGAAATATCTTGTTAATGAAGTATAAGACAATAAGAAAAGATCATAGGAGAGCTTATGTCCAAAGGAAAACATAAGGAAGACAGGTTCATGGCCAGTAACCTCCACCCCACCACTTGGCACTATGTGTGCTCTGCACTGCTATTGGCTTCCATGTTACATCCACGTAGCCCTTGTGAAAACTGCGACTGCCTGTATGTCCGCATACGCATCTCAGGAAATTAAGTATTAATAGCAGAGATGAACCTGGTGCTGTTGCTTTCTATATGCAGCGACAGGGATTGTTTATTGTATTGTTGTTTATAAGAATTAAAAGCAGTATTACAAATGAATAAAAATAAGAGGTCCTTTCAACAGCTATGGAGGTATACTTCTGGAAACAAGGCTTTACATGAAAAATTGAGATACTGATTTAATAACTACTGTAATGTGTTGAAAAGCAGAGGAATTTGGGAAAAGAAAACATGAAAAACTAGATATAACTATAATAATAATTTTAAGAATTAGAAAATGGTAGGAGTATGCTTTTCTTAACCCACAAAACTTTTTTTTTGAAAAGAGAAAAACTCCTTTCCTACTTTTAAAGGAACAATTATTATTTCTTACTTGTAAAAGGTTAGTTGATTCAAATCATCTGGTGATGTAATTAAGTCAGAACAACACAGCCAAATGTTTGAAATTTTGTTTTAGCTTTAAGGGAACGATTTCATCATTCCTGAAATGGAGAAAGTTGCTATTTTGTTTGTTATGTAATTTTATTTATATATATATACAGATATTATGCTTTCGTGTTTTTCAAATTTTATGATCAAGAAAGCTTTGCTTTGGGTAGGTCTATATTTTAAACAATGTCAATGCAATGGCTTGTTCCTAAATGTGGTGGGTTGACCTTGGCTAGTAGACAAACTCCCACTCAGCTGCTTCCTCACTTCCCCCATTTGAAGTTGACTGTGAGTGGCACAGGGCAGCCCCTGACACCCTCCCACAGAGATCACCCCTGCAGCCTCCATGCTACCAAACCTTAACATTCTACACCCATTATTTTCTAAAGTAATAAGCAAATTTTTTGCCTGATTCTACACAATACCTACTGATATACAGGAAGAATAATCAAACACTCAGGATGAACGTGTTGGATAAGATGTTTATGATGAATCAGTGCAAATGCAGAAAAAAGGTTACTGCCAGACAGAATTCTTTGTGCCATATTGCACACTATGTATTTTGCTTGCAGATTTTTTCTATTTTCATGCAAGTCAATAGCTGGAAAGAATTTCAAGATAACAAAAACTTCAGGCCAGGCTACTCTTTTATTGTGCCTTAATTCCAAAATTGTCAAAATCCAACAGTATCTTTTATCTCTTAAGTTCAGGCATCATTAATTATCCTTTTTATTGGTGACACTGACAAGTAAATCTCAGGCTAGACTTTAGTACCCACTTGAAAAGAGTCCTGGTTATGTTCCTACCTGTGTATTCTCTTCCCTTTTTCACACTTTACTAAATCAGGTACATTTGATTCTTCCTCTACGTTTGTGGTAATGAAATTTACAGGGTGACTCTGTACTTTTTCCATTTTAGTAGGCTGACATGTTAAAAGATGACAGAAAAGATATAGAGCAGGTACATACTAAATCATGTTTTCAGAGCAGTGAAAATGGAACATACATGAAGCTATAAACGAACTGTCTGCCCTGACTTCTAACTTTTGGAGAGAGATTTTTCAAAAGTACAAATTGACTTTCAGGCAGGATATGAGTTTCCAGTTTTCAATGTATCTCAGAAATGTTCCTTCTAAAAGATTGCTTGAGCTAGCTAAAAGTCTGCAAATAAACAGCAGGAACAAAACTATCTAGGTATCTTTCTCACTCATAACAGTGAAATAAGGACTGTGCTACTTCAACCAGTGGGAGCAACCGTATTTCAGGGAGCTAATGAAAGGCTCAGAAGAGGGGGAAGGAAAGCAAGGCCTGGGCACTGCTGTCTTCTTATATCGGATAATTACTTTGGTACTAAGCTGCAGTCTGGCTTGTCCCACTCTCATGGGCCTTAGACCCCTGTCTGCCAGGGCACAGGCTTAAAACCTATCCTGCCTCAGACTGTGACCCACGCTGTGTCCCCTCTTCCACAGAGGTGGAAATGATAGAGATGTGACAAGGTAACTGGCCACTGTCACCTCGTTGTGAAATCACAGTGAAGGTCACATGTCTGCAGTCTTCACTGTGATATAGCTGGTGTCAACACTTCTCACCGCTGGTTTATCTCATTTAAAACTGCAGTGCCTGGCCTCCCTGAGGACTTGCAGCAAGGTAGTTAGAGCATGTATTATAGTATAATCTCACTTTTTTCTTTTTTTTTTTTTTTTTTTTTACGGAAGAGACAAAGCTTGGAAAGTACCTATTTAAGAGAGTAGAAGACATTTGAAGTTCCCTCCTTTCTGGGAGTTTTTACTAAAGTAGAGGATCATTTATTTTGTAACCAGTGTTAAGAATCCAATGGTAAATGCTGCCAGGAAGTTACTTTTCAGCTAGTGAACAAACTGTCTCTTGCAGTGAATCTGGCTCTGTAATGAGAGAGCTAGCTGCATAGCTTTCTGTTATGAAAATTTCAGACAAGAATCATCTTTTCTTCTTGCTACTTTATGCTCAACTGAAATCATAAACCAGTAAGATGCATCATAGTTATTAGCTGAGGAAAAAACTATGGTATCATTCTTTCAAATTTAGGCAAGAGACACAAATTTCAAGTTGTGAATTTGAGCAGAATTGTTTCCAAACAGTTTTTTTTGGAGTGCCCCCATGAAGCATGAACTACTCTTTTGTGCTGTTCATGGAGGGATATGCTAATAGGCTAATATTCACCAGGAACCAATAATAGAAAAAAATTCAAATCATGTGAATATTTATTCATTCCTGTTGGCTTAACAAAACTGACAGTCATATCACATTTTATCATAACACACATGAGACAAAGTACAACATCATAAAACCCAGTTCAAACCAATATGTCATGTACAGCAAGAAATGTAAGGAGACATTGTGTGGCTTTGAATGGGGGGTAGAAGGCACCACTATTTCCAAATCTTCGTCTGTAAGAAATGCCTTACTCCCAACATTTGAATCATATTGAAAGTTGTATGACTTTCTGCTACTATATTTTACCTTTTTACTTTTCCTGTGTTTCACCATATTAAGTTGTATTAACTTTATGATATAATACAGTTTAGTCCAAATTTACAAATCTTTAGCCAACGCAGTAAGTGACACCTTTCACATTAGTATAGCTTAATGCCACAAAAATGTGCTTTGTTAGAGGGATATTTTCAAAGGATAGGTAAATGTTAGGTAACTAGTTTACTCTGATTCCAAGGGCCTCATTGCATTTATACTTTGGTATTTTTTTTTTTTTAAATATTGGTTATATCCCCAAATCAGAAATCTAAACTTTTTAAGCCTTTAATTTCTATTCAGAAAAGAACGTAAGCATATACTTCAAGGATGTTCTTATGTCTCATTTGCATTACTATTGATTGAGACTCTGCTTAATCTGCCAGCTGAACAAATGACCTCTTTCTGAACTTTTTTTTGTAATAATACTACAAATATGCAGGTGACCATTATGTTAGATAAATGGCACAATATGGTGTATTAAAGATAGATTCCTATCACTTATGGTAGATTGAGGCCATATAGATCCTCAGGATTAGCACTAATATACATGGTTCCACAGAATTACAGTCAGAGTTTATGAGGATTAGTTTTTTATCAAGGATGTGCCTTTCCCCCTTCCAGGTACCACAGTATGTCCTATGAAAGTAGGTACCTCTTTTGAAGGGTACCTTTGGACTGCATTTGATCTCATAATTCTAGGCTAAAGGAAATTTTTCATTTTTAAAAAAGATAATGGTTGAGAAAACAGATCTTGCAAATCTTTACTTTTCAATAATTTCTAGGTATTGTTTCAGCATAAATATTCCATGTACTATTATTTCAATTGACTTAAATAAAAGGTGAAATCTGGCAGATGACAGCTAGTTTTAATGTTTAAATATTTGTTTAAAATGTGGACTTGCTGTTCAGTTCTGTGATGCTCTTATGCTGGCTGCATATCCTGGGAGCGTTCCCCTCATTGTTTCACTCTGTGATGTGAAACAACCACTCCCCATAACTTCAAAAGCCGCATGAAAACTGTATCCCTCTGTTGCTAGTGATGCATCTTTTCTCCAAAACGGCTGACCAGTCTTTTGTGAGTATTTGAAAATATTTTTGGTTGAAGGTTATTATTCAGTATTTCTAGGTCATAGTTTCCTATAATGAAAAGGGAGTGGAGGAGGCCTTGAGACTATTTCCAGATAAAATTGCCTTCAAGCAACATCTACCAAATGTTGAACATTTGTTCTATACGTAATTAGTAGGAGGGAGGGGGGAAAGGAAAGTGACATTTTTCTCCAAGTGTGGATTACTTACAGACATTCTGTTTCCTAATACCAGAGTCTTGTGGTAGCTCTTTTTTTCCATTACCCCACAGCTATTCATTAGCTGATATGCCAATGTCTGTCACAGTTTCTCCTGTGGGACAATGGTGTCTTAATATTTTAGCAACAGCACAGCGATGTAATTATCTGTAAATAATTTAGCATGTATTTCATCCATGTGGAAGCTATCCAATCAGTCAAAGCAAAAAACTCCCAACATTTCCTATCAAAGTTTGAGCCTTCTGCAATATGTTTTTTGTCATCTTTGGCTTCTCAGAATCATTCATTAGGTATTTTCTTCCACAAATATTTGGAACATCAAAACCATCTTACATTGCTGGGGACAAATTCAGACATGATGTGAATGAGTATGTCCTGAGAAATTTGTGATGTTACACCTGTATACACTATAACTGAATGTTGTGGGCCTTGTTAATATATATTTCCTGTATGCAGGAAGAACATATGCAACTATTAATTAAGTTTTTAAAGATAAGACTATTAATTATGCTGGTTATATCTTTTCTTCTCTCTGATCAAACAATCATTCAAAAATTAATTTCATCAGCTTTAGTTTTTTGTTATTTCCTTCCTTATCACTTTACCATGAGAATTTCTTAAAACGAGAACAAGTAAAAGAATTAAAACATTATTCACTACATGGACATTCAGAAGGAGAAGGATTTAGTTCAGCTGACACTGACTTCCTTGGGGTTCAGAAGAGCTGGATCAGATCTGTGCTGAAAATTAGTGCTAGCTTATTCACACATTTGTTATGTCTGCCATCTGCTTGTGGTTTACCTAGCTTCTAAAATATTCTGCCTAAAAATGAGTGCATGTGAATAATCCCAAGGAATATAAGCACATTATTCCTGTTTGGTAAAACTGGCATGCATATAGTTCTTTCTATGACCAAGGTTAGAAAAACCCTTTGAATGGAGGCCTTGTCTTCTTACATGCAAAGAGTTTACCATTCTCTGGACTATATATGTATATATGTATAAAT
Organism: Strix uralensis; assembly: GCF_047716275.1. NCBI lineage: Eukaryota > Metazoa > Chordata > Aves > Strigiformes > Strigidae > Strix > Strix uralensis. Next base: position 101,811,267 of record NC_133975.1, on the reverse strand, counting down.
GACATGTTTGATTCATGTTTGACAAAGTTTGACATGTGAAGTTTCCAATATGTATTGTTTTTAGCTAGAAGAGGAGCTGACTTTCGCTGTCTTGTATGGGACCACAAGTTTCACTTAAGCTTGTGAAAGACTGCATCTTTACCTGAGTATGTGTGTGTATAGGACAATTTATGCATAATCTCACTTTATACTGCAACCTCAAAGGTCTCCCTGTGATTTTTGAAGTCAGAATAATATGAAGAATAGTCTCTGCAGTTCTCAGAGTGAAAATCTGTCTGTGTGCACATGGCTATAACAAGGACACTCATTACCTAGAGCTGACAAAAGCCATGAAAATGTATGCTTAGAAGGGATATACTTGACACAATGTAAGTTCTAGTTACTTTTGCCTGGAGATAAATGATTAAAGAGATATCAGCATGCTTGAATGTATGAATTCCACTAGCATCAAATGAGGTGGGTACAATAAACATGAAAATATTCGTCCACAATCTGCATTTGTGTTTGTGCTCTGTCAAAAGTGTAAAGTATTTGAAATCAAGTTTTCTTGTTAGTAGTTAGTAATATGTGGCTGCTATTACTAATTATTGAAGGAGTTTCTTCTGCTTTGTTATTGTTGCTATGGAAAAAAAAATTATGTACTTTCAGCAGCAAATGGAAGATACATTCAACTGTCTGAAATGTATTAAGCATGACACTTTTCTGAGTGGGGTAGAGGGCCAAACCCTGAGTTTTCTTAACAGAATGTAATATTACAATGGAGCCTCACTAATTAGAACCCATCTGACTCTCAAGTGTCATCTCCTAAAGAGCTGGTGGAGCAGCAACAGTAAGGAGTCACAGAGATATGAATGTGGTGCTGCAGACCACACTGGAGACTTGAAGCCATACCTTTTGTGCAGGATATTTTTTAGACATGTTTGAAAAATATTTGTGAATAATATGTGAGATTGTTTTTCCCACTGAATCATCAAAAGCATTATTAACAAACACGTATTATTCAATCCACTTTTTAGAAATTCAAATAATTTTATGTAAATACATTAATCTAAATTTTTTTCCCTTTTGGCCATGGTTTTTTCCTTAGCTAAGACAACTCCTACTAAGTTTTGTTTTACCAAAGGAAGGATTCAGTTCAATTTGTTCTTATTATACTGTTATTATGCATTCCTAATATCCACATGGGAAATCACTGTAGTGCAGTTAGTGTGCTGTAAATTCACACCTGATCTTGACTTACAGTAATGCGACTGAGGAAGAAGCCTAGTAAGTACATTTTTTTTTTCACAGAGGTTTTGAATTTAAACCATGGGTATTAATTCTGGTTCCTTTGTCTGCTCAAAATAACTGGTTTTCATTAGACATATGCTTTAGTTTAACTATCAAGTTGGGTATGATTGGAATGGAAAACTGACTATGGAGTTAACTAGGCTGGTTCTATTAATTTTTTTTTTTTATTATTTTATCAACTCACAATATATAGTAGCAGGTATTCTCCAATAGAAAATTAATATCTTACTGAAGTATGCAGCCTTTAAAAATATGCATCTTGACCCAATTGTTTTATGGATATATGACTTATCATGTGATGAATGTAGATTTCATGAGAAACTTTGACTATTTATAGTTTTTATAATTCAGGCAGCATCTCCTCCTGTCTATTAAGATGTATAAAGATTATAAGGATTTGAGACTGGAGGACATATTTTCGTCATGTGTGAGTATATTAACGAGTGGAGTGGAGCCATGATAACTGATATGCCCCCAATAATCTAGTGTAATTGACAGTGGCAAGGGGTTATTAAATGATAATATGCAAATCTTGTTTCCAGAGCTCAGATTAAATAAATAACCTGTATACTCTGGAGCACACTTTGTGAGGAGTAAAGTCTTACTAATCTGTGGAATGGTGAAACTCTGCTGCTTTCAGTATTGGGTGGGGAATGAATGACTGGTGGGGCCATGACATCATAAAGCTGTTTCTGCAATCGTGTTGTCCTTTTTAAAATATATCTCCAAAGTAAAGTAATCCCCACCAATCCATTCAGTAAACTGCAGAAATAATGAAGCCTAGTTCCAATCAACAGATGTCCAATGTCCTTAACTGTCTTTCATTGCAACATATCTGTCTCTTCTCTTTCCCCTCTACTACTCTCAATGTGGGAATGGGAACATTCTAGAATAATGTGCCTATTTTTTTTTTTTTTATATTGTCATAGATAAGTAAAGCTGTGGAATGAAATCAAGCTACACAATTATCAAAAAGCAATGAGACAAAAATTAGGTCGTGTTATATCTATCTACCTTGCTTCAAATAGGAAACATTGTCTTTGTGTTGTACACACAGTCCAGGAACACCGTATTGCAGTAACTGTATTATTCAGAGTATTCTGGATTCATGGAAGAATTCTAGCCCATTTAGTAGAATCACTGTTCTATCTATTCAAAAGTCAAAAGAAGAGTAGTGCATTAATAGGATTACTGCAGTGAGGATTGAGTAGAGCTGCTAGTAGACAAAATACTTAGAAACTTTACAGCCTCAGTCATTACCCTTGTTTCATACTTATCTGTTCATAACTTCTCTGTGTCTGCTACCTAATCCAGGGCCCACTGAAGTCAATATAAAATTGCCATGGACATTAATAAGAGAAGGATTTCCTTTATATTGAAAAGATTATATTTAATACAGAAGAAGGCATTCAGCAATAGAAGAAGCAAGTTTCAATTGGAAAAGTGATCTGGGTCAATGTACTTTTGAAAATCCCATTCTGAGCAAACAGTAGCGGCAAAAAAGATCTAAAAATGACTTATATAAATGACATTTATTGTGAATAAAATGTGTTATGAAACCCTGATTAAAATAGCAAGAATAATAGAAATATAACATGAAGCTGATCAGAGGTAGGTGTATCTATACAGATGCAAGTGAAAAGGTATAGGCTCACTTTTCTGTTTTTGCATATTTACTTTAGCTTGTAAAGATAGGAGTGCAATTTCTGAATATGTTAAACAAAGTGATGTCACTAAAGTTATAAAACAAAAAACTTCAATAAAATCACTGAAAATGCAACAAGGTCTCTTGGGAACATGATCTATGGGTAAAATACTACAGCAGAGGTGTCAGTCAAGGTAAGCGACCTTATTAAAAGTGTAACAGTGAACTTTCCTGGTGAGAAGTACAGATAGAAAATACAGTAAAAGATCTATGTGACTGTATCAGATTTTTGGAACCATGAGTGTTTTTCCATATGGATTCTAGAAATGGTGATACCTGAGAACAAGAGCAGGTCAAATAAATCACTTGTTTTTAAAGGTGGGTAAGTGTGCGATCTGAGGAACAACAGGTTACTTCTGATCTAGATGTCTGGGTCTTCCATTAGAGACAAATGATTAGGCAGTTTATGAGACAGTACCTAGGGTGACTTTCAGTAATGGGACTTTGGTTCAGGTTGATTCTGAGCTGGCAAGTGGGAAATAAAGACTTGATCTTTTCATATCTGATGCTATGTGACAAGACAAGAAACTTGACTTAGTAGATGAGCAGCCAAAATTTCCACCAGCTGTATTTTCCTTTCAATATTTTGGTTTATTATTCCTTTTGACTATAACATGTAGTAACTCTCCTAGGCAAATAGTTTCCCTAGATGAACTCTTATTGGCTTTTGCCTCTTATGGTACGGGGTTTGTAATATCATAAAGAGTGCCATGATACAGAGCCCTCTTGATAGAGAACATTTCTTAAAGATAATAGCTATATCTATGAACTGGAACAAACCTCTGAACAGGACAACTGGATCTTAGTTTCAGGTTATGAACTGGGGAATAAAGGACTATTAGTCAGATAAATTCCCAGAGGATGAAAAGTCTGGTTGATGGTCAGTGAAGAGCAAGATCAAATCTAGACAAATGAAGGAAGGAAGATGGCGAAATTCCCCTGTGGCCTCTTAATTTAATTTGACTCTTATTATTACAGTCTCATACTGTACAATTCTCTGTCATATCTGAATGACATCCATAAGCAGTGTAGTATCACACCTGTGTTACTTCATCCACTCCCCAAAGAACAAAAAACAATATTTATGCTTTGGAATGTGCTTATTGTAGTATTTCTATACATACGTGGTACTGAGAAAAATTCTGATTGATTACAGTCATAAACTGGTACCTCAGAAGTATCATGGAAAGAGCTGATCATTGAAGAATTGTGAGCATGATTTCTTGTGTACCCCCGCTACCCTATACTATGCTTATAGACTGAAGACACAGATCTATTGTACTAATGCAATGAACTATGTATTAAGGCAGTTTCCCCTTTTTGCAGTTAGGTGTAGAACTTGTGACCAAATTTCAGAAAGAAATCTACTTTATAGTGGGTTAATTCAGGACACTGTATACATTTTTAATTGGTGATAGTTATGTCTCTTCATAATCATGATACACTGAGAAATTTCTAACTGTGACTGATAAAGGATTAAGAAATATTTGTTATATGTGAAATATTTTATGTTTTAGTCATGTTAAGTTAAAATAATAAGAAAAACCCCACAAATATAAATTAATTTATTTGCTTATGCTACACTCATTGATGTAGTATTGGTGTGCACACATAAATCAATGTCTTTTATTTATTTCATCCAGTTTCAGCTGCCTCGTGTTTTATTTAACATTAATGTGTGTATAATAGTATTTCCCCACTCCATTTGTATTCTTTTACTCTTGTGTTTGGTTTTATGTTTGGTAAATGTTTTATATGTATGTTCTTATCTTACCTTTTAGATTAAATCAGGTGGGAGCTTATAGCTATATATTTTTCAGTGGTTAAAATTTGATCTTTAGGGAAATGTATTCAAGAGTATTCTTTAGTGACAACAAAAAAGCTAATTAAATGTGGAACTGTTATTATTTCCCTTTTCTACTATAATGCCTTAGAGTAAAACTCAGTATCTACTTACACCCGCTTCTGGTGTATAATCAAAGTCATGTTATGTACCACAGCTAATATAAAATTAGGACTTGCATAGTACATACATACTACAAGTAAAAGGACTTCTCAGGTTACTGTTATTCCGTAGTTTAGCTACTTTTAAACCCACAAAACCTTCTAGTAACCACAAATTATTTAAGAAATTCTTTTAGGACATTTAACTGACAAGTAGATGAAGTCGGTCAAGATTACAGTGGAAACCACTGGAAGTCTGTCAAATCAAGTATCCAACAGAAGAGCCATTTTACCTGTATACCTACACTGTACTGATTTTTGAATGTATACATATACAGAATAGAAAGCTTAAGGTAGCTCAGTCACTGTGGAAATAATTTTTCTCTTCATTACAAACTGTCTGAGTTTAAGTTGATTAGACCTCAAAGGAAGAGTAGAGATTTTTATGGTAATTTCTTTCCTGTGGTTATCAAAACTACTGTAAAGCAGTTTACCCACACAATACAGGGTCTGAAAAAAACCCATTGTGAGCCAGATTAAACTCAGTGTATAGAGGACGATGAATTATGGTGTTAAATATGAGCTGTTTTCTGTTTTGTATTTTTACCTTTTTTTAAATTTATTTTTAGATTCAGCATATTAAATTCTCAGGGGGTCACCCTGTCAGCCTCAATTCTGTGGCCTGGATTTAGTTGAATCAATCCTAATTGAAATTCTGCACAGGTCTGGTATTCTGTGGAGATTGAAGATGAATGACAATGCAGTGGCAGGAAAGATAAATATGCTGGCAAATGAGATCCAGGCTCTCCACAGAGGATGGAATAAATTACTTTACCAATACAGCGGAGGTAATATGCTGGAGAAAGAAAGTGAAATCGAAGCTAGTTTAATACAAGGTTTGTTAAAGAAAAAAAAGAATCCAACAACACAGTTAGGATTTACTTAAAATACAGATTTGTGGTATGTACTGCATTTAGGTCACTTCTTCATTTCTTTTGTATTGTGAATAATGATCACTGCACACACTTTCATTTATGCAGACAGCAGCTTGCGCAATTTGAATTCATGCAGCATTCTGTGTGTAGTTCAAGGCCCAGTAGTAACTGTGGTATAGCATATTGATTAGTAATTTGATAAATATATAAAATGGCACACTGAGTTTAAGGTGCTTCATGCAAAATGTATTTAAATGACCTTGGCTAATTAGCGTGAATAGCTTTGAGGCACTAGTGCCTGAATGAAAGACATTTTTTGAGTCCAGAGATTTAAGAGGTTTCATGACTGGGTGAGCAAAACTTAAACCAAGGGAAAAGAGCAAACATTAATTTTCATAGAAATTAAGGTGAATTAGATGACCTGATAGAACTTTTTTCCATTTTCTTGCAGGTGCTGTACTGTTCCTCTCAGCATATTGTCTGTTAATTCTTCCAGTCTAATTGCTGAATTTCTTAAATAACCAGGATTTCAGTACTTTCCTCAGAAGAATATATTAGAGTCTAATGGATCAGAAAGCATTTTCTAATATACATCCAAAATTATCCTTTTCTTAATGTTAGCTATTACTTCTTTAGATAGTTAGTGTGTTGTGCCACTTGAAATAATTCTTTTCCTTACTCTGTGCTATATCCACCTACAATATGTAGTTACCATATTTTACCTTAGTAATCACTTAGCAAAATTATATGAATTTATCTCCTTTGTTCTCTTCTCAGAAGTCAGTTTCTTCCATTACCTAACAATAGTATTTGCTTTTGTCTTTTCTTCAGCTAATTTGCGCACATTAGTGATGTGTCATGGTGCTCCAGGCTGGAGTACTACTCCAGGCTGGGATAAACCTTACCATCCCTAAACTGATATCCACAGGCAATTTTCACTGACCATTTCTCATCTGGTGTTTCATCCTGTAGCTGAACTTGTTTTCCCTGTCACACTTTAAACCTCCTTTTATCACTACTGTTTTCTTCCCAATGAAATTGTTTTTAATCCTTAATTTCACTGGAAGTGCTAGCTCATGCTTCTCTGAGTTCAATCTTGCTTTATTTTCAGTCTATGTTATAAAAAGGGTGGTCAGAGGTAATTTGGCATAGAACTAAGTGAGCACGACTCAGTGAAATCACTAGAGGCCACCTCTCTAATAACAGGAGTACATCTTACACAGCAAGTAGAAGAAAGGTATCTGGGATAGAAGTGAATGGTAACTTATTTGAACAAAGAGTCGCTTGTGATAGAAATAAAGTCTGCCTGATGGTTGGATAGCGAATGTGTACAACTTTGTATTCCCCTAAACCAGATAGGCACTGCTGTATGTTGGTGTGACACTTGCATTGTGTAGGCTGGCTGGGAAGGAAGAACTCTTAAGAGGCAAAAAATATTTCCAACACAATTAGACAAAATTTCATTGATTTTTAATTCTGACTGGCTAAATCATGCTACTTTTACTCATACTGATTAGTACTAGCTATCCCATTTAGGAAGACCTCATGACCTGAGCTAGTCCTGGGGTTTTAGTTCTTGTGCAATATCATTCTATTTCTGCTCTGGCATTTATGTGATAACTGCTTGAAATTATCAGCACAACCTGTATTTCAAAATTTTTTCTCCAGAATGATGAACTTCTAAAATGAATTAATAGAATATTTCACTGGATGACATAACTGCTGGAATATCTCATAGTAATAAAAAAAAAGGTTTTCCAATTGTAGCAAGGCTTTTTGGTTAATTATTTTTTAATAGAAATATTCCATACAAAACAAACTGAAGAAAATTTTTTGAAGTGAAATCCTGCAATATTGTAGCAACTGCTGTTCTTACTGGCTTTCTGTCTTGTTTTCTTAATTAACCAATTCTAATACATATTTTCAAAGTGTTACTATAGAATCTAAAGGATAATGGGTACAATGCTAAATAATTATTTTCCTTCTGCTCATCTTATCTTGTTGCCTGGAAGTGACACAATTGCTTTGTCATCATTCTGCTCTGTTTTTTGTTTCTTACAGAAACATGTCAATTCATTGGCTTCCAGAAATTAAGTACTCCAATTTACCACAATAATGTGCTAAAATTGCTGTGTTACTTTTCTGCTTCTTATTGGTTCCCTGCTCATAGCTAAAAATACATATTTTCCACTCCAAAACAACCATGTGAGATTTTGATTCTTTACTGGGTACAAAATGGATAGCATAGACAGATGATTATTGTTTTTCTCTACAGGTGAAACTGTTGAGTAAAACAAGCACTTGGAAAATCATACTACCTTATCTATGATAATTCATAGGTAAGCATTTTGTTATATTATATACTGGTCATATACTTTATGTATGAATATTGATAGCCTTTCTCTAACATGTATGTGGAGACAGAATAAAAAATATGTGGGCTTAGGCAGATTTATTGCAATATATTTACATCTGTGCTGTATGGTTTTTGGTAAAAAAATAAAACCTCTCTACTAAAATAGCTATGCTTGCACAAAATCTTGGTTTTGTGGTTTATGAACATTAGATACACAAATTATCTCGGCTTTTAGTGGAATTAAAATTATACAGGTGTTTTTGAAAACCGGCATAACTATGTTATTTTCACTGTAAAAATTGGTCAAGAATGAAAGCATTAGTAAAGTTCACTCAGTGCATTTTAATCTGCTTTGATCTTGATTTTCAGGCAAACTTTTTCCAGTACCACCTTAGAGAAGCCTATTCACTAACCTTGTGCATGTTACTAACAATCTGTTATTGCTACCTCTTGCATAACACAGATGCTTGAAGAAATATCTTTCCTATTAGATGAATGGAACAACTCAGGAGTAAGCTTTTCAATTAATTTACTGTCATTACATTTCTATCACTTCAGTATTATGAAAACATATTTTGCTCAGTTTTCATACGCACTGGCATCAGTTATATTGTCACTGATTTTACTTCTAATTATTGGAAAGCTTTATGTTTTATCTTTCATAATTTGCTCTGAAAAAATTTCTAAGTCCCTTCATGGGATCCCCTATAAACATATTGGCTGTTAATGAAACTAATAAATAAGACTTTAAAATCAAAGCTTATCAATTTAATTCTTCTTACAATAAAATATTAAACTACAGAATCCTGCTAAGTGTGTGTTTTAGAATAAATTTCTATTTAATGCATCATACTCATCTGATAAATTCCATTTCTTGCCATATTAAAATTTCCTGTGATTAGGAAGAGTTCCTAATTGCTTCTCATCTGTCCACTGGTAGAGGTAAGTGTATTTGCAAATAGGCCATGATATTAATAAAAACAGTCATTATTTAAAAAAAAATTATTTATGTGATCATTAGAGAAATTAAAAGAATAAAGGTATGCTTGTGGGAGAAGTGTCTAAAAATTATCCTATCCTAATTTTCAATTACAGTTTCTGCATAAAGGTTTGAGTTTTTTGAAATGTATTGCTGGTTGAAATCAAGGAAAGCTTCCTGATAAAAACAAAAATACTGTACTTGAAAAGGCACTGTGATTTCACGGTAATTTTTTTTCTGCAGTTCCCTATATTACCAATTTGTTGATAATAGTCCCTCTTTACTGAGGTTTATGTTTTCTATGATGTACCAGTAACTTCTACGTTGCGGGGGAACTGGATGTACAGATCTTGACCCAACAGATGACTGGGTTTGATTAGATATCTGAAATACGGTATAATAACACTGTTAATATAACACTTCTGGATTCTGATTCAACTTTCAATGTCTTTCTTGAGAAAGGGGTTTACGTATTATAATCTCTATTGATTTTTAAAGAGAAAGAAAGCACTTATTGTGAAAAAACAAACAAAACCAAACTAATGTTTCATCAAGTAGCAGCTTCAATCAAAAATTTCCAGTGAGAAGATTTCTTCATACTGATAGGTTGTACATTGTAAACTAAATATGGCTGAGATTGCATTCTGTAGTGTTCACATAATATTGCACTTCACTTTTGATTGTATATCTGAACATTTCATTATCAAGATAGGGACCTAAGGTATTCAATTATCTTCTGAACTTTTACCACAATACTCATAGTATTCTCATTTTCTACAAGTACTTTTGCTAATGACTGTTCTTTTTCAACAGAAATTGAATAGATACACTGCAGATACGACCAGTGCAACTGTGTGGGCTTACAAAGGTAAATATTAGAGTAACTTTAGCAAAGTTTTTCCTGTTCAACCTATTGGTTTTGTTTATTAGTAAGTGATAAGTGAGTTTAAAAAAAAAGATCTGAATTCTAAAATGATATTTAAAGTATTTTAAAATACTCACCGATACATACTGTGGTTATTAAAATAAAACATAGAATCAGAGGACAGACACAATATTCATAGAATCATAAAATGGTTTGGGTTGGAAGGGACCTTTAAAGATCATCTAGTCCAACCCTGCCTGCTATGCACAGGGACACCTTCCACTAGATCAGGTGAAATCCCCGTCCAACCTGACCTTGAACACTTCCAGGGAGGGGTCATCCACAGTTTGTCTGGGAAACCTGTTCCAGTGTCTCAACACCCTGATTGTAAAAAATTTTTTCCTTATATCCAACCTAAATCTACCCTCTTTCAGTTTAAAACCATTGCCCCTTCTCCTGTCACTACAGGCTTTGGTAAAAAGCATCTCTCCATCTTTCTCATAAGCCCCCTTTATATATTGAAAGGTAGCAATAAGGTCTCCCTGGAGCCTTCTCTTTTCCAGGCTGAACGACTCTCTCAGCCTTGCTTCATAGCAGAGGTGTTCCAGCCCTCTGATCATTTTTGTGGCCCTTCTTTGGACCTGTTCTAACAGGTCTTTCTTGCACTGGGGACCTGTAAGGAACTGAAGGAAGTAATGCCTCAAACATTCATCAACACAGAAAACCTCAAGGACAAGCTGTGGCCTTTGTGATTAGTCTAATGAATGCCACTGAAGGAAACATGGGGTGTATCGGAGGATGCATGTCCCCACTCCATTACATTGTATTGACAAACTGCCTAGATAAACCTCAAATGGGGAAACATGGACTGAGTGATACTAAATGTTTCTCATCAAGCACAAAGACCACTAGTCACTGGCTCCATTGTGTAAACCTGAAGAGGTGATAAGGACTGATAGGAGGTGAGCATCCAGTGCCAGGAGCTAAACGATTGCTCAAGAAGCATGAAGTCAGCAAAAACCTGTGGGAACTAGGGGAGAAATAAAGGCAGCAGGGGGAGATTGTGACCACTGACTCAACTGGATGAGGGGGTTGGTGCACCCTACTCCCCCTCAATGCATACTCATGGAAATGAGTTTGTGGAATACCTGCCTCTCTTTGTCTAGTATGCAAACCAGCTGATAAAATGAATTTAAAACGTGACAGAAATGTTTGCTGTGTGTGCACCCACCACCCAAGATTACTGGACCTGAGACAGTGCTGGATGCTCGGGGTGGTGATCTGGATTTCTTTGACTCTCTCGTTTCTTTTTCTTTTCTTTCCTTTCTTTTCTTTCTTATAGATTTATAAGAGACTACATTGTTTATTATCCTTTTCCAAGTTTAAGCTGTTTCTACCACAAGTAAAACATTTTAACTGGTTGTTTGGTGTCGTTTCACCTTAATTTAACCCGAGGGGATCACAGAACCTTTACGAATCCCTGTGCTCTCAGTTTGCATCGTGACAGGACCCCAGAACTGGACACAGTACTCCAGGTGGGGTCTTACAAGAGCGGAGTAGAGAGGGAGAATCACCTCCCTCGACCTGTCAGAGATAGTTCACAGACTAACCTTCATGGAGATGCTTCACAACATAACCATAGTATGTGACTATAGTAGTGATATAGGGGAGGTAGGCAAACCTTGTCCACCACCTCCAAATTTCTGATATCACAAAGCTCTATGTAGGGTTCTTTTTAGCCTCCTTTTTCCCTCTAAATTCAAGCAGAATTTTCCCTTTCTGGTCTGTTCACCTAATTCTCTCTGCACTGTTTGTGATCCTATGGTTTAGTTATTTGTGTATTTAGGACTCTAATTATACAGATTTATGCTTTCTGATGCTGACTTTAAATAGTTTGTCCTTTTTTTTTTTTTTTTTAAGTAGATGAGGCTTCATAAACCAAACCATATTGATAAAGAAGTAATACAAAAATGCACTTAGACTAATAGATATAATACAGTAACTTACCTTTATATTAGTCCAGACTAGAAAAATTTCCTTATACTTGGTATGATGAATAATGACATAATGATCCTGAGAAAATTTGTATTTATGAGTTTGTTTCAAGCTATATATTTATCAAGTTTAAGTGATGATTTTGACCTTATTCACATTGTTTTGTACCAAAACTTTAAAGATTCCTATCTTTGTAAATAATTCACTTTTGCCATTTTCAACGGTTACTAATATACACCTCGTATTTAGTAGGAGCCATATCCTTATACACACACTCTAGAGTTTTTTCAGGAAGTATCAGAAAGAACTTAAACATAAGTCAGCTTACTAGTAGATGAAATAATTCTGTGCCATAAATAAATACCTGAAAATGGGAAATTTCATGTTGCTTCTACTTAATTTGAAAGTGATGATGTGAGAAGAGCGACAAATTTGTTGGGAAAGGATGTTTTCATTCATCTAACTGTTGGTTCAGATGAAGTCAACAAAATAGGATCATCTGTGTTTATGCTCAGAAAAAGTCAACATTTCTCAATAATAAGAGATCAAAGAGGAACACTGCTATTTTTAGAAATGTAGCAAAATAGCTGTTTCTGCTATTCAGAAAGGAAAGCTGTTATTTTGGTAAATGTCAAGATGGAGACCTCTTGAGAGTCTGAGAAGGCAGTAAATGAGCTTCAGAGTGGAAGGTTCAGCTTAATATATCCACTACTACTTAGAGGTTAATGGTATGGAATGACCATACAAAATATTTACTGTTTTTACAAGTATACATACTAAAAGGAGAATGCAAATATCTCATAGTGTACTTAATTAGGCTGACCTTCACTGAAGGATTGACTGCCACATATGTTAAGAACTTGTGGCAATAGCTATCGGTTAGGTGCTACAATATGAAAATGTGTCGAGCAGCAACCAAGTTTGAATACCACTTGTAAGAATGTCCTGCAGAAGATCCGTTCACTTTTACTGAGAAGCGTGCAAGCCAAATAAACTGTTCCTATTCTGGCATTTGTGCCATGTGGCAATGATGTGACCGACCTGTGAGCAGGCAGCATGCCATCCCAACAGATGGGCATGAATGCAGCTAGCCAGGGATATTTTCATTCTATGTGCAGCAGATGTACACGCCTATTAAAAGTGTTGCTCCCAGCTGTGAGAGTCAAAACAGCAGTTTCCCTTGACCCTCTTTTTTAGAGTTGGTAATACATGGCTCCACTAATCCAGCTCTGAACTTGATTGTTATGGAATATCATGAAATACTGGGAGGAGAGGGCAGGGAGTTCAAGGTAGTCTCCTATACTGTTGTTATTTAACTCTTCAGGAATTTAAAATTTTTTTTGACAGACATTATGTCAATAACACTCGACACAGAAGAAGCAGTAGAGCTAAGAACATGCCCTCTATAGCTAACTTTGTCTAATATGCAAGCTGTACTCACAGAGCCTATAAAAGTTGCACTTACAGCACAGCACTGACAAAAATATTTCTCTTCTGGGTGAAAATTAATTGTGGTCATTACTTTAATGATCAAAGTCCACAGAGGACAACAAAAGCAGTCTCTATCACTGTATAAGTAACAGAACATTTCAATCCCACTATTAACCATATTCTTTTAACTAGAGTAATATACCAATAGAAATACAAGCAGTTTTTCTCATTTTTAATTCACCATAGGGACAATATACAGATTAGTGGCTTTCAGATGGTAGCTTTTTGAGTACACCTAACTTTTAGCTATCTGGAAAGCAAAGCAGTTAAGAAACATTGTTTCAGATTATTTCAGATGCTCATATTCCAACAAACCCACCCCTTTTTGACTGTTTTTATTTGAAAGACTTACATTAGTGCTGTTGTGAAGTTGCTTTGAAAGAATTTGGTGAGAAGTGGGATGAAATGAGACTAAGACCAAATTGTGATACTCTATACCAATAAACCTCTGTCTTTAAGCCTGGGGGGATAGAATTTCAGGGAGCAGGGCAGAGTGAAAATGTCTTGCTATTTAGATGCAGCCTATAGTGTTGTCAGGATATATAATGCATTGTCACCCTCTATTCAGAACTTGTGGAAAAAAGGGAAGCATTTCAGTCCTTTCAAAATGCTCTATTACCCAGCCTGGAAACAAACAGTCTATAGAAATATTGCTTCTAGCAGAGTTTTAGTTTTTGATCTTCAGTTACTGCTGAATCAAAAATTTGTAACCTGGCTCATACCTAGTACACATTTGTGAATCAGCACATAAAACATACACTCTGCATCTCTGGGAGGTGCTTACTCCCTAGAATATCACCCTCTCCCTGTAAGTCTAAATAAATTCTCCAAGAACATTAAAACCCCTCAATTTACCTAATTCCTGCCATTTTGTAAAAAGTGAGAATCTCGGTTTAATGTGGTTGGTTATCACCTTGTTTAATCCATAAAAGTTAAAGCTTCTAAAGCTGATAATAGCTACTGTCCCCACACAGTCTTTGCATAACCCATCTTGCATTGTTTCAAACCTTAGAGAAACTTGCTGGTAGCAAAGCTAAAACACATTTACTTGCATGAAAGTGATGTGGGTTTGGGACTCAATAATAACGTCACCTTTTCATTTTAAAGCCTACATTTACAACATCTTCCCCTTTTGCATACTGATTACGTTCAGTTCTCAGATCTTGCCTGGATACTATCTGAAGAAAACTATGTCTGTAGTGATACCCCTCTATGCAGCCTAAAAACCCGATCTATGCAGCACAAAAATAGAAAATGTCTTTATCTGCCGCATCATATTTCTCAATGTGTTTGATCCTTTCCAGAATTGCTGGACTTTTACTCTGCATAGAAACAGATGCATAGCTAATTTCAACTAAAATCTGTGTCTTCTCTTTATTATTTCTTCCCATTTGGGGGTGGGGAAGGTAAAAAAGTAAAATGCTTGACCACATATTAATGAGCTCTAGATAGAGTTACTTGTTCCAGATCCATTTCTGTGCATGTATTTTTCCCCTCCCCCCAAATGTGTTCTTTTCCTTGTTTGCTTGTGTTGGTTTGTTTTTTTGTTTTCCAATCAAAGACTCTTAGAGTAGAAATTTTAGTTTCTTATTTTAGGGGATTATGGTATTCAAAGTTTTCTTATAGATGCTAATGATTTACATTGCAGTTGTTGAAACCATGGAGATCCAAAGTATGATTTTTGTTGTAAAAAATAATCCATGCCCTGAAAATCTTATGAACTAAATATTTGGGACATACTAAGAGCGGGATGAAGGATATATTTTGTCAGTTTTAAAGAGGTGTAAACGAAATAAGACAGAAGGTTGGTTGTACAAATGAGTCTAGCAGCAAAGAAAAAGGGCTCTTGTCTTAGTCCATTGTAGAGTTTTGAGATGTTCCTCTGATTTTCAGCCTGTTAAGGGATTAAATGAACAGGTTGTGTTTTCTCTGTATATACATGTGTAAGCTTGTGTCCACATCTTATCTTTAATAAAGATTTTAGCCTTATGCAGTTTCAGACAAATACATCGAGTACCTGAAAAGATAGTGAGTTTCTAGATGTTTTGTGAGAATAAGTGGCTAAATAGAAAAAGGTGCTTAGTAATGCCCTTGTGAGGATGTGAATGCAATGGGGTAAATTCAGCTGTTATCAGGTATCAAAAAATCCACACAGGAGCACCACTGAGACACAAATCCTTTGGAAAAGGGCTTCATAAGGTGTCACTGTCCTCAGAACTGGCAGTTTAACATTTTATGGTTATTCCTGCCTGAGATCAGGTCTGCACACAGACTGTCAAGGTGTGAAGTCAATACATACAAACTAAATTACATTGAAGTCTGGAGATACTCATGAACAAGTACCCTTCCTTCAAAGCAGCTTAATCTTTTCACTCTCATATGTAGACAAGCCTTGCATCTACTCTCACTGGATAGTTGTGGAAGTGTCTGTGACTGCTCTGAGTTACCATATCTAAAGATATGTTCAGAGAGTGTGATGGAGGAGAAGAAAACTTTAAAAATAATAGTAAAAGAGAAGTGACTCCCGTTTTAGAGCAGCTGTGACAAGAGCTACTTGAAACAAGTATTAAGTGATCCATATTTCAAAAATATCAATCCTGAGAAAAGTGAGATTGAAATTTAATACAATTACTTTAAAAAGTAGCAATAGGAATTATTATGCAGCTTCAGAATTCTATAAGTTATGAGGTAACAGGCAAGGACTTGAAATTGTCCTACCAATAGTCAGAAAACTACTACTGCCTTTTGATTTTAGTTACACTTTAAAAAATGAAAGACTTCAATCAAGCCATTTATTTTAGTGTGTTTTTCAGTGTGTTTATTTTCAGATTGTGTAGTGCCAAGTACTTGTGGCATTCATAAACAGATGCCATTTTTATTAATTCCCTAGCTGAAAGCACAAAGTCATTCACAGAAGCAAAAATAGCTAAATTATAACTTATACCGATTGAGAAAACATGTTCCCAGAACAATAGGTTTGTGATTAAGTTTTATCAGAAAAGAAGTTTTATCAGAAATTTATCAATTTTCTTGAAATGTTCTGAACCTTATTTGAAAATTGTAAAAGGACATACTTTTGTTTTACATGTAGTTTTTAATAGAAAATTTTCAAATGTGAATTCTTTTGTCAACAAAAATTGACATTTTCCCTCAGGAAAAGGAAACAAAAAACCCACAAACTACAAACCAAAATCAACTCTTCCTAAACAGAAGTGTTATTAACAGGAGTAAAATAGCTAACATGATTATCTGATAATCTTTCACTATTTTTTTTTTTTTAATTTCTGAAGATACTTTGAACTTCCATTACCAATTTATACACTTTGAATGTTGCATACAGTTTTTGATTCTATATCGTCAGATTTTCTTGGAGAAATCTCTGTGAGATGGGCACAGAAAACTAGTTTTAGCTGTTAATAGCCAAACGGAAAACATTGGATCATAGCTGTGTGGTCCTCCAGGTACAAACACCATTAAAATACTACTTCTCGGATCCATCAGAGCCATGTAAATTATTTGGCTGCTTGCCAAGCAGGAACTCTTGGGGAAAAAAGAGCGAGCTGTGAAAGTTATAAATGAAAGGTTATAATTTAGTTTTGAAACTAAGTTGAAGTATATTTATCCTGCAAACGTTGTTTTATCCATTTCTTTCCTTGCTATTTATGTTTCAAATAATGTTTCCTCTGGACTTTCTATCCCATATATAACAGCAAAGACTGAACTGCTTAAACTCAGGCAGGAACTGAATTGCTTAAACTCATGTCTTTCATTCTTATATCAATTGAGAAAACTTCAGCAGCATGCAGTTTGAGAAAAGAGGCCATACACCAAACATACCTCTCCTTTTTCAGTAAGGGAGATGACACTTCAGGCAGCTATAGCCTTTCAAGAATCTCAGAAAAAAACTTGCAGTGGTATGCTTTTATGTGGGAACTCAATAAAGGACAATTTGATATTATTGGTAGTGACACTGATGTTTTAGAGGAAACTCTAGGTCAAACTAAAGACTACATTCAAAATAGCAGACCGGATCTGTCTGATATATGGCATATTTCAGATGGAGCCGAGCACTTTGCATGCAGACTGTGTCGAACATGTTTGAACAACTAAAGAACACCAAAGTTGTTAATTTTATAAACGCTGAGACGGAACTTCTAAACTTCAATTTAAAATACCAGGCTTTCTCTCTGAACAAAATAATTGTATATAAATTTGCATTTTTAAATCCAAATCTGTGTTTGTCGTTACTATAACTTCAAGCTCCTAAATTTTAGGCAGCTCCTGAGGTAACTGTGTTTTTTTTCTAGCTCTGAAAAAGGTTACTAACTTTCTGGTTCAGTGTTTGATTTGCAAAGAGAATGTGGCTGAAGTAATGGTACATTTGCATTTTCCAGCAGATTCACAGGCAATATATGATGCACTTTCTGTCACAAGCAATAATTTATTACAGCTTATATGATAAATAGCTTAGAAGTCAAATCAGTTATTGAGAGCTCTATGCTATCTGTTTATTTCCAATCAGATAAAGAGGAATTTACTACTGGGGGAAAAAAAAAGGTTAATAAACCATTCACAACATTTTGTATGGAACACTTAAAACTGTAATGCATCCCTGGAATTCTATTTCAGGGATGCATTATAGTCATATGAACATATAGCAATTAAAAATCCATAATAGAGTATTTGTTTGCCAGGTATACACATACAAAGACCTTTTATCCATGCAAATTGACTTCCACCCACTCAAACAATTTTATTCATTAGGTACTGGTATGGAAGGTAATGCATTTAAAAGAACAAGCCATTTTTTCTGGTACAGGACTGTTCATTATCCTAAAAGCTCTTTCATTATATTCCTTATATAGTAAAGGCAAGGGACATCCTGCTTATCATTTAGCCTGAGCGTGATGTGCACAGTCACAATAAATGGTGAAAATGTCTGTAGGGGTGTGTGTGTGCATATAGTGGTACTTCTGTTTGCCCTTTTTATTAAAGCAGTGAAGCACGGCAAGTTGTGAGAGAACAAATGAAAGCATAGGAAAAATGGTAGAAGCTCTTCTCCTTTCCCTTCATTTTTGTATCTTTGTGTACTAGTTCACTAATGGAAACTAGAAATTCTGGTATTCAGTTCTGACTCCAAGATTTCTGTGAAATATGAGGACTAGTTTCTAGCCCTTGTGAGAAAGAGGCTTCTCACTTGCCCCAACAGTTAATGAGATTCTGAAGAAGTATGCTTGAAATGTGCTATGTTTTAAGCAGACCAGAAGAAGAGCTGGCATACTCAAAAGTTGATTTAATTTTGTTTCTCCAGCTGACATAGCTAACCTAGTAGAAGTAAATTCCTCCCTCTGTAAACTTTGATTTCTATTTGTTGACCATTATCACTAAAATGATACTGCTATTAAAAGTATTAAATCATATTTCTAGAATGTGACTTTAGAATGAAAGCAAGTATCAGTAATACTCCTACACTTGGCATTAGCATAATTTTCATAATTTGTTCATGGCTTTTTTTGGAAAACCTTGAATTGTATGAACTGCATGCACTATGTACTAACAAGAGGTGGGCGGGTAGATGAAAACTGCTCCTAGCCAAATATATTTCATTATAGTGTAAACTCAAATATAATTGGAAGCATATGAAAGGAAATAAAAGCAATGGGTATCTTATGGCTACAGCTTTCAGTTCTAGAGAGAAACTGTAATATTTGCAACTTGTATATTTATTGTAAACTGCAGGAGAAAGTGTTTGGGAGGTCTCTGATTGTTGCTACAGCAGAGTATTCCTGTCTAGGACTTTAATCATGTAAATCCTTGCATAATCCCTAATAGCTTTTTCTTTTCCTTTGCACTTCATGCAAATGTTAATATTTATTAACCTGTTAGCACACATTCAATTAGGCACCCGCATCCTGAGCAGAAGCATCAAGGCTGTTGATCATTCATTCCTTGTTCTCAAGAGTGTCTGAAAAAAATAACATTATGAACAAACAAAAGACATGTAGATGCAAATTATTACAACTCAAAAATGTTAACATGAGGACAGAAGTTCACTTGTATGAACTGTTGTAAGTCCATTAAAGTAAATTGAGTTATCTTGATTAGCCTGTGCTGATATCTGACCAAAGACTTTGACAAGCTCTCATCATTGTAGGAGCATCTCCTTTCCATTACCTTTTTTGACCTCCTACTCACTTTTTACCTTGGTTTAATATGCACAGCATGAAGTCTCTAAATTATCTAAATAGGCTTATAAGACTTTCCTAACAAACCACAAATTTGGTAATTTGTTGCTGTCTCTTAATACCATTTTGGCAGAGGGAGTTAGTCTTCCCACTAGTTTAAGTGTTCCCAGACAAATATGTAAGAATGTATGATGTAGCATATGTGCCATGAGTGTGAAACAACCTAAACCTGTCAGACATACTTTACATCTGCATAATCTACAGCACTGATCAGCCAGTGCATATGTGAACCTGTCTAGAACATACAGAAATGTAGAGAAATGCCCACTGCATTTTCCCTCCTTATATTCAATTTCTTGATAGAAATCTACAATTATCTATGCCTGGAAATACATAATAGTCTTTCTGCTGAGTAATGTTTATAATTTTATATCATATTGCTGAACAACACTAACAATAATAAAGGTTACCATCACATATATATTTTATAAGATTTTGATGGAATTTACAGCTGTATTTTATATGATTTCAAGATTTCTTTGCATTTACCTAAAGACTGCAGATAATCTTAATGTCCTTCCCTCAGTAAAAAAATTCTTACTGAATTAAAAATGTGTCCATGATAAGACTTGTGTAGAGGAAGAGGTGAAGGGCTACTGAATCTACTAATTTAATATTCCCTTTTCAGAAGAAGTTTTTCTTCTGACCTCCTCTAAGCAATAAAGCAACACTCCTGGACAAGCAAAATTATAGAGTTTGCCTGTAGGAAATACTAACTTTCAGTTCTTGAAATGCATATCAAGTATACTAGTAGCCTAATCCAGACCAGCATGTTATTTAGTAGATAAAGACCTCTGTAGATAAAGTAAAGACCTCTGAAGGAAGTATCCACAAGGATTGCTCTATTTTATTTAGGTAATACCTGGGGCAATGTGCTAGATGCAAAGGCAAAAAGCTTGCTCTTCAAATATTGTTTTATGAATCCTAATGGTAATATCTATCTCTCTGGGATAAATTAATATAATTTTGGGAGGTGCTAAACTTCCTCTGAAACAAGGAAGATCACCTCAAATGTCTCTTTTAATAGGTGGCAGAGTTTCAGCAACATGTTGCTGAGAGCCTTCTGAGGTACAGCACTCATGTAACAGACTGCTTCTGGTTTGTCCTCCAGGAGCACACCTAGAGCACAGAAATCAGTTTACCTGAATAACTTTCTCTTTTCATTTTGTACTCTGACATGCCTAACAGGAATCTCTTACAGGTCAGAGGGAAGTGACTTCTGCTGAGAAAAAAAATGAATGCTGGATAATGAACAAAGTCAAGTTAATTGACCCCATTTTCTGAGTCACTTCTCTGTCTTCAGATTACCCTGCTTCATGACTAGGCCATGTCCCATAAATACAAAATGTACCTTGCTTAATCGTATACATTGAGTATGTAAATCTAGCTGTGAACTGCTGGTTGCTGGTGAAAAGTTTAGGTGGCCAAGGTTTGGGATGTGGGATGTAAAATAGACTGTAATTAGACCAGATTAGATATTTCAGACCTGTGCAGCCCATGGCGGGGTTTAAATCTACTTTGTCCTTATTGTCCTCTTAATTTCCTAGTACACTGCACAGATATGTTAATTTACTACTCATGCTGAATGTAAGGTCACAGTGTCACTTTTCTCTGTACTTGATTGCTTTTCACCTTTTCAGACTGCCATTTCTATTTGCCACGTGTATTTGATGACTGGTCCTCAGTAGGTCCCTCTGCAAGAATACTGATCACGTTTTCTTTTTTCTCTAACAGCTGCTCAGTAATTTCACATGACATAATGTAAATGTATTCATGAAGTAAAGTGAATCCCTCTCATCTCATGGTGATTGTTCTCATGGAGGTGTTCACCAGTCTGTTGAGCACATTCTGCAGTTATTATCTTTTTTTTTTTTTTTTTTTTTTAAAAACAGGCAGAATGCAAACAGAAGACCATACAAAGAAAGACTTAAGCATTTTGTCTGTTTCTGAATCTCTTTCTCTCCTACACACAATACCCATGTTCATTCCAAGGGAAGACGTGTGGCTAAATCCCCCATACTATTTGAAAATTTTGAGATATGGTTTTGTGAAACATCCATTTATGTTCTAGTCCTGTAATGGCTCCTGCCTGGCCATTATTGTCAGTAGGCAGTCAGTGAGATACTGAAATAGAGTACAGATGCAGATCTCAGACTTAGCTAAAGAGGTGTTTTATTTTTTTTTTTTCATAAAATATTCTGTAAAAGCCTTTGAGTTCTTATGTTCAGTTCTTATGTGAGAAAACAAAACCGATGATTTAGAATTTTAAAATATACTTTATTTTTATACCTTATAAAATGACAAGTGAGAGGGAATGCCAGATGGACCATTTGGCTTAAAGTTCTAACAAACATGGAAACAGAAGATGACAATAATCAGGCAAATATCTTTGCATCAGTGAAAGTTCCAACAGCAGCTTTGTTTAAAAGTATTAAAATAGTTACATGGCAGGTTTGCAAGCATTCCAAATCAGCAGGAATTAACAATTTCTGCTGCAAAATACACAGATTAATTCTCTAAAACTTTGTTCAATAGAGGTTATCTCTATGTGGCTCATGCTTAATTTCTTCAGTTGGTAATTTTCTGCTTTGCATGAAATAGTTGCAAGATTTACTGGACTAGTGAGACAGAATATGTAATGGTTCATGACTAGCATAATAGCACAGTGATTAGGGTACTTACCTAGGAGGAAGGATGCCCATGTTTTCCTTCATTTAAATATCCTTCATCATTGGAGGATGTTTGAAGGTGCAACCCTAAGGATTTTTTCTTAAGCCTGACATACATTAACAGTGATGTTTTCATAAGAAATCCAAGGTATGGACTAGACTTCTCTCATGCAATCTGTAGATGACATCACGTTGGAAAGTGTTGCAAAATCTTTGGAGGCAAGGCTTAAAATTGAAAAAGAAATTGATTAAACAATAAATGGTCCAGAATCAAGCAGATCAAATTTGATTGTGACAAGTACAATCATATATTTAGGAGACAGAAATTAAATTCCCTGATACAAAATAGGAGGTAGATGGATATGCAGCTCTACAGCTTGAAAGACTCTTGGACATCAGGACACCCAAACTTGAACAGAGATTGACAGTGTGAATGGTCTTAAGGGAGCAGTAGTGGGTGGATGGAGGGTGAAGATGCAAATTTCTCTTTGCTGTGTGTGAAAAATGTGACACTTGTAAAGCAGTAGAGGTTATTATTCTTGGCACTTGTGAAGCCATTTTTGTTAGAAGTAGTCTATGCTCATCAATATCTCTCTTGGTGCTTAGGGCTAGACTGGTCAGATGAAATGTCTTCAAATGCTATATGTATTGGAGGAGAAATTCTTCCTTCTTCAGAGAAGTTCATGGAGCTCCCTTTTCCATGTATGAAATGTTGTTATCAATAAACATTCTGCTCCAAATTTCCTTGCAAGGCCAAGGTCACTTTTGCGAAAATACATCTCAAACTGCCAGATGTCAAACTATGGAACATAAATAATCAAAGACTCAAATTTTTGGGAAAAAAATGCAGAAAAATATTCTAGAAAACCCACCTCTAACAGCCAGTAAGTCTTTCTATATCTTCAATATAATGATTCTTCATTTTCAATTTACATAATTGACAGCGATAAAAATGAGTTGATTTGTGTGCAACATTGGCGTTAGAACCAAATGAATGTGTCTTTTATAATAAGGACCATTTGAAAGATAAATATTCCATGATGCTGAGTGAAATAGAAAGTAATATCTGGCTATTCTTTCTCCCTCATATATATCTTAATTTAAAATAAAGTTAGGCAACCTATATAGGTTCCTTTTTAGTTACTCCTATAATGTCTGTATCCTAAATTTATCTTTTACGCTCAAATTATACACTTGCAATGTGCATCAAATACATTCTTGACCATTTATTTACTGTTTTCATACATCTCTAATCTATGATATGTATTTTTTTTGCTACGATGTGATTGTAGTATGCTCTTCTCTGCCAAGCTGCTAAAATAAATATTTGAAAATAACTTTATGATTCATGTTGTCAAGGTTTACTTCAGAGATCATGCTAGCAGCTTCCCACAGGAAATACACTTTTTTAAAAAGAAGAGAACAAGTATCCAAGTCACTTTTATGTCACATCTGATGAATATCACTGACATTATTTAAAATGCTATTTAGTTAATAACAATAGGGAAAGAATGCAACGGGACATTGCAAGTAGGAGATAGAGATTTATACAAATGTGTGTGAAAGTAGAATGAAAACATTACTTCATATCTTCAGATGCTTAGCATTACCAAGCTGTCATGTTCAAATTTTCTGTATGGTTCGCACACATGGAAAAATATCTGAAGTTAAATATTTTTCACATGTGACAGCTGAATTGGCTTTCAGAACAAATGCTCTGGACTAGTTGACTTTCAGTTAATTAAAAACATTAGTATGGATTTTACAAATTAATTTTACAAAGCTGAAAATTTTTTCCAGCTCAGAGTATTTCAGAGCTCAATATTTTAAGGACAGATCTAGTAAGCACTTGAATGTTAGATCCTGCTAAGCCAAAATTTTCAAAATGGATTCTCCATTGCAGATAAGATTTCTAAGTTTTCTACAGATAGCCAAGTGCTTCAGAAAGAAATGCAGTAACTGGTGATAGAGATGATCAGGTAAGCAGATATTTAGTATGCACTGCCTGACTTGGAGCCTAGTACCTGTGGATATAAGTGAGAAGAGCCATCTTCCCAGGCCTGTTTATACATTTTACATTAAAAAGTTGTTCAATAAAATATTGAAGTAACTGGAGGAAAACAGAACCCACCTCTCCTGTTTTGGTTCATCTCTATAGAACCCTTTAAGCACAGAGTCACACCTGTTCTTGCTGGCTCAGGGAATCTGTGAGCTCTTTCTGCAAACTAGAAAAGTTTGGAGAGTTTCGACAGAAAAGAGAGGACTTCCTGATTCTACCCAAACCAGGATACCATGTTGGCTCCGGCATTCTTGTGGAAGATGTGGGTTTGCATGTTTCCAATTACAACATGAGAAAAGAAGGTAACCCTGCTACTGGTAGGAGAGAGGAGAAGTGGAGTGCCCTGTATTCAGATTAAAAATAACCATGGAAGAGAATGCCATGTATTGATCTCACCTATTTGAGACTGGCAAAATAACAATTAACTCATTTTTCTCTAGATAGGAGAAATCACAAATTTCCCAGTCTTATTTCTGCAAAGACTCAGTATTTCCAAAATAAGAGAAGCAATCCCCAAAGCTTTCCTTTCTTAGAGCTCTTTTCTTCTTCCCTAGTAATTCTAGTCACTCCTTCTTACTCACAAATTCACACCTGTCGTGGTTTAAACCCAGCTGGCAGCTAAACACCATGCAGTGGCTTGATCACCCTCCTCTTGCCCTGGGGGATGGGGGAGAGAATTGGAGGGATAAAGGTGATGAGACCCATAGGTTGACATAAAAACAATTTAATAATTGAAATGAAATAAAATTTTAAAAATAATTATAATGATAATAGTAAGAATACAATAAACAAACAAGTGGTGCACAAGGTGATTGCTCACCACCCTCCAACCAATGCCCAGCCCATTCCCAGCTAATGATCCCAGAGGAGGGAAAATCCCAAAACTGCAATCCCAGAAGCAAGAGCATGAGCTTCCTGGCCAACCCTCATCTATATACTGAGCATGACTTTACATGATATGGAATATTTCATTGGCCAATTTGGGTCCAGGGCTCTGGCTCTGCTCCCTCCCAGGTTCTTGTACCCCTGCACACTAGCAGGACACGGGAAGGTGAAAAGTCCTTGTTTTCTTATCCATGACTGAAAGCATCAGTGTATTATCAACATTCTGCTCACACCAAATCCCATACTGAATCCAAAACACAGCACTATTCTAGCTATCAAGAAGGAAAATTAGCTCTATCCAAGCTAAAACCAAGACAACACTCACTATCCTTCTTTATTAAGAGCCTAAAGTCTCACAATTTGCTTAAAACAGTCATTGATGCTTGTTTCTGCTAGGCCTTTCAAGTGCTTAAGTCAGAGAGTTTATGAATTTGAGTTCAGCAGGGGTTTTCAGCCATGCATCAGTGGATTTAGGGCCTGGAAAACTACCTGAGCCCTTTTTTCACACCTATCTCCTGTTTTGGTACTGACAATATGTCCTTTTGGTATTACATATAAAATATAGCTACTATTAAAACAAATGGAACAAAAATTCCCATTTCTTAATGATTGGTTAATAGTGCAGAAATGACTGATATATGAGTGGAAGGTAGCCCTTGGACCTACTTTATGAACAACATTCAGCCTTCTATCTGCAAGTTTCTTTTTTGCAGTATGGTTTTCAACCCTACCAGGTAGGTAAAATTTTATATATAAAATTGGAATGAATCCATTTTAGTTAATATGATAGTGAATGAAAAGATTTATTGATCCCTGCATTAAAAGAACACAACTGAGAGTATGTTGAAATAAATTTTTAATCCAAACTTTGCTTTATTTTTTTTCTGAAATTTGAAACTATTCTTGATTAAATCACGATCCCATCCCTCTCCCTATCTTTTCTTTGTTCTTTAGATTTCTATCTGCTGTCTTTTACCTAGTAGATGTGTGCACATTGTTTTGCTGATTAGGGATATCAATTAAACTCAGACACCAGAGTGAAAAGAGCAGGCGTATTTTACTAGAAATAACTAAATAATATAACAGAATAATACAGAAAACATACAGTAAGAAAAGACAGAATAGTGCGCTTAAACAAATAGGAAAATACAGGGTAATGCATCAAATCATTACTACTTGAGAGAATAGTGATTAAGAAAGATACATCACCACTTGCATACTTTACCATCATCCAGATCCACAGTCGCTGGGGAGCCCCGGTTACAGCGAGGATTTGGGGAGCCTTTCCCAGCAAGTGGGAAATCCTACGCGATGTGTCCACTCATAGGTGAGGCTTCTAAAGTCGCTGTGAGCGGGCCCAGCCTTATATACCTAAAATCAGTAAGCCAGAATAGCTGGCACCTTTTGTTTTAAGCGGAAATATCTGCAGTCAGTCTCACGTTAGATTTTCCCAGAGCCTGGCCGGGGCTCAGGGAAAAAACTAAGGGAGTTTTCCCAGCTTATCTAGTTGATTTATGAGCAAGGTCACGCACCAGGTCACAGGGCCAGACAACTGTCTTTGTGGCCCTGTTATCTTGTTTACACACACAAAGAAGGATACATGTTTTATGATGTTTAAGCTACATTTTCTATACATATTTCACTAATGACTACATACTGAGTTAGCAATTTTGGTTCAGGGCCTGTTGCTCAGGCTTCAATATTCCCACCTTTTACATCAGGATAGGTGGTTTGCTATAACTTAGTATAATACCTATTAGTACAATGCTTATCAGTTATAAAACATACAGGATTCATCTATAGGTCAACTCTGGCTTAGGCTTATTGTCCAAGTCTTAGCACTTCACACATGCACTCATAAGCAAGGAATAGGAGAAACACGCTGAACTAGGTGGATTTACAGCTGCAATCAATTAACCTGTTGCTAGGGAACCATCATCTGCCCAATCAAAAAATAGAAATCAGCTGATTGGAGTCAGCAGAATATAAAATGGAATTACAAAACATTATAGCTCCCCCCTTTTTATTAAAATTTTAAATTTAAAAAAAAAATTAATGCTTTTTTGTGAAAGGGGAGGCAAGGAAAGCTTGATAGCAAGGGGTTAAAATGTCAAATATGTTTCCCTCTTAGTCTAGGCACTTGATTAACAGAAAGGCTGGCAGCAGGAGCTTGGATTTGTGTTTGGCTATCTTTATGTTTATCAGTGTTAACCAAAATGAAGTACAGTGATGCAGTATGTGGAAATATATCACAGAAGATTACATTTGACTGTAGCAGGTTAGCCTAATGTGGTCTGATCTGGGAATACTTTGAAAACCCTTGGCATTGTGTGGAATGCCAGTTAATTAAAGCTTAATGAACTTTAAAGAGCGAGTTGTGGTTGGCAGGGATAAGAGATGACCTGGACTGATACACATGGAAGCAGAAGATTTCATTTCACCCATTTAGAGCTTGCTCAGGTATATGAGGGATTACAGACTTGAAACAGAAATCACCATCTGAAGTTCAAATGTGATTTTTGACTCTGGCAAAGCATCTGTTACAGGTTGTTTCAGGCTTGTTTTACTTGTTCTGGCAGAGGAAGTCCTGTTTTAAAATGGCTTTCATAGTCTGCTTTGAAATATTTACAGAAATGTTAGAGTAGAAGAATAGAGTTTTCATACTGATCATACTTGTTATTCTTTAAATATACTATTTCTGTCATATTTGGTATTCATGCTCTTTGATATTAAGGTAAAAGACTGAAGTGAATTACCATCAAAATATAACAACCAACTGCCTACCTTTTTTGATGGCCATTTGAGACAAAATAGACTGGTCCTTCCTGAACAGTGTTCTCACATGGCTTACTTGCAGAGAATAAAAAGCTAGCCTAAACTTTGGAATTTTCTTCTAGTCCTATCATTTTGATTCTTGTTTCCATTTCTAGACATGTTAATGAATTTTTGGAGGCAAAAAGGAGCAAGAGAGAAGATGGAGGCTTGTTTTTGGTCATTTAATCATCCAGCCTTGTGTGGTGTCTTACAGATGCAGTATCTCTAAGAAGTCCAGGTATTTAAAGCTATTTGTATGCAACTTTAATGCTTATTTCACATTTATAAATTAGAAATCATGAATTTTGTGACATCTGTTTGGCAGGAATTAACAAACTTAAATGTGAACCATCAGCCTGAGACCAGCCTGTGTGTTCTGTGTACACCTTATACACTACATTTATATATGGTTTGCTGTAAGTAGATGTGATGTAGAACACGAAATAGCTTTATATAACTATTTTCCAATGTGTATAGGAAAAAAAGCTTTCAGAATGAAAAATAACATGAAAAGAAATACCTGTGGAACATATTAGAACTGTCTACACTTCCTAATGTTGCAAACAGAAGGAATTTTTTTCTGTCATATAGATGAAGACTGCAAAATTTGTTTTTATTTGTTCTTTGAGGTGGTAGAACTCCATGTTGTGGAAGCAATTGAAAAATATCTTCTCTAAGTGGTCATGGGGTTGAGACAAACATTGAAGCACCAATAATGGGTGATCCTGATCTCCCCTTAACTGCATATCCATCTCTGTTCATCTCTGTTCATATCCATCTCTGTTCATATCTTATTCCACTCTTGTCAAAATAGTGCAGCAAGTTCCCACGTGCAGCCACATAATGTGGCATTGATGCTGGCATAAAAGGAAGAAAAGGAAAATGCACTGATCTTGTAGCCTCAGGTCTCTTCCTTTGCTGAGGTGGCCTTTTGAATGTGCCTCCTGGTTGGAGACAGGCACAAACCAGGGCAGAGAGTGCAGGAATGGTGCTGTGGCTGTGCACCTCTAGTACATCGCGATGTGTGGATTCAGTGCATTGAAGCACTGAGGGAAGAAGGGAACAAAGTTGTCACTATGTCAATGCAGGCTGGACTGGGCATTTTTAACTGCAACTCAATTTCTGAGATACTTTATTTTACTTCAGGCTTTGAATTTTAAATATTCATCAGTTTGTGCTTTAGGCAACTGTCTATTTTGCTTCTGCCTGAAGTCACCTTGAGGTCTGGGTGTGAGCTGAGATGAAGTACAGTGATTGGGTACACCTACTATTACAGAATATAGGAGAAGCAAGAATAAAGGTTTAATCAGAAAGCTATTTTTTATACAGTTTGGGGACTTTAAACAGTTTCAGTGTTGTAAATTTAATATATCAGCCCATCTCTGCAGAACAGGTAAACTTTTGAAGTTTCAGGGCTGAATATTAAATGACTGCAGTAATATTCAGATTTATTAAATCAAGGAAATGTGTTATCTACCTTTAAAAATTCTTATTACAACAGGGGTTTCTGGAACTGTTACTTCTGCATGTTTTTTTCTGACATCTACCTGTTGTTTGTGCCTCTTGTAGCCAGCCTTTCATGAAATGTCATATAAGTATACAAATGACTAGTGATGATATTTTATTAATTTCTAATATTCAGATATTTTTTATGCCATGCTTCCACTCCATGTAGTGAAAATTTATTGTAGGTGAAAAAACCTGCTTACACATTAATTACAAGATAATTTTAGTTCTATTTTATACTCCAATGAAGTATTCTAAAAGAGAAATTTAGCTTCTCGACACATATTCATTGGGGTGATTGGTTTATAAGGTATAAATTCAACATAGGCAGGAGATCAATTATGTCACATTACAGATTGTCTTGGAATGACTGCAGTTACTAAATATCAGACTGCTTGCATGTGAATCTGCCTCCTGCTGCAGACTTAACATGTTCTTATGTTAGGTCTAGCAGGTAATAGACCTGCACTTGATGAACTGTTTGAGCAATAATGTCATTATATTGCAAAGCAGTATCAGAAAGTTTATCTTCTTGAATATATATAAACTTTATATATATATATGAATCTGTTAACTGAAATATAATCTTAGCCAAATGTCATAGGTTATTAAACTGAAGGGTGGTGGTGAAATTCTTGATTAAAAACATACATTACATAATTAGTGACCATATCTTCTCCTGTACTTTCACTCCTGGAGTCTATGTACTCTCAAAAATGAGATAAAGAGTCTTTATCATCTTTCTGGTTTTATTTCCTTAATATTATCACAGAACACATATACACACACATGCAAATCCCTTTAGGAGCAATGGCATTTAAATGATGAGCTGGTTCTGAGATGGGTAGAATGGTGGCTAGAAAGCCCTTAACATTTGCTAAGTGATAGCTAAGGGTCTTGCTTGGGAGCCATAGAATATGGTCCTGGAGAGAAGGTGGTCCAGGAAAGCTGGTGATTTTCAAGGATTACTTTCTCTGAGCTCAAGAATAATTCTTGCTTACATGTAGGAAGTCAAACAAAAGTATTAGGAAGCCTGCATCATTGAGCAAGGAGCTCCTGACAGAATTCAGTCTTAAAAACGAACTATACAAGTGGTGGAAGTAGAGTTAGGTGACCCAGGACAAATGTGTCTCTGTGTGGGGATGAGGTTAGGAAAGCCAAAGCCCAGCTGGAGTTGAGACTGGGAAGGAATACAAAAGGCAGCTAGGAGATAAAGGAAGACTAGAAAAAAGTGAATATGTGACCAAAGGGTGCAAAGGTTCCTGGTGACAAAAGACATGGAAAATACCAAGGTACTTGGTACCTTTTCTGGACATCAGGGGAACTGCATACTGGGCAGCATCACCTGGATCCCTGGGAAGATGATGGAGCAAATAATCCTGGAAACCGTTTCCAAAAACAAAGTCAAGAAGGTAATTTGGAGAGTTGGTTTAGATTTACAAAGGGGATATCAGGCTTCACCAACTTGATGGCCTCCTACAATGTCACTGTCTTGGGGATCCACTGTCAGTGGATATTGTATGTCTTCAGCAAGGCTTTCAACACTGTCTCCCACAGCACTCATTAACCAACTGAAGAAGTATGACCTAGATAAATGGACAATGAGGCAGACTGAAAACTGGCTGAACTGCTGGAATTGGCACAGTTTGGACTCTAATTGGGTACCCCAGGGGAGTACACGCAGCCCCAAGGGAGAAGTGGCTGATACACCAGTTGATTGTGCTGCCATTCAGAGGGACTTTAATAGGCTGGGGAAATGGGCTGACAGGAACCTCGTGAAGTTCAGCAAAGGGAGAGGCTCAAAGTCCGGCACCTGGGGAGGAACAATCCCATGCAGTAATACAGGGTGATGGTGGCTGACAGTCTGGAAAGCAGCCTTGCAGAAAAGGACGTGGCTGTCATCTTGACTGATGAGTTGACCATAAGCCAGCAATGCACCCTTGCAACAAAGATCAACAGCATTCTGGGCAACAAAGAAGGTCAATGGAGGTGATTCTTCCCCTCTACTCAGGATTGGTGAGATCAAACATGAAGTGCTGTGTTCAGTCCCAGACTCTGCAGTACAAAAGACATGGAAACCCTTAAAGGAAGTTTATTGAAGGGTCACTGAGATGATTAGAGGCTTGGAGCATCTGTGAAACAAAGAGAAGCTGAGAGAGAGATGAGGTTATATAGCCTGGAGAAGAGAAGGGTTGAGCGGGGCTCTTATCAATGTGTGTTGATAATGGGAAGGAGTAAAGACGACAGACTCAGACTCTTCTCAGTGGTGCTGAAAGACAGAACAAGAAGCAATAGGCACAAATTGAATATGGAAAATTCCCTTTAAATCTAAGAAACAACTTTTTAACTCTGAGGGTGATCAAACACTGGAAGAAGTTGATGAGAGAGGTAGTGAAGTCTCCATCTCTGGAGATAGTTGAAAACTGACTGGCTAGGGTTCTGAGCAGCCAGCTGTAGTCGACCCTGCTCTGAGCAGGAAACTAAGACTAGATGATCTCCAGAGGTTCCTTTCAACCTCAGTGATTCCATGGAAAGAATTAAGACCACAATTTACTTACTGATCATATAAAGAATCTGATGTAAGGAACATCACTCAAGTTGACATGTATAACTTTTTTGGTTGGATACCAAGGCAAAGTAAAAATTCACTCTCTTTTCCTAGTCAGTTGAACTGAATGTTCCTTATCTCTATTAACAGCCATTAAAGCTGGGAGGCATTATGAAGAACTCAGGTTTTCCATCATTTTGGCTTTCTTTTCACACATTGCACAGGTTATGTCAGTGCGGACTTGCTGAGAGAAAATAGAAGACAAGAACTCCCCAGATACATGAATGGCTGCAAACACAACCTTCACTGCTATAAGAAAATATCTTGTGTAGCAGAGGCTAATATTAATCTTGACAGACAGGTTGGTGGAATCATTATCTGCAATGACGCTTATATAGTTGTTTTCCTACTTCTATCTTTTTTCTAAGATTATTTTGCTAGGATAATATGCCTAAAATCAGATTCTTCTTTATATATCCCTCAATGGAATCAATTGACTTGGATTACTACCAAATAAATGGAGAGAGTTTATCTTTGAGTGAGAATTGCAGCAACCAGTGTGATGAACTGGGAAATTCAAAGGTGCTCAGGAAGCAGGTACATCGTAGTGTTTTTAGAAAGGGTAGAACTTAAATATTTCACCTAGCTACTACAAAATAACTTCCAAACAAAATAAATAACAGTATTATTAATAAACCTGAAGCTCTTTGAACTTTGAGAGCTACAGGGATTTCATGGTACCTGAATATGAATGCTGAATCACTTATATATCCAGCTCAAGATCACTGATTCAGAAACTTACACATGATGGCAAGTAATTATCAACCACCTTCTGCATCCAGTATAATGTATTGCATTTATTACAGAGTAATTGACACTTTTAGCTGTATCAGCAAACCCTCAGTTGGCTGCAGCATAAAAATATCAAGGTATCAAGAAATTACTTTTAATTTTTTGATGTTATATTAAATTTACAGTTCTGACAGACAAAGCTAAATATTAGTTGTTATTTTTAAAAAGTATAGGAGTTAACCACTGAACAAGTTTGTTCCAAGAACAGTACAACTGGTGATGGCCTCTTTTTATAGATCTGAATACTTTCCATCCTCACTGCAGTAATGCTAAGATTTGTGGGCAAGACGTAGCACATATGGTAGTTAATCTTGAGCTATGTGCATGTTAAATGACTGGCAACTGGGTTCACACTATTTGGCCAGCCAGCTGATGCCAAACAGTTTCATGTAATATCAAACAGTTCTGTCTGTCTTTTTCTCTGTGAAAGCATTAATTTGAACTCTTCCTTCTTATTCATAGAATTTTCATGAAAACATGCAGGAACAGAATTATTTTTGAGAATATATTCTGCCTTTGAATTGGTGAGATGGGATGAAAAATTGAGTAGGATGAAGTTTCGAGCTGAAGATGGAAAGACAGACATTATGATCTCAAAAGTCTCTCTTTTGGAAACCAGAGAAAAATAAACCTTTTCTGACAGTATAGTCATAGTTATCTTCTGTGTAGCAAAGAACATTGAGTCAGATGATGCTGTTGTTGACATTTTTAATGGCAGTTATTTTTAGTGGTGAGCTGCGTTCAGTTTTAAAACTATGAAATATCCTTACTGGACTTAAATTCTTGAACTATACAACATTAAATCCCATTTTCTCTAAAGGATTATGGCATATTTGCCACAACTAGAAATAACCTCAAACGCCTAAAAGGAAAAACCAAACCAAAACCAACAGTGACATTTTTTTTTGACCTTAGTGTTTGAGAGAGGATTGAAATTATACGTATGAGTGAAAGTGAAGATAACTGACAATATTCTTGATGCCTTAAAATTTCAAGTGAGGTATGGTTACTGAAAGCTCTAGTTCTGAAACTGGGCTGCTGATAACTAAATTTGTTTGTGTATTTGGTATTTGAGTCATTTATCTGGATTGCTGTGTAAATATGTGGGTTGAATTATGAAATGGCAAAGAATATCCCAAGACCCAAAACTTCAGAACAGTCACTTAGAATCAGTGAACAAGAAAACATCAGCTTAAAGTTTAGATGTTGTCTACTAGTACCTGTCAATTTAAGAACTAAATTATTAAAAAAAAAAAAAAAAGTGAGGAAAGACAAACAAAAAAGGTAGATGTGTTTTCTTTTCTCTTTTCTCCTGTGGTAAAAATGTGTTGCCGAATTAACATGTGATAATTGTAAAAAATTCCAGTTTTCATTGTTAGAAAAAAAAGTGACAAAAACATAGAACAAGGTAAGGTACATTATTTGTGTTATAACAGTGCCTTGAGGGTCTCCCAGATAACTTTTTTTGTCTTTAATGAGGGTATGGTCCATGAAGAACTCACATAGGCATAGAGGAAACCAAAAAACCCTGGATATTTTTGAATACAAAGCAAAAAAACCCCAACCCTCTGAAAGGTGTTACTAATCCTTAAATGGACACAGATGAAAAACTAAGACAGACAACTCATCAGTGGCAGGGGTGGTGGCTGAACTGGGAATTTTAATGCCATTTGTTGCCTTCACTATAATGCAATTGCTCTTCTGGAGCCTGAGTCAAACCATGTTTCTTTTATCTGGCTTTAGTTAGTCTTTCTTCACAGTCTGAAAAAGTTCTTCTTAGAACTCACCTCAGTCTTCATCTGAATTTGTTTGCTACTGTTCCCAAAAAGTATTATTTAACAAAAAATGTATTTTTATGGCAGCTGCCAAAATTAGTTTTGATAATACATTTGCACTAAAATACCTGCTGTTTAATAGTTCTTCGGTTGTGAATTGAATTGATTTGTCTTTGAATAAATATACTGCAGAAATTGGACTTTTCTGTAAATGTAGAACAATAAATGAACAGTTAACAATATCTATTTTGCTTAAGGAAGAGTGGCAAGGTTTTATGGGATATTGTAGTATATTCAATAGATTAAATAAACATTTAACAATTCTGAAATCAAGCAAAAAAAGTTAAATGGCAGATATTGCTAATTTTTTTGACTTTGAATATATCAGTGACTAAGTTCTACTGTGAAACTACTGTAAAAAAGAATGAGAGGAAGAATGCATTATTATCACAGCTAAAAATGGGTTTAAATATAGAAAAGCAATAAAGCTTACTGAATATGTCAGTCATAATATTATGCTATGATACCTGGTCTTTATACAGCATGATTATACATTAAAGAAAACAAATGTTAAAGTTGCTATGTAGTTTCTAATAAAAAATATATACTGTTGTGGATTTTCTTTCCCTTCAACTTTTCCTGTGAACAGTAACAAAAATGCAAGATAGGATATTTTAGTATAATTGCAATGTATTTGGATATTGCATCATAGTTATGTGACAGTACTAAGCATTTTACTATGCTGGCCTGTTTATTATTGCTGATGCATAAAACGAGGACCTTTATGAGCTCATCAGTATGAATAAACTCATCTGTGTATTCCAGGACAAATACACGTGGATGTTTCATGCTTGATAAGAGAAGTGTCAGATCTGACAAAGTTTGCCGCAGCTGATTATTATCTTGAGCTTTTGGATCATCTAGACTACTGCTTGATATCGCCTTTGCTATTGAGGGCACCAAACATGATCACCCCCTACAGGATTTGATCCTCTTTCACAAAAAGACAAAGCCATAGTTTCCCATACAGAGTTTCTTATAAAGTGCATACATGTACTAATGTCTTCTATTTCACTTCATCCTTGTGTCAGAAAGACTATAGCACTGCCCGTACCTTTGAGGAAAAAGAATGACAGCTGTCAGTCCTGATTGACATGAAAATTTACTCTTGCAAAGGAATAAAATTTTGAAAATGTTTCAGATCTTTCCTAGAATCTGAATGGTTCTTTTGGGCAGTTGAAGTGGTTCAGTATTAGCAGCAGGTACTGCAACATGAATTATTCAAACTTGATGTTGGATGAATTTATCCTCATCCACAACTTAAATAAATTTTTGGTGTTAGCAACTGTAGTAATAGTGGAATCTAGCAATTACAGAGGTTCTACTTTGAAAATGATAGCAAAGATGCCTGTGTTTTTTTCCAAATGTGCAATCATACTGTTACGTTTCTTTTAATGATAGCAGAACGTTTACCAGCATACTTTAACAAACTGCAGTCCCTCTTTGGCTGATGGGTGCTAACAGACAGCAAAAAGCTTATTATATGTAATCTAGTCTATTTTTAAAAGAAATGTTTTTCTATGCTGGTTAGAAGAAAAGAGCTTCAACCAGCTTTTTTTTTTTTTTTTTTTTTTTAATAGGGGATTTTTTGTAAACTGGTGTTTTTTGTTTGGTGTTTTGTTTGTTTGTTTTTCCCTAAATAACTCTTGAGCTGGACTTAAGTATTCTTGGTAGCAGGAATATAACCTGGCAAGGATAGCTGAATTCTAGAAACGTTGTGGACAGGTGACATGGCAACTCTCGAATGATAGTGTGTGTTTTATTAAGATTTGTCTGTGGGGGAAGTTGTAATGAACAGTGTGCACAAATACATGTTGGTGTGATATACTGATGCTGCTTCTTTCCTGAATACAATCAGGTGAAATATGATATTTGAGCTTCATGTTTTTTAATGGGATACTGAAGGCATATTAATTTCTTGTATCTGTTGGGGCATTTTCTTGCAAATTAGTGCTTGAGAGCATGTTAACCTTGGTGGAGTTATAAGAATTTCTCATAATGGAGACTGATGGCTTATTCTAAAGCACTGATCAGTGATTGCCAAGGCTGCTGTTTTAGGCTATGAACCAAAAGAGAACAGGAGGAATAAAGGTAATTAAATCATGACTGGAGGCATTTAAGAAGTGCTGGAGAGAGAGTCGTCTCTATAATCTGCCTGTCAAAAGTGAAGGAATGCAGTTTCCAGTCTAAAACCATACAAATGACACAGAAATTTGCCTTATAGCAATCAAGATAAAAGGGTGTTTGGTACATGTGCTTGATATCTACATTTGTTTATTTTAGTATTTTAAATTAAGATAACAGAAAGGAACACTGACCAGTGAAATTCACTCTTGGGATTATGGCACAGATGCATTTCCCATTATAATTTAGAAATGTTTCTCATTAATTTAATTTATAAAGCAGATTAAAGGGCACTACTGAGATGTTTTAATATGAAGGTTGTATGCATGCTTACAAAAAAGTATAATTAGACCACCATTAACAAATCCATTGTAGTTAAGTTTGTGTTTATTAAACAAGAATATAATACAAACCTCCCATGTAACTTAATATATATGCAACTTGAAGCCCTGAGACAGTACAGTTCTTGTTACACAAAAATGGTTCCCACTGGGTACATGTGGCTGCATAAAATGCGTTTCAGATGGTGGGGGTTTTGGTAAAGAACTTAAATGAGTAAGCACGCACATGCATTTTTGTTCTTCAGCTAAAGAAGTGACTGTTCACATGTGATCTACCATGGTTCTTTTAGCTGTCCACCGGAAGAGGACATTATACACACTTATGTATCACTTTTAAAATAAATAAATAACCCCCCAGAAGAGCACTGCTGAATCAGAGTCTGGACAGAATTTTCCAAATGTTCACCTGCTGTTCTGGCTAGCCAAAGGTCAGTGTAGATTAGGGTTACTGCTGAAGGGGCATGAAGGAAGGGATTGTTTTGGGTTGGTCAGAGCTCTATTATGAAAATCTTGTACTGGTATAAATAGAGATAGCTATAACATAAAGCAAGTAGCTCTGACTGCAACTGACTACTGACTGATAAAGTGCAGGATTCATTGTTCTAATGAGACTGAAAAATGTAAACTCAGACTGATACAAAATAGGTACATACATCTGTACAAACAGGGAATTTAAGAAACATCATCATGAAATGTTATGGCTCATTTTAATTTAGTTCCTACTGTTAGTGAGGCAAGATACAAAATTACATCTTTTTTTGACTCACTAATGCAAACTGCACACATGAGACCAAAATGGAAATTTTATTACTAGTGGCAAACAAAATATATTTCTTTGTTTTTGAAGTGCTTGAACTATTTTTACATTGGGAATGCTAGATTTTATTATTTTTTTTTTAGGGAAGCAACTAGTTTATTGTTGCAACTTCTCTCTAGCTGTACATTAAAGTTCATGCACTAACTAGGCACATACTATTTTAGATTGTCCAATAAAAACAATGAACTCTGAGTGTGCCTGGAACATTCATAAACTGTGATCCTAATTACAATTTCAAAAGGAAAGGAAGATGATGAATTAGACTGCTGTGACACATATTTATTTTATTCAGTGCCATTAGAAAGTATCTCTCTCTCTCAAAAAAAAAAAAAAAAAGTAGCTGAAGTCCCTTGTCCCTAAATTCTCCTGGTAGCAGAGGAATTTGGCCATGCAATTCCGTTATTCTGAGGGCTGAGTGACTAAATCCAGTGTAGCTCTGAGGAAATTAACTCTGCTACACCGATTTATCATCATCACTGTCTACTAGTCAATTTTAAACCCTTAGACCTTGTGACAAATAAAGTATTCCAGTAAGTTCAGCATTTTGAATTCCAGTTAAATTACATTCTTTTAAATTAAAATTACATTAAACTCAATTATCATGAAATCAATTGTAAAATTTCTTCCTACTATGAATTATGAAGAAAATCATAGTTCTAGTTATACAGCAAATGCTAAATTTTTATGCTGTTTTATGATTTATGGTATCCTGCTGTATGTACTTAAAGCAGAGTAAAAGATTCTGAAGGTCAACTAAAGTACTCTAAAAATAGCATGTATTGAAATGAACAGATTTAGAAATAGTTTCCAATTTGTACAATTAGTCTTGTAAAATATATGAAGCTTTCCAAGACTTAAGATATGCAAACTAAGGGAGTAAAAGCATGGTACAAGAGAAACCTCTAAAATCTGACCTAGTTGTTTGTGGTTGAAGATGTTTGAATCACAAAGAGGGACTCTGGAGTTTGAGGATCTGGGATCTGATTACTAGCTGATTTTTTAGGGTGTAATTTCTCATGTGAGACTGCAAAGCACACTGTATGTAGTTTATCCTTAACCCTTATTGAAGTCCCCCACAGAAAAGCCATACTCCGTGGGATCCTCAACCTGTTTATTCATGATGAAATGACTAGGACACTTCATATTATAACCCATGCTTGAATGAAACCCTTACAGTTTTGTGAATTTCTGGAGTATATTAGAAACTTAAAGTACTGCTTTAGAATGTGTTACAGTGGAAAGTGAGTCCCACTGTAACCATCTGGAAGTAATATATTTAAATGTTTAATTAGATGGTTGATATATTAGCAGAACAAAAAAGATTGCATTTTGCCTATCAAAAGATTACGCATACTCAGATATGTTGTGGAAGATACAAACTAGCAGGAAAGATGGATTTTATTTCGAAAGGAAGGGAAATCTCTCTTTTGCATATTTGTGACTCTCATTGGTAAATAATGTGTGTCAGGGTGTACTAGATCATTACTCACGTGAGCTTCATGTACTCTCCTGTAGGGGAACTTAACTGAAACTTCAACCCACTAAAGTCAGCAATCAGCTGAAATAACAGTTCTTGGCAGTGACTGAGGTGGTATTTTTCTAGGGCCCTGACAACTAGGGTATATCTAAATTGCCAGAGTAAAAAGTATTTGTAACTGGCAGCCTAAAAACTGTGTGTTAGATATATTTCCTTTCTGATAACTCTTGTCCAAGGCACTTTAAGGTCAATATGCTTTCTGCACTGTGCCCCTTACAGAACTGAACCCTTTTATTGAATTTCTCATTTGGGAGAATTGTGAAGAAAGTGTGCATGTGTGTGTCAAGGCTTTGCCATAATCCTTTGCGTCAGAAAAACTGAGAACTTCCAAACTTCTGACAAATGCTTTTTTTGCACCTTTACAACTGTTTGCATCTATGTGACTGAAAGTGTATAAAGCTAGTTTCTGTATAGCTTTTAATTTTAAGCTGTGACCACAGCTGAGCAAGATGTGACCTTGCTGATCTTGGAAGTTTCTTTCTTTGCCCTACACTTCCATGTCTGTCATATGCATCAAGTGCCTTTCTTATCATGCCCATGCTGCACTTGCTATGTGCTTCCAACATGATGATTTTATAAAAAAAATAGTGCTAGTTACACCCTCTTACTATATTCCCTCCAGAAGAAAGCTCTTCCACATACTTACAGGCCTATTCATAGTCTGTTTGCTTTGCTTGCTCCTTGAATGGATTTCTGAGCAGTGATAGAGTGAAATAGACACTGCATGCCTGTTGAATGGAGTCAAATAAAGTCCTCTGCAACTTCCCCAGCTTTCATGAAAGCTAAGATAGCTAATTTTTTATCTTTTTGTTTTTCAGGGTTTCTTTAGGAGGGGTTCCTTTTGTGACTTTGTTGCTGATATGTTCTTTAGTTTAAAACAATGATTCTTTGAACTCTCCAGAGGCGCTATCACAGTTTTTGGGAATATAAGATTTTTGCAGGACGTTATTTTAACAGGGAACTTTATTCATGGACCAGCACTTCCCTAATTGGAGCTATATATGACTGTCATAAATTAAGTATTCTTTAGGTATATATGCTCATTTCAATTTAAGCACCTCCATACACCTCCACTTTATTTTGAAGCTGTTATTTAGAGAGCACTTGTTTCCACAGGATGGAAACTCATAACTATATAGTGTTTTGAATATGAACCTTTAGATTTATTGAAACATTTGTTTATAAAGTCAATGAACATGTCGTCCAAAAAAGACTAATGAAAAATAGTTAATGGAACCTCCATAACACAAATTTAGTTTTATTTATTTATTAACCTTGAAATAATCCCTATTTATCATAGTACTGAACATAATTATTTTATCAGTCTCTAGGACCCTGTTAAATTCACTGGGTTGGGTTTTTTTTGTTTGGGTGTGGTTTTTTTTTTTTTTTTTAATTATTTTAATGCCTTCATCTATTAGGTTCTTTTTATATCTGAGTAGGCACTGAAGGATTTATCTCAAAGTCACCAGTAAGCAACTACTTATTTTAGTCTTGGTGATATTAATTGATTTCAGTGGAAATTAAGTGTCAAAATTTCTTTGAAGATCTAGAAGTAAATGACTCACTGATAATTCTGCAGAGATTAGAATGAAGTTATCTGTCTGCATACATGAATTTTGTAATTAAATGGTTCTAGGGATCTGGTCTGTAGAAATTAAAGACTTGACTATAAACTTCTGGAGTGTTTGTTCAAGAATTCATGCAGGAATTTAGTGGTAAAACTAAAAAGAATTCTTGACACAGTTCATCCTTTCATCTTCCAGTGTCATGAAAAAAAGTCTCCCACTTCTGTCACAGGTTATTTACTCTTTGTACTTAAATGACTTACAGTCAAGGTATTGACTGTTTGAACTGTGATCAATGAAACATTAAATGAAGAAATTTTCTATATGTTCAGAACACTTCCATTTTACATGAAAATTTACAGAAGACTTAACAACAAAGAATTGCAAGTTTAGTTAAAAAATGAATGTACATAAGCTACCATATACAGAAGAATCAGAACCAGTAGTGTTTTGACCAGTGTATATTTTTTAGTCTGGTAAACTTAATACTTAAAGTTTTTCTTCTAATTTTATCCCTTTATCATTCTGAATTAGCAGTGAGCTGGACCTGATAGCTCATCAATGATCTTCATCCTCCTTTTGCTTCATTAGATCTGTTGCCTTATTGAAATTAAACAAAAATGATTATAATGAATTCCTTGTATAGAACAAGATGTTTAATTCATGAAATTTGTTCTAGGTTTGTTAAAATTTAAATTAATATTTTCCTTAGCAAGCTTTTTCTCTCTTACAGGAATACAAGATCTGAAAGTACTTCTCAAGTCACTGAATTCAGTCATCTGTTAATGAAGGATCTTTTCATAAACTTGATCTCCCCTGACATTGAGCTCACTTTTGGAAAAAACAAACATTTGCTTCCACAGATTGTTACAGAACCCCACTGGTCTCATGCATAACTATTAGCTTCTGATTTTCTCAAGGTTGCTTTATATATTTTTTTTATGGACAGCTGATACAGACTTTGCTGAAAACATCATTTGGTTTAAATAACATGCTGCCAACCAGTTACTCTTTGCAGTAAGAATCAAAATGAATTTGTTCAACTTCACCAGTACACAGTGGTTTGGAAAAGAAAAAAATAATAGAAGTGGCAATTCCCTTTAAGTTAAGCATTCTGGAGTCATGCTTTTCTGAAATTAGTATCACAGTAGTGAATACTTCTTGATACTAAGTTCAGAATTTTAAATCTTTGAAAAATGCACATTCAAGAGATCAGAAACTACCTTTAGAGTTCTGTGCTGGTTCTGTGCTACCCTGATTGAAGGGACCCTTGAAAGGCACAGCAAGGCACACATCCAGGGGAGCATGCTGGCCTGAGCAGCACTTGCTGACACTCCTGACAGCCATCTGTGCTGAGCAGAGCCCCCTTGCAGGGAGCACCGAAGAAAAGAAAAAGCAGTCTTGTGGGTTGCAAGGGAAATTAGAGAAATAAGTGGCACCTATAAGTGAAATATTGAACCCACTTGGGAGCTTTGAGTCAGACTCTTAAATGAGTTAAATACTTAAATATTCTAGGGTTTTTTTTTGACCTTCTACTCCTCATATACCTTTTGTTTTTGATGGTATTTCTGCTTCTCTTAAATCTACCCAAGGGAATGTAATCACATAATAACATATTCCACAATAAAATACAGTATCATCTTAAATTATGAGATCATTAAGAAAGAGACTGCACTTCTGAACCTTACCT
Source organism: Strix uralensis (assembly GCF_047716275.1). Taxonomy (NCBI): domain Eukaryota; kingdom Metazoa; phylum Chordata; class Aves; order Strigiformes; family Strigidae; genus Strix; species Strix uralensis. Next base: position 101,768,217 of record NC_133975.1, on the reverse strand, counting down.
GCTCAGCAGCTTTTTATCTTCTGAAATGAACAGTGGTTTGTGGCTAGATTGGTGTTTTGGCAAACATTTTTAAAAGAACTCACTCCTACTGGTAAAGAAAACAAGTACTTGTGCTGAAGATGTGCGTGGAGACCAGAATGTGAAAAACACCATCTGTGACCTAAACTGCATCTGTTGGTTGGCCACTAAAAGAGGAGGAAGGTTTTGATTTACTAGCCAGACAGCTTTCTCAATTTTCTTGTCAGGAAATATCTTTAAACTGCAATACAGTTATGACAGCTTGGATAACAGCGTTTAGCTATACTCCAGCAGCTTTTAGATTTTACATGCTATATGCCTAGGCCTGTCAGAGAGACCTGTGCCAGACACAACAGTTCTAAAATAATTCTTTTCTCTTTCTCTTTTGCTTGCTGAATGTGAAATCTTCTAGTCACTTGGTATCGATTTTAGAGTTTTTCCCCCACAGATGTGGACTTTGATGTCACTTTAATATTAATAAAGACTGAACTAATAGTCCTTCATCACTATTTAAAAAAAGTTGAAAAGGAATGTTCAGCATGCAATAAATACATTGCCAACACATATGTATTGCCAGACTTTGAAATATAGGTAGGCAGCTTGTTTTCTGTTGTGTTTGGCTTTTTTTTTTTTTTTTTAAATAACCTTAGTATTTTTTTAATGACAGCATCTATTAGCTAATAGGTCTTAAAATAGTGAGTTAATGAGTAAGCGATAATACCTGCTTACCTTAATGAACAGTAGATCTTGAATGATAATGAACAGTGGCTCTTGTAACACCCAAACTGCAGGTGGTTAATTATGTTTTTTTGATCCAATGGGACAAATTTTAATAGAATAACCAAGGTTCTTAAAATATTATGAGTTTTCTCATAAACATTTCTTTACCTTATTTTTATATTTGCTCAGATACTTGTACAGAGACTGATACAATTAGCTCACGGTCTGTTTCTATTTCCCACTTAATGTTGTTCTCCATGCCTTTTGAGAAGTTAAGCTTGTCAGCGGAAGGGTATGAATCTCAATGCCAATGACTTATTGCTATCTTTCTGGTTCTTTTTCTTAAGCTGCATATGATCCATGAATGATGATAAATGGATGATAAATAAAATGTCAACTGAATTTGCAACATTGCTGTAGAGTGGATTTTCCATCCATGTAAGCAACTTTGTTGGCCCAAATGTCAGGTGAATTGCTGTATGAAAACCTCGGTTTGGAAAGAACTAGTGGTGTTGCTGTATCAAGAAAAGACTGCCATGTATGTAGGCATAGTAATTTATTTATCACACAGGAAGTATATAAACAGGAAATAAAAATTTTTCAAGATACCAAATCATGAGACACTCATGTACAGCTCTGTCTTATACTTTAATTTCTTTAGACTTTTGATTTAGGCTAGCATTCATCATATCTACCATAAGCAGTCCAGAAGTCAGTCATTTAGTCTAGGCTTGTCATCTAAGCTCTCTTCCGGTTGTTCTTCCCATCTTAAGGTAAATGCTCAAGCCAAGTGACATGAGTTACCTTTCAAAGGCATTTTTCTGGATGTTCAATAGGTAAGACCTGGTTTTTCTTAATTTGCAATCTTTTTCTTATAAATGTAAGTAAGTGTATTTCCTGCTCTGTTGCCAGGTAAGCATGTAGAGCTAAGGTTATACCAATTTTAATGGACCTTACCAATTATTATGGAAATGCAATTTATAGTTGAAGAAAAATTGTATGTGCTACCTGGACTATAAACTTGCATGCCATCTGCCTTTCACACTTTGAAAAGCCTAAACATAAAATTAAGTGTCTTTTTAGATGTTTTCATGACATTACTTGCTAAAATAAAAGCTTTTAAGCTTTTCAATAAGTCAGTTTCCTTTAATAAGGTTTGGAAAAAACTCCAAAACCTTAATGGCTTCCCTAAATGTCCAGGAGTTAGCTTAATTACATATCTATGATGTGACTTCTCTCTTTCCCGCCCCCCCCCCCTTTTTTTTTTTTTTTTCACTTCTGAAATTGCTCTCAATTAATTTGATAATCCCAAATTCCCTTGCTGGAAGAGATAGAGAAGCTGGTTGCTGTTCATGACTTTGTATATCCCAGTCATATGCAAATATGTTAACTCTTTTTGTACCTGAAGAGACCTAGTCTGTGCAGTTGTTCTTACAGAAGATTCTATTCTGATTACATCTGCTTGGGACTAGATGGGACTAGACTGACACATCATGCTTAAAGTCGAGGTGAGCTATGGGTTGATTCAGTAACATGATCATGTTTCATTTTGTTGCAATCCTTCCTATTTTTTTTGTTTATATCTGATGCATTTTTTGATCACTGTTGACCACTGAACAGACACTTTAGTAGTGCTCTAAATTGCTACTCTGAAATCTCATTTCTACGTGACGATAGCTCTTTATTTTATATATAGAATTAAGATTGTTTTATCATACTTATAATTTTTAATTTACCTGTATTGTATTTCATCTGCTATTTAGTACCCCGTCAGCTAAAGCTGTAGGGTCCTCTGCAGCTCTTCACATTTGACCTTTGTCTTATCTGTCTTGAAGAACTTCATCGGTTGTTTTTTCTTCACAGTTCATCCCTTGTTCAGACCACTCATTAATGGACTGAACAACCAGTTACCAGTTTTTACCTTTCTTTTTCTGTCTGGGTTATGGTAGGTGGTTATTTCTTTCTGCCATACTTCTGGACATCTTGTAGTTTATGCTTGTTTAAGTCACTAAATTTCTGAATTTTTTCAGTATTTTAAAATCTATCTCAGATGTCCTTGCTAGCAATGATAATAAGAAAGTCATCAGCTGTGGTTACAATGCCTACTCAAGTCTATTTTGGAGTAAGTTTAGTAAGATTTGAGCTATACTCGTAGTGGAAATCTTTCAGTGGGGTATTGATATCTGAGTTTACTTTGCAAAGAACATGACATAGTCTATAATTCTCTCTCTTGTACATACAGTCAGCATCCTGAGTTCCTTGTTACCAGCTGCTTCCATGTATCCTCTTTTCCTTTTTTGTATTACTTCAATTAAAACAAAAAAAACCCCACAAAACCCAACCCTATCATAGTTCTGAGATGCCAGAGGGTGAATTGGTGACATTTAATATCTTTGGAGTTTTTATTACTAGTGAGTAAAAATTAAAAAAAAAAAAAAATGCAGAGAAGGTATAAAAAAAACCCCCACTTCAGGAAAAAGTACACTTTTTGAAGAGATATCATGAGGTATCTCTAGCCTTTTATTAAAAGTTTTGACATAGTTCTGTATTAAAAAAGTAGTTATAGATAGATAGGATGTTTCTATTCACAGTACACTTAAGAATTAAAACTGCTCTGTGATGCTGATCCTCCGTCTGGTGTTTTTTTCCTGAGAGCTGAATACAATTGTTCAAGTGCTTGTCTCTAGTACTTGCTTTCCAAATTCACACTGTAATGTGTGTATCTTTTCTCATACTCCCTGAAGTCATGGGTCTTGTGATTTACAGTTTAAATGATTCAGATGGCAGCTAGTAACTTAAGCTTATACAGATAACCTTTCCACACAGTTTTGGAACATATCATTCCTTGTACTTACGAGGATAAACAGAAAAGATAACAGTCATTGGAAAACCACATATTTTTTAAGAGCAATACATTTCTATCTAGCTCACATTTTTTAGATTATGGATATTCACTCATTTTGAAGACGATAGACAAGGTGTTGCTTGTCTTCACTCACTTCAGTTGGCCTTATATCTACATTATGCTCTCTTCTACAGAAGGAAGCTCAAACATATCCTTTCACAAACTGTTTTGGTGTCTATTCAAACTTTTCCCAGGGGAACCCTGTTGTAACTTCTTTCAGGCTCTCCTCAGACCTCTTTTCAGCCTCTTTCTCACGTTGTAATATTGCTGTCAACTTTCCCCTATTTAAATTCCAAACATCTTTCTAAAAAGAACCTTACTTAAGCTGGTTTGCCAAGATCTGATTTAACTATTTATCTCCTCAGTTGTATGTTAAGCTTCCATAGTAGACTATTATCCTTAGATGAACAGATATGTATTAAAAACCTGAAAGCCAAGAAACACTCTTGATGTCTGACAAATCAACCAGAAACTGTAAGCTGTTAGAGATACTTCATATCACCATGCCTACAAAGTTATGTCTTCTCCAGCTCGACAGGGATTTTCCAGCAGTTTGTAATAATCAGTTTTTAGACTTGAAGCTTCATCTGCTTGCACCTATTGTATTTACTGGAAAGGTGATAAAAGCTTCCTGCAAGCTTAATTTTAAGTCTTAAAAAAAAAAAAAATCCCACTATTTTTTAAAAATTTTTTTCCTTTCTCTTTTTTAAATATTTTTTCTTTTTCTTCAACAAAAAGACATAAATTAGTTCCTTTGTTAGTTAACATTATCTTAACAGATGACACTGTTATATTCATGAATCAAGAGGGCATTCTAAAATCCAGAAACAATTGATAGTATATCAGAAATGAAGCTTTACTTTGATTCTTAGATGCTACTTTAATCAAATGACAGCCAGAGATCAAATCCAAGCTATGAAAATATTTGTGCCTGACATCTAGTGTGTGGAAGTGGGGAGTTTTCTGAGCTCTCTACGAATTAAAGCTCTCACAGCCACAACTCTCCACTGGGCATTTTTTACAACTGTAATTGAAGATGCCCAAGGTGATTGCTTAATCAACCCAGTTCTCTAGCACATTAAAATTCACCATGACTTGCACAGCTACCTGACTCACTGGGGGAAATCTGATGTAGGGCTGTCTCACAGAAATACTGCCTGGTTTTAGCACAATCTAAACACTTGATCATATCTGTCAAAATACTCATCCTTGGAGAGCATGTTAGCATAGTATAAGAGCAGATACTACTTCTCTTTGCCTCTAGGGCTGTTTCTGTTAAGTCAAGTGAGTGTGTGATTCACAGCTTTTAACCTCTGTCCTCCTCAGAGGCTCTGAGACAACATGGAGGCAGTTTCAGCATAGCTAATATGACTTTTCCACCATCGTCTTTTCCTACTAATGATACAGGGAAAGTGGCTTCAATTGATCTTTTACCTACTTGTCCATCTCTGGTCCTGGCTGAAACAAGAATCTGATAAACATAGATTGTTCCTGGGTTGTGTATGCTATAATACATTCCTTTACCCTTAGAAGAGTGACTGCATGATGATCTATGCTATCATAACGTTTGAAGCTACCATAGGAAATAACTCATATGCAGGGATTGTAGTCTTCTAGAATTTCCCTGAAGATATACATTGAGCAGAAAATCCTAGCAGAATAAGCCTCTTTCTTTGCAAAATTAGTACTTTAGTGCTGCTCCCAAATGAACGCATTCCTAGAGGTACTGGCTGCTGTAACAAAAGTTAATTCCATGTGCAGAAAACCCACATACTGTGATGGTTGAATTTTTAACATTTTCAAACTTAAATAATAGATACAAGTCACCAGTTTTACATCCTGCACTACAAAATCTTACTTTCTTTTTTCAGTACTTCTTTTTGTTAGTATGAAAGACTACTTTCAAGTCCCCAGCCATTTTCTAGCTGTCCATGTCAGTTTATTACAAACCTCTTAGTAACTCTTCATATCCGTCATTCATGTCACCACTAGCGGTGGCCACACCATATTATTCACTCCTAATTTGTCTTTGATGCCTTGCTTGGGTAATTCTTCTTCTAGTGGCTTTTTCTCAGCTTTGTTTATGAATAACATCTGGCATGGGGCTTGCGCAGGACACAACTCATCTTGCCAATGTGACTCTGACAGCTTCTTTGCACCACAGACAGGTGAAGATATATTTATTTCTTTAAGCTACTTTACAAAGCTCATTTTCTTGAAGTATTTCATTTGGAGTAAAGGAATAACCTTGAGGTTGTAAATTAATCTTTAACACTAATACCTTTATGGAAACTTTGATTACTTCTTTTCCATCTGTAGCTATGATTGCTGTGTCCTATAGGTTTATGCAGTATGTTATCCTCCTTCCCCACCTGGTCATAAGATTTCCTTGTTAAACCACTTCCAGGAGAACATATCTCACAGAATTCACTCATAAGCTGTCACTAGTCAGAGGTCTGTTCTTGCATTACTAAGGTGAGTAATTTACAAACAATATCCTTAGTAAACAAAAATGTGTGAGTTGCCGTTCCTGCCACTAACTCATGTATGTACCAAACTGTGTAGGGCAGTAGGTCCAGTCTCACTTGCATTTCTTTAGAGAGAGTGGAAAGTATTTTTGCTCTTTTGAAACCTTTGTCATTGACTGTAATTCCTATTTATAATAGTCAAATCGTGGATTGGAATAGTCACCTTTAAATATAACACAAACAGGCAACCTGGTCTTCCTTTCCCTCCTTTAGGACACACAGACACATATACCTTTTCCAGAGACAAACATGACAGCAAAGCGAGACTATAACTTAAAAGATATGGGCACATGTTATCAACATTTGTTAGCATTTACAGTGTAGTTAAAATTAATGACACTGATTCTTAGAGTATGTTTTGAGGCATTACTTGGATAAGTTTTGCAGTAGAACACAGAATAAAATTATTATTGAACAGACTGCTTTTTTAAAGAAAACCATATATTTGGGGCATAAGGTTATTATTCTTGAAGCTGGCAAATTTGATACCATAATAGCAAAAAATGCACAATTTCCATACTGCTTACATGAGTGTCTTTTTGTCTCTGCTGCTCTGCATCACCTGATGATCTATGATTTCTACAACAATCATGATGACCTTTGTGGTGTGCAGTAAGTGTCAGATTCACAAAGAACCTTAAATAATTCTATGGCTATGAGTTTCTGAAATGCTTAGTTTTTCATCTCAGTAACTGACATATCTGTCACTTGGAGACTTTACCTACACAGACTTTCTAAGAAAAAATGAAATCTTTTTAATAATGCATGAAATCAATCCATAAATCATGGGGATATATTGCTATTTATATTTTTCAAAAAGTTTAAAAAAAAAGAATTATGCCAGAAAAAAACCCAGTTTTTGTTCTGTCTTAACTGAAAATAAGAGTCTTTCAGATTTGATAAAAATACTGCAGCAGATCTGAAGACCTACAGAGAAATCTATTATCAGCATTATGTTCTTTTAAATTGTTAAAAAATGTAAATTCTAATTAGATATACAATTCAGATTAAAATGCATTTTCACATGATCAATTATCAAACTGTTGATTTTTCTCGTAGTCTCAAGGTTAAAACTATTCCATGGTTTAATGCAAATTCCTCCAGAATCTGATTCAGTGGATACTCTTGTTGCCTATATTGAATTGTACACAGTAGACCAATAAAAGCAATCTGATTGATTTATCTCGTTATGGTTTTGATGGCTTCTAAAGCACTAGCTATAAAATAAGCTAACTGGAAAATCAAAGTTTTAGTGACCTCTGAGGAGTCTTCATCAAGTAGTCTGGTCTAAATAATGTTATTTTAAATTTAGATAGTACATTCACAACACATTTTATGTAACAAACATTGACTATTTGTGAATAGCCTCCTTCCCCTGTTGAATATGGAGCCTATTAAGAAAAAGTCTCCAAGTAGCTGGGAGCAAACCTTTAAGAATTTAGTTAAGTAGTGAGTGTTTGGGTACTAATATTTTCAGAAAGGCTACCCACCTGCAAACCCTAGTTTGTCAATATTCCAAGGCATCCACAACCACATGCTTCCTCTAGCCTCTTATTTTTATCATTTCTCAGTTACTGGTTTGTATAATGAGAATCTGCACCTGCAGAGTTGAAAAGATCACCTCCTATAGTAGACTAATCTATAAGGGTTGTTCTGGGAAGAAGAGAACAGTTTTGTTGTTTCTGGTCAGAGGAAAATGAATCTATACCTTTGCATTACTGCAAACATTATCTTTTGTATATTTAGAAATAATGCTTGTGAATCAGCCATAAACTCATATCAAATTCATTAATAAAAAGTGTAGCAATTTAAGTTTCTTTGTGTTCATTTTCAGATTACCTGACATTCCTTATGAATACTTCAATTGCTAATTGTAATTAATTGTAAAATTCTAATTCACTGTTCTGTGATTAGATGGTAAAAAATATTACTTGATAAAGTTTTAAGATTCTTTCTCAAAACTAAGAGTATAACCTTGTTTATTCCATTTCTGAATGTAACTTTAAAATATTTTGACTAGAGGAGTAATTCACAATGATATTGTGTGCTCTTGATAAGTCTGGCTTGATTTGTAATTAAGTTTTTACGTTTTCTGCAGAGTTTCTACTTACAGAAGTAACAAGCTTTCTGTAGAAGTATTAAAGCTATTTAGGATGTTTTAAGTGAAACTATATCTCACTAGTTTTAATTTGAAGAATCAAAACACACTGGTTAGTTAAAATGCTTTTATTCATCCAGGTTAATCCTGTGGTGTTAGATTTTTACAGTGGTAATAACAGTCTTCATCCTTCTGAGCTATAAATGTATCCCTCTGATGAAATGAAGTCCATCAAACAACTATCAGGAAGAGGAGGGAGGGTAATTTCACTTAAATACTGTCAGAGGATGTCGTCAAATTGCCCATCTCTTTATAACAGGTAACTTAGTGTAGAGGTTACTGGCCTTACACCATTAGAACTTCCTGAACTTATTTTCTTCTGAAAACTTTCTTTATGAAAAAAGGATGAATGCCCACAATGTTGGGTCTTGTCCTAATTGCAAACCAAGCAGAAGACTGGAGCCTTGACAATCTCTCTGCAGTGGCTCACATCTAGGCCCTGGCAAGCATCAAGCCTCTGAGACAGCAGGTCTTGGTGGCACATGGGTCCCCTGCATCAGCAAGTCTTTGACCACTATCACCCATTGTTCTTTGTTGTGTTGATCTGACCTGTGGATCTGGCACAACCAGCCCAAATGTCAGAACTTGTTGCCCTACACCTGTTTTTCAGCTGAATATATGTAGGAGGAAAAAGAACCACCTTCTTCTCCCAGAATTCACAAGCCTCCAGGTTCCGCCATTGCAAGAGTCCCTATGTAGACTGAGTAAAACCATATGTTCTGGTTAATGCTTAGTGACACTTTAATTTAGGATCAAATGTACTGCACTGATCTTCTAAGGAGGACACTAATCACTGGCTCTATTGTGTAAGCCTGATACTTTGTATAAATGATGCAGGCCTTGCTAACGACTCTACCCTTGAAGAGGAGCTAAAAGATTGATAAGAGAGGAACATCCTTCCCCAGAAGGCACCAAAGCCTGGATGATTGCCTGAGAAGCATGAAGCCAGCAAAAGTCTGCAGCAACTGGGGAAAGGTAAAGGCAGCATGGGGAGACCGTGACCACCAACTCAATTTAATACCAAGAAGACGTGTTGCCCCTCACCCTTTGAGTTTGCACAGAATAACTAAAAGACACTGTAACTTTAAATTGAGATGGGGCATGTTGTTAACCAATGAGGGACAAAATGATAAGAAACTAACCAATGGCCATTACAGTAGGTGTGTATTTGTGCAGTTTGAAGTGTATAAATACATTGAAGTTCTTTTGTGTGGTGTCCTGGCTTTGTGAACTCATCACCTAGTATCCCACTCTGCGCACATATGCCTCTGTATGCCTCTGTTGTAACTCATTTTTTGAAAACCTAGTACTTCAAAAACGTTGTAACTGTTTCCCATGCTTAAAGAATTTTTTTTTTTTTTGGATAGTGTCTTCCACTCTTTTTCTTTCTTCTTTAAAGTAAACACTTTAAGAATTGCCTTTTTTTGTTCTGAAGCGACCTCCCATCTGAAAGGATTTAAGAGTTAAACCATTAGCAAAGAACCTCTTCCAAAAGGCAGTCAACTTGTCCATTTTCTCATCAGGTGTAAGAGGGACAAGATATTCCTTTTTTTCCTGTATTTTCAAGAGATTAAGACAATTGAGAGGAACTGACAACAATTACATTAGATAAAGTTAATCTGCAGTTTAGTCCTATTAAGTGTAATGGAAGAAAAAATTCAGTCTGAAGAAAGGAACATCAAACAGAAGACAGCACATATTTCAACTCACTAAAATAAGGGAATATGGAAATCACATGTAACAGACCATACAGTGTGGAATTGCCCGAGGAAAACACTACTCTTCAGCCTTATTTAAAACAAAATTTTTATTATAAAGAACACAGAAAGTAAATATTGTAGTATAATTTTTTGTCCGATTGTTTAATCAAGTCTTTATCACCTCTTCAAAAGAAGCTTGACATTTCAGCTACATTTAAATAATTAAATCTAAGTTAAGGAAACAGTAATGGCTAACCTGGGCCACACCAAAGGTTCATCTTATTCCAGTTTTCTATCTCTAGCAAAAGACACTACCAAGTTCGTGGATATAGGAAGCAAACAGACTGAAACTGCCCCTCCAGCTTCTGGCAATCCAGGACTTTTAATGCTAGATATAATATTTGCATAGGTCTTCATAGACCTATTTGATAGGTGGTCTTTCATGGATATTTGATGGAAATTTATTCCATGAATTTGTTTACAGCCTTTATGAGAACTTTTACTACTTTGGGCAGCTAAAATGTCCTGTGGCAATGAGTTCCATAGTCTTGTTGCAGCTTATATAAAAAAGTATCCCTTGCTGTTTTAATTCTTCTGCCTTTGAAATGAGTCTCCTATCTTTTGTGTTCTAAGAAACAATGAATTCCTGGTTATCTTGTCCTTCATTTGATATGTATATTTGAGACAATTATGTATCAATATGTATATGTATGTTTATATTTTTTATCCAAAACAACTTCAATAATGTTATCAGGTTCAAAAATAAAAAAAAAAAACCACTGAGTTTCTGCAAGGAGACCAATTTTATAATTACTCAGATGTTAAATTAGCTACCAATTTACTTGTAAAATCTCATCAAATTCAATTTTTTCTATAAAAAATAAATGCTGTAATTTGGGAAGGATTGCTGGTTTTCTCACACACATCTGTGTGAGGTTGAATCTATTGAATTTGTGCTTTAACTGCAAAACTAATAGTTAACTGCAAGAGATATGTCCATAATTCTTCTTGATTGATAAAAGTCATAAATTTATAATGTCTCTACTTTAGCTAAATGTAAAATTCAATATATTTATGAGAAATATGGAATTAAAATTATTAAATCAATGCATCTGCCCTACACCTCACTTTCCTTGTGCACATGTGAGACAAAGATAAAATGCAGCTCTACTGGATTCATAGATTATAGTGCTTTTCTCCTCTCCTTAAAAAAGCAAGTTCTACTAGTTGCTGTTTTTTTAAACACTTCCAGACTGGCTATAGAAGAAATCCTATAGCACAGGAAGGTATCTTTAGGATATCCCAGTTGTGGTCAATCTGTCTGGTTATGCTCACTTCTGGAGTATTGCTCCATATCTGGCCCTACATTTAAGACAAATTTTCTTCCAGCCCATGTATGCTTCAGAAATTGCCTGTGAAAGGATAGATGACTTTTGCAACCAGGTGCAGTTGTCACCAAAACGGGATAAAAGAACTTATCGACACCAATTTGATGTAGATAAGCAGACACTCCTTTATTAACGGCCGGGTGTACAGGGGAGTCATTTCACCAACAACACACACCTGAGTCGTGTAACATGCTGATTATATTGGATACAGTAATACATATTAATCAAGTTCTTATACAAAAACATGCTAATTCTTGTAACTCATTTTCTTATTCCCACCTCTTTCCGGTCATGCGCACTTGAGTCCTGAAATGAGTCGGGGGGCTGCTTTTGTGATCACCACAGACTACTGACTCAAAAAAAGACCCCGCAATGTCCTTGACTCAAGGACTTTGGCTCACATTGCAATTTTACCATGCTTCTAGGCCCTTTCACAATACAGCTTTTAAAACACCTGGTCTACAGGGCAATAAATCATACTCACTAAACAGTCTAACAATGGTACCTCGTCTAGCAGCATAACTGGTTGTATGGTTACCTTAAACTAAATACAACATCCCTATGACTACTTAAAACATTACACCACTATCTTTTATAAAAACTGATATTTCTGTGAGATTCTATTTAATTGATTAGTCCTAATCATTCCTTATCAAAATCACCAAAAATCATCAACTCAAATTAATAACAAATCAGTAACAATCAGTAACAATCACTAAGACAGTTACATAAAGAGGCAGCAGAGGCAGAATGGAGGCAGCAGAGATGCAGCTGAGGTTTACCTATTTTACCTGAAGCAGAGCAGGCCAAGTGCAAAGACTGCTTGCAACAATAGCTTTGGGAGGAGTAAGTTTCCCCTGCTCAGGGTAGTAACTTTTGATACAAGGAAATGATCACCTGCTTTGCAACTTATTTACTTATAGCAATTTATAATGATTTCTGAATATTGCTTAATAATCCTGCTTGCCCTGACTGTTCTGTGGAAGCTTACCAAGGACTACTGTATTCACCAAAACAAACCAGTTTTCTGTGGAAACTTACCAACAATTATTATGTTTGGCACAAATGTTTCTTGTCCTTGGAAAGCAGATGTGTTCTAGCAAGTTGATGGATAGATAGCCATATATGGGCAGTAGAAATTAATAGACTGGTGCTTTTAGATAAGATAGAGGTGGTAAACTAGTGGGAACCACTCTTGTTATTCAAGAAATTGGCTAAGAGAATTTGTGCATGCTCTGAGGAGAAGTACAAGGTGAGAAAGACTGTGAGCCTTCCTCCAACAGACCCCCGAAGACGCCCACCAGGAGGCAATGTGCAGGTGCAAAGAGAAAATAAACTGCTGACACCAGCCTCTAGAACTAACCCAGCCTTACTTATGCATATGTATATTTGTGTTATGTAATCCAATGAATATGTATATCTACACTGTATAAGTTTTTGGTAAAATGTGCTGTTGGGGTGCAAGCTTTGTGGAGAAATCCCCTTGCACCCCAGTGCTGGAGTAAACATACCTGCTGTGTAACTCTCTCCGAGTTGCAGAGTCTGTTTCCGCAAGTCACTTTAAAGCCTTATGATTATTCAAATGACAAATTAGCCATTTTTCTGCTAATCAGAGCATTCAAAAAGGAAAGGAATAATGATAGCTGATGATTGTGTTCAGAATGTGTATGGAAGAAAGAATTCAATTGCTTGAAGGAGATCTGAAAAATTTATTGTGATGTGTTGTTTGGTGTCTGTGGTTGACAAAACGTGTATTTGTGATGTCTTGGAAAACAACTGCTATGTTTTCGTCTGTAAACCACTGCATAATTTCTGCAGTAAAGAATGTTCTTCTGTTGGGAGGAATAATATGGCTTTTCTGGTGCCAGATTTTGGTTTCATAAAACTGAAGTTTGAGAACTATGAACTACCACTTTCCCTATTTTCCCTCTGGTCTTCTCCTTTACTCCACAATCAAGTAAATGAAGCCTGAAATGTGCTGTGTTTTAAAAGTGCATTCTGGTGATAAGTAGTCTGAGCATGACTCATCAAAGGGACTTTGGATAGGAGACAGTGAGGGAGATAATGAAACTGCAGACTGTATTATTTATTTGAAGGAAGTGCACGACAGATGCAGAGCCCACTTAACTCTACAATCCAGAATTCTTCTTTTAGAAAGTGAAATTTTTTTTTCCCTGATTAATTAAGTGAGAGTGAACTACTTAACAACACTGAATTTGGGGATTTATTTTTTAAAACATTTCACTCCCTGCAAGAAATATTAACTGCCCAATTCCCTTGTTAAACAAATGGTCTTCAGCTTAATTTTGATTGAAAATAGAAATTTAAAGATCTGTCATAAATGTCATAACATTTTAACTTTACTAACATGCACACTTGTAGCTGTTTGCAAGTTAGGGTTTCACCTTGTATAGAGGAGCTTAATGTTTTACATAAAAGAATATACTCCAGGCAGATAAACAAGCTAAAACTGCATAGAACAAAACAAAAGAAACCACTGAAAGTCAAAACAATAAACATACAACATCAAAAATAATTATTGCCGTCTTTGCAAAAGCCACATGTGCAAGATATGTTTATATCTAACAAGTTTTATCTCGATTAGGGTGAACAGTAAAATTACTAAGTTTATATGTGTTAATACCCAAGGTCCTTAATTTCCATAATAATAAAAAAATTCCATATTTTATTAGGAAATTAAATTAGTTCAAGAGACATAATCCAATAGAGTGAAACAAGGTGGTTTCCAAATATAATCATCCTGAAAGTAATGGACACTGGGAATTGAATAATGTTTTCAGTTGATGTGTCATTGACCAGTTTTCATGAAAAGCAGTAAAAACAAAGCACTGAACTAATTAAAATACAGAATGGAGAAAAACATCTGCTTGGTACCTCTATAATTACTTTTAGGGTGCACAGGTTTCCTGCCCCAGAATCAAATATTCAGAGAACAGTAAAAAGGTCCATTTTGAATCTTACAATAAACATGTAATTTTAAATATTAAGCACAAAATAATTTCTGAAGTAGGCCTTTCTTCTTTCTCCCTTTCCACACACTTAATGAGAAGGGAATTACATTCCTTATCTATTTGAAATAAGAATTGGTTTCTTTTTTTTTTTTTTGTCAGTGATAACTATCTGAACTTTGGTTTTATTGATTTGTAACTTCCAATAAGTAAGAGCTGATGTGTTTACAGTGTGTTATTAAATGACATGTATATATATTTTCCTGTGTATGAAGGGCTACGTATATATGTGTCTCTGTGTCTGTAATTTCCAAATCTCTCCTTAGAGTCCGGTTTAAAATTTGTAAATGTGGTGATCTTGTTGTGAGAGTGAAAATAAAGATTATACAGGGATGTATGTTCTCTGCTGGGCCATTCCACACTGTTGGAGTTTATCTGTTCAATTACTTGAATTCACTTTTTAGAAACACCTCCAATAGAAATAGATACATTATTGAAATGGTTATATTGCAGAGAATGCTGCTAGTTGAGATTTATTTGTGGAAACTTGTTTAAATAGAGTTTCACTTTTGTTTTTTTTCCTTAGGCTGTTGCTGCAAATACTCTGTGAACTCATATAGAAGATGCCAGATGTTGAGAAATATTAATATTGCAAAGGCATGCAACTCTCCTGCTGTGGCACAAAGGCACACAGAGAAAAACCAATGAACAGTGCAGCTAAAACCTTTAGGTTCATTTAAGTTTAATAAGCTCAGAATTTGTAGATGTTATAAAAGAAGCAACAGACAGAGGTATTTTATTGGTTAATTTTTTACGTCTGTAGTTATTTTGGACTTCTAAGCTTTATGCATTAAGTTAGGTTACTCATATGAGTCTTACTAAAGCCAGTGGAACTGCTTATGGTAGGAAAGGAACATTCATGTCAATAGATATCGGTCAACATATATGTCTACCTCTATATTCATATTGCAGGAATCAGAAATTCGTGTTCTAGTGCCATATTGGTAGTCAAAGTGGGTACTCCTTCAGATACCATTCATCAATTCTACAAGATCTTCCATCTTCAGAAGACAATCAATGATCAAAAGTACTGAAATATTTTGTATTCACAGTCTAGACTGTGACATACTCGACAGAGAATACTGATGCTATTATATACAGGAGTAGTCCACTTAGTATAAAACTATTCTTTCAGTAATAGTTTTTGGATTAGCCCCAAATTTAGACAATACTGACTTTCCCCCTTACCAGTTTGTATCTGTTGAGAAGTATAGGTTATAGTAGTTTATCCTTTCAGAGATTTGATTTTCTGAATATAATAAATACTGAAACAAAAATCTTGTTCATGCTTATTTTTTTCTGCAATGTCTGTCAGCTTTTCCTAGGTTTTCCTGAAGTGACCTTTCTGTCTTCTACTCTTCCACTTTCTGAACATGCTGAAGTTAGTAATTTTAGAACTGCTAATGGAGTTGACCTGAACTTGAGAATTCTGATTTTCAAAAACATTGATGTCAAAATCTGAATTCATTCTAAATCAAAATCAACTGACAAAAACATGTCACAGCAACACAGGCTAAGAAACATTGTTTAGCCGCCATTGAAACAAGTATTTTTGCACTGAAATGATGTTTCCTGGGGCTGTGGTTGCCTGAGACTGCTATTCCTGTTTTTGTAAAGAAGCCAGATGACTTTCTAACTTCCAGGTTACTCTGTTGGACCTGCTGGGCATTCTGATTCAAGATGCAGAGCACAGAATTTAGACTTCTGCATGTATGGCAGGGAGCTTGAAGCACCTAAACCTGAAATGTAGTAGGGCTCATTTAATGTTGCTGAAACCAGTTATTTAGTATGGGAGAAAGTTCAGTTTTAACCAGCCTGCATTCTAATAAAAAATGGGAATCTTCCAGTTAAAAAGAATTTCACTGTAAGGATACAACCTTAAAAAAACACAAGTTATCTTATAACAAATATAATGGGTTTAATAAACTCTGTTTTCTGCAGGAAATAATCAGAAATCAGCCACCTTTTCCACAAAGATACTTTTTACAGGTATTTACTGAAGGTGCCACCATTTATTTGTTAGTTAATTAGTGTACCCCAGGCTTCTAAGAAACATCAGGCACAGAGGAATGATAATATCAGCAGTATAAAAAATTGTCAGTAGCAATTGTTCAAAGAACTGGAATATGTAGAATTTCAGTCCTTGTGTTTTTCTGAAGTTGAAATACAGTAACAAGGAGTCTGAGTAGAGCTAATTACCCTAAAGATGTATTGTCAGGAACTCTTGAAACAGATTATTCTGAAACATGAAAAACAGGAAGGAATAATTAATTTATCTAGCAGTAAGGTTGGATCTAATAGTGAGAAAATAAAGCATCAATCTGTAACTAAATAAGCTTTTTAATGCTTACTTTTAACATTTATTTTGTGGATTAAAATGTGGCTAACTGAAATAATCTCCTTTCCAAAGTGAATGTGAATAATGACAGATGTTATTTCTATACAATAGAAATTACTCAGATCACTGTTGCTTTGATGTTGTTGTACTCAAATATCAAAACCATTAATAGGGAAGAACAATGGTTCCATATGGATTATATACCAGACAAATGGCTAAATGTTTCTTCCACTAATAACAGTTCTTGTTAGAATCAATATCAGACAAATGAAAAGACTTTTTCTTTCCCTTAAAATATGTGATCCTTTCAAGAAAAGTACGAACTAATACACGGTCTCTTCATCTTATCAGGCTTAATAACTACCAATACTTGACAACCTCCCGGAGTTTTTCAAATCACTTTTTGAACATATACATTCTTTTGATTTCCACGATATTCTGTAGCTCTAGGCTTCATATATTAAGCACAAGTTTTTTTTGTTTCATTTTATATATGTTACCCGAGCATTTAATAGTGCACTGCTAGTTCTCATTTCATGACAAACAACAGACCACTCCGTCTTCCTCACAGTCTTGCTCTTTTTGTTGAGTAGTAGAGAACCTAACAAGATCGGTGATGATAAAGCTAGAGTGGTAGAGTGAGACCACTTGCTAAGTACTCAGTATAGCAGTCTCTGGAGAAGCTGCTAACTACTTAGGCAGCTTAAGAGCTGTGTATCTGATCTCTTGAAACTCAGGTATGCCAAAATGAAAGGCCATGTTAGATAATGTGAAGCTTCATATATTCCATCAAACAGCAAAGCCTTGACACACGGAGAACACAGATATTCTCAGGTATTGAATTAGCCCCCAAAAGAGCCAAAATTACATAGTCACAGAATAGTCTAGGTTGGAAAAGACCTTGAAGATCATCAGTCCAACCATCAACCCAACATTAACAGTTCCCAACTACACCATATACCTCAGCACTATGTCGACCCTACTCTTGAACACCTCCAGGGATGGGGACTCTATCAGCTCCCTGGGCAGCCCATTCCAATACCTAACAACCCGTTCTGTAAAGAAATGCTTCCTAATATCTAGTCTAAACCTTCCTTGGCACAATTTGAGGCCATTACTTCTTGTCCTATCACTTGTTACTTGGTTAAAGAGACTCATCCCCAGCTCTCTGCAACCTCCTTTCAGGTAGCTGTAGAGGGTGAAGAGGTCTTCCCTCAGCCTCGTCTTCTCCTGACTAAACAACCCCAGTTCCCTCAGCCGCTCCTCGTATGACATGTGCTCCAGACCCTTCACCAGCTTCGTTGCCCTTCTTTGGACACACTCGAGTAATTCAATGTCCTTTTTGTAGTGAAGGGCCCAAAACTGAACACAGTAATCGAGGTGCAGCCTCACCAGTGCCAAGTACAGGGGTAAGATCACTTCCCTGATCACTTCCCTGACCCTGTTGGCCACGCTATTTCTGATACAAGCCAGGATACCATTGGCCTTCTTGGCCACCTGGGCACACTGCTGGCTCATGTTCAGCTGGCTGTCAATCAACACCCCCAGGTCCCTCTCTGACTGGCAGCTTTCCAGCCACTCCTCCCCAAGCCTGTAGCGTTGCTGGGGGTTGTTGTGACCGAAGTGCAGAACCCGGCATTTGGCCTTATTGAAACTCCTACAGTTGGCCTTAGCCCATCGCTCCAGCCTGTCCAGGTCTCTCTGCAGAGCCTCCCTACCCTCGAGCAGATCAACACTCCCACCCAACTTGGTGTCATCTGCAAACTTACTGAGGGTGCACTCGATCCCCTCATCTAGATCATCAATAAAGATGTTAAACAGGAGTGGCCCCAAAACCGAGTAATAGAGCACATCAGTTGGAGCAGATGTTTCCGTGTACATGTAATAATAATGCAGATATGTGCAAAATTAATTAAAATTCTGATATTTGTGGCCACTACATATACACCTCTAAACACCTGCAGAAAAACTGATGCCAAAAACTCCAAAGAGCTTGTGCTGTTTCTCCAGAACAGATGCAGGGAAATGATGAACTTTGACACATCAGTTATCATTGTACTGTATATGTACTATTATCATATATATTCATGTACTATATATTATCATTGTAGTATAGATTTCTAGGAAACATCCCTCTTCTGTTATCTTCCCTTCACATTAGTATGTTCTAAGGAAATAACTCTCCAATAAAGAACTTTACAGCAGAAAATATTTTTTAAAATATTTTAGAGATATAGTAGACATATTTTTCCTTCAACTTTTTCCCTTCACTCCAAAATATAGTGCATCGTGTCACTGTTCTGTACAGACGTTTTCCCCTACAAGGGAGCTTTATATGGTATTCCATAGAGGAATCATGGTTCTTCTTTTTCTGCTTGGGAAAATAAAGCTATAAAGGTATATTTTAGGATCATGAAAGGACTCCCATTCATTTATGCGTACAAATTACTATATCCAGATATACTATTAGAATACTAAAATTAAACTATTATCCTTGCTATAAATCATCATTTAACATTTTACCATGATGACAAGTTCTGAAGAACTCCCAGCTATATGCTTCCCTTCTGAAAGAAAGCCTAAATAAAGGCAAAAGGCAAGAGGCTTTGGAGGTTTTATTTGATGTTTCTCTTAGAGACCATTTTAAGGCGACCCTATAGCAAATACTAAATGTACTATGTAGTTGAGTTTAGAATATGTTGTTTCTTGAAAACTGGTATCTTGTATAATAAACTACTTTATTTTTGAAAGTTTTTTCCCCCCTAATGTTTTGTCAGTATTTTAAATTTTCCTATAAATTTTACAAGAAGAAAAGTAAAATAAACATAGCTTGATTATGTTTGTATGCAAAATTTACTATTCAAGGGTAGGAGAAAGCTGGTGGAAAATAAAAAGAAGAAAAGTAAATCAATTGCTTGGTTTCATTCAAGAAAGTAGTTACATAGTTTACCTAGTCACCATTTTCCCCAGGTTTGTCTTTTTTAAATTATAAGAAAATGTAAATTTACAGTTACTTGAATATTAAAAAGGATAAGGAAAAGAAAAATAGAAATATTACTTTTGTTCAATGTATTGTTCTGTAAAAAGGCTATTTTGAGTGATTTACTATTAGAACATATGCCAAATTTGTTATCTTGGACACCACAAACAATTTTAAACAGAGACAAGCTCTATCTTATTTATAAACAGGCTAAACTTTTCTCCATACACAAACCACTAAAATATTCCTACTTATAATTTGCCTGAAAAAAAAGTGTAGAAGGGAAATTTGCTCTGATTTCCCTTCCTTGTTATGTGAGTTACAGCTATTTTTCACATAATTTTTTTGTTTCCAAAAATCTAACCCATTTTGAGAAGTTACAACCAGGCTGTACATTGCAAGGAAAGAACCATGCCCCAGATAAAATGAAGAAAATTGTGTAGACAAACATGTCTGTAGAACCACCATAAACCAGGGAGAAAGACCAATGATGAGTGTCGTTCCTCTGGGATTGGTATTGGGACCAACACCGTTTAACATCTTTATCGGCTATGTGGACAGTGGGTTTGAGTGCACCCTCAGCAAGTTTGCCAATGACACCAAGTTGTATGGTATGGTTGACAGGCTGGAGGGAAAAGATGACATCCAGAGGGAACTTGACAAGCTTGAGAGGTGGGCTTGGGCAAACCTCATGAAGTTCAAGGCCAAGTGCACATGGGTCAGGGAAATCCCATGCACAACTACAGGCTGGGTGGAGAATGAATTGAGAGAAGCCCTGTGGAGAAGGACTTGGGAGTGTTGGTTGAAGAGAAGATCAACATGACCTGGCAATGTGCACTTGCAGCCCAGACCATAAGCCAACCATATCCTAGGCTTCATTAAAAGAAGCATGGTCAGCAGGTTGAGAGAGATGATTCTCCCCCTCTACTCTGTCTTGTGAGACCCCACCTGGAGTACTGCGACCAGCTCTGGGGTTCCCAACATAAAAAGGACATGGACCTGTTGGAGAGAGTCCAGAGGAGGGCCATGGAGATGATCAGGGGGCTGGAGCACATCCCATATGAGGACAGGCTGAGATAATTTGTTCAGCTTAGAGAAAAGAAGGCTTCAGTGTGACATTATAGAAGCCTTCCAGTACCTAAAGGAGGCCTACATGAAAGCTGGAGGGGGACTTTTAACAAGTGCATTTAGTAATAGGACAAGCGATTATGGCTTTAAACTGAGAGAGGGTAGATTTAGATTAGATGTGAGGAAGAAATTCTTCACTGTGAGGGTGGTGAGGCACTGCAACAGGTTGCCTCAGAGAGGTTGTAGATGCCTCTTCCCTGGAAGTGTTCAAAGTCAGGTTGAATGGGGCTTTGAGCAGCCTGGTCCCCTGCCCATGACAGGGGAGTTTGATACAGATGACCTTTAAGGTCCCTTCCAACCCAAACCATTCTAAGATTCTATGATTCTAAAGCAGATGCTGTATCCTATGTCATTGGGTCTGTAAGCAAAATTTTAGTTAAGGTATTAACTTCTTCAAAATCTTCTATTTTTCTCTGGAAAAGTAGCTGGAAATGTGACCATAGCTAGAAATGTATATAAACTAAGTTATAGATCAGTTGAAAATGCTGGTTTTGGTCATGGGTTCAGAAATTTTTGTATCCCAGTTGTAAACTCATTTTATGGATTTCAAGTGATGTTTTTTCAGGGCAAGGTATTCCCTCTCTTAACTTCCAGTTTCAGGTACAAAGTCTCCCACCCATTTATACTGTCTTGTTTTTGTTTGTTTTGGATTTTTTTTGTGCTTGGAGAAAACTTTAAACCATTTTTAATTTTTCTTAAAAACAAAGAAACAGGTAAAAAGTCTCTTCACTAAATAGATATTCCAGAAACAGACTAGCAAAATATCTTAATAGCTTGGGCTTCTTTACTTCCACAATCAAAAAAAAAAAAAAAATCAAATCCCACGGTGCTCTTACATCCACAGAAATGAAAAGAATTTAGTCAACGTATGGGATGATCTTGTTTTAAATCCTTCTTAGTGTTATGAAGATCTGTGGCAGTGGAATTCTAAATCTGTGTATCTGTAAACCATGAAAACACCGCTAGATGGTGCTCAAGAATACATGTAGTCCCTAGGATTTGTAAACCTCATGGACTAAAACACATAGAGGATTGCATTTATCACAATGCTAAATGGTTTATAACTTCTAGAGGTTTAGTCTCCATGGTAGAAATCTAGATATTACTGTAAAGTTCCCTGGACCCCGGTAGGGGTGGAGATTTAGGTGTTTCAGGACTGCATACAAAATAACCAAATTATTCAGTGATTTTCCAAGCACTAGCCATGCACGTAAGGGTATATTTGATGATAGGGAGTGCCTTAAAATTCACTCCATGCCAGGGGCAAATGTCTTCTCCAGAGAAGGTTTCTTTTATGTTCTTGGTCACAAAAGGTCCTTTCCACTATTCCTCGCAAGGACTTGGAGCTGTTAATTGTTCAGGCATGTATGCAAGAACAATGGGCAAGGTACATGGGATTCTCTAGTATAATGATTATGAGAACTTCAGGAAAAGTCTGATTTATGGCCTTTGTTTCAGTCTTTTAATCTGAGACAACAGCCACTATTCAGTTCCTTTAAAGCTACAGTCCCTGTCAATTGGGAGAGATATTTGGATACTTTTAGGCAATAGAAAGTGGGACGAGATTTAGTTTCATCATAGTGTGTCATCTTATCACTAAGTTATTATATATGCCGATCATCAAGTTTAAAAAGAAAGCCTCAGCACCAGCTTCATGTTGTATGGGACTCTACGGATTAGGTTTTCTCTGAGAGCAGCTACCAGGTTAAGCCACACAAGGACCATAAACAGAGGAAACTCCAGACTGTAGATGCTTAGGTAAGAATTTGTGTTGACAAAAACTGACATGTTTTTGCTGATGTACTGTTAGGAATATGGAGAGTGGTAAGATTAAATCTGAGGTACTCATGGGACATCAGTCAGAATCTAATCTTGTGTTTTAAGGTGACTGCTTCTACTTCAGTCCAACCTAGCCACTCAGGTACTGTTTTTGACATTCACCAGATAAAGCTTACTGTGAAATGTCTATGTTGAACAGTTTTTTCTACATATTTAGTGAGATTTTTTGGCTATATGCAATAAATCACCATAATCATAATAATTAAGGGAAAACATAGCTATTACTTTAAATTTTGTCTGTAAAGAGTGATGGAGGTATTACTCTGCCTTTTTGTAGAAAGTAATTATTGTCTGCCTTTCACTGAGGAAGTATAATTCAGTTCAGCTTTCTCAGAGCAAAACTATGTCCATTTTCCACAGAAAAAACAGAAGAATTTTAGAGTGGACAATGAACAGCCTATGAAAGAAAGAAGGCAAAACAAAAGAGACAGAATGTCTCTTAGTTTCCCTTGTGGAGAATGTCTCTGGCTTAAGAAAAGGGAAAAGAATGAAAGTCTTATTTGATTTTGCAACTAACAGAATAGCACAAAAGTATGTTAATTGCTTTAAAATGGAGATGGAGAACTTAATTCAAAATTGGCATAAACATATTCAGCTTCCACTGAAGTTAGCAGTAAGTGAAAACTATGACTCTTCAGACTGCCTTCCAATAAGTGTGTACACAGAAAAGCATAAACCATGAGTTACTTGGTACTCACGTTTCTAGACTACAAACAAGGTTTACATTACACTAGATATTTCTTAATTACTCAATATATTTAATGAGTAATTTCTTACTCAAAATAAATTTCTCAATATGGTGATACTATACACTGAATTAAACCTAAATTAGATTTTAGTAGATCCAGAGTACTTCAGGACTATAAGGCCAGGGAAGATCGAGTGAAATGGCCACTTGAATGAGACTTGGTCTTGCCCAGTTTCCATGTACCTTATATATTTTCATGCTTACTTCTTAAAAAATGGCGGTAATGCTTGCCTTAGTCAACAAAGTGTTGTGAAAGCTCCCCAGAATTTGGAAATGCAACATATATCAAAATTATCATGGCTTGAAGATGTTAAGTTTGCTGTAAAGTTGCAGCGCCATATCCCCAGCAGGAGTAAAGAAAAGTAATTTCTTCTCTTGTCACAAATTCCAAGTATATTCTGAGTAAAAGTCAGCCTTTTTTCATAATCACGGTACGCAAATCAATATTATTGTTCTATACAATATGCCAAAATGAATAGTAGTAACATCGGCTTCCTATCACTTGTGCAATTTCTTCAAGGCTAGCTATTTTCAAGCTCCAGTGCTCTTCAGTATAGGAAGGTGAATAAGATGTCAATGGGATAGATTTAGTACATTTGGTGTCTGTGTCATTTATAATATTTGCCAATTCTTGATTAAGCAGATCGACATACCCAGGCTCTCAAGGTCAGTTAATTATATAAGGATGTGAACAAAGGTGAAGAAACTGTTCTTGAAGACAATGTATAAGCAGTTTGAAAATGTTTCACCTGATATTTAAAAGTACAAATCTCTGGACTAGTGTGGAAAAGGTTGGACACAACACAGGCCATTTACTTAATCTAAGAAAGATGTATTAGTTCAAATGAAATGGAAAGATATGGAAAAAAAATTGACTCAGTTGTTGAATAGTAAAGTTGGCAAGCTATTGCTGCAGTACAACCATATATTGTAGCCTCTTCAGCTTTTATAAGTTAGGAAGGCCATGACTGGGTCAGTACTTCACTTTGAGGTTAGAAATCTGAGTAACAACTAGATGTAGCTGGAAGTAGATATGGTAACATGGTAAGTAACAGCTTCCCCTGAGTCAGTTGAAAATCATACAATAAAAGAGTACGTAATTTGTGGTCAGGTACAGCCTCATCTCTGTCAGAGGAAGGTGTTAAATTCAGTTCGGGATAAATTTAATCTCTGGCCCATTATTTTGCTCCTTTATACTGCATTTTGCCTACATAAATTCCTGCTGAGTGCCATAAAATTGTTACTGTATTTTATCCTGAAAAGGTAACTACTTCTTTAGCTGTGACTTGAGAATTCTTCATTTGGATACTCATTTGCTTCACCAGGGAATATTGGAATGATAATGCTTAACTTTAAGCTTCCAGAGTTAAAGAACTGCAACCAAGCAGCTATTGTGAGGGCAGTCGTAGTAACAGATAATACAGCACAGAGTATTGAATGTTTTTTTCCACATGGTAAGCTAGCTTCTATAAATTATAGGCTATGTAGTTCAGCCCTTTATTATTATGATTGGGCATTCTATAATCACTAGAACATACATTAACAGTAAAGCATATAAAAAGAAAGATGATTAGCCATGAAATACTGTGTTCATTTAATGTAAAAGGACATTCAAACTGACGAAAATGCCAGTATGCATGAGATCAGTTTATGAATACCAATGGCTGTGGAAAGAGAAATATAACAAATCAGGAAGCAGCAAGGGAGGTGCTGGCATAAGCTGGAATCATATGGGGCCATAATACATGCTTTACACTTTATTAAAATTTTCCAGTTAGCTGACTGCTGGAAAACACCCTGGTTTAGTGTGTTAGCAGCACAGTTTGCCACTGCTGCTGGGTGTTAGAATGCAGAGACAATCACACCATATTGAGAGTGTTATGGACAAACAGAGCAGAACCACCCATATAACCTTTTAATAATTAAAATTTTCTGCTTTTCTAAAATGCTTTCCAAGTGTTACAGCAGGTTCAGGACCCTGTTCGTGTCTTGTGTGCTGAAAAGCGTTAATGGTTTACATGCCATTTGTAGAAAATCTTAATTAAAAAAAATATTGTGAAAATAACATTAGTATCTTCCCTTCTCAGTCCCATTATGAGCCTATAAGACATCTCTGTCTGAATGGCTTAAGCTTAAGGATAATAAATATATTGTGTAAATTAAAAGTAGACAAATCCTTTATAGTCACTGATTATATCTTCAGAATTTACAAAGACTGAATCAATGCACTGATGTAAGTTCTTAGTGAGTCATCTCAGCCAAATCCTTTTTACTCTTTCTTTCTTGCACTAAGATTTTTGTTTCTCTGCTGTTTTCTGTTCCTTATTTCTAGTATAACTCCGAGGGATACACCAAGGAAGGTAAAAACCTCAGGTTGAGTAGATCACCATATTTCTATAAAACCATGTACTGATTTACACCAAATAAACATCTGGGTCTACAATTACTAATAACTGCTGTTGTACCAGAGACAGGAATTGAAACACAGCAGAGGGTTTTGTTTACAAAACAAAATACTAGAGAGGAAATAGCAATCAAATATACTTTCAAATTTCTTCTTTAGGTGACAACAAGAATAACAACTCTTGATTCAGCTGAGTCAGATCCACTAGATGTCTAAGGTGGTACATAAAGGTGGTTTATGAACCTGGCAATCTTCTGTCCAGATATAACCATCCTTGAGTTTTACCTAATGTGGGAAGTATGTATCTGTGTTTTGCTAAAAATCTCCATAGGCTTTCAGGTAATGCCTTAGGCACTCAAAAGGATTATGTGCCCTCCTCAAACCAAGGAGATTCATACATACATTTCACTCCTTCTGAGAGCTGTGATGGACAAGCAGATGAACAGGTCAAAGGTGATGCCATGGTCTTTCAACCTCACTGGATTTCTGCTCTTTTACAGAATTAGATGTAGAACTCAGAGAGAGAGAGAATATAACTAAACTGTCAATGAAAAAAAAAAAGTTAATACCTGGAAGTATAGACGAGGACCCTAACTCTTTAGCTCCATATCTTAGTAAATAGACTCTAGAGTCATATCTCTTGTTTGCTTCTGGCACTGGGACATAGCTTCCCCATGTTGGCTAAATGAGTTTCCTAGCATGCCCTCCTGCAGTTGTGGGGAAAAAAACCACAAATGAAATACCATCTTTCCAGTCTAGAAAGACAATTTATTCCAGCAAATAGAAATGAAGTGGAGCTTTACATGGGCTCCATTTGTATAACAAACAAAATTAAAAAAAAAATCATAGCAAAGTAAAACTAGTGTCTTAGAGATAAAAAAGAAAAAAACAAAAACAATGAACCCACCCTGAAATAAAGAGAATAAGTGAGAAAGAATTAAGCCTGTTGGAAAACCTTTTCCACTACAACACTTTCCTTGAAAACATAATTCAAAACATTTTGCCTGAAAAACCCCATCTTTTTCCTGAAAGAAAATTACAGCTCCAAAACAACAACAAATGAAGGAGAAGAGAGGAAGTTATAAGAGCACAAAAAATACTCTGTTAATATTCTCTAGTTCTGTTAATGTCATTTTGTTATCTGGTTATTCAGTGTTGTCAGATCCTTCTCCAACTCTTCATAACCGAGTTTTGATTTTACTAACTTTTGTTTATGCATATTTTGAGCCATAGACGTTTGAGCACTGATTTCCGTGGAACTAACTTCAAAGCCAATGACTCATTTGTGTCAAAGTTAACCACTTACTTCTACCTTTGTATTCTACTTTTCAATCAGTTATGAATTCATGAAATTACCTTCCATATGAATTTCATTAATTTCATGGCAGGTTAGTGTTTATAACAGGTCCTTTATATAAGTCTTTTGGTTGTATAAATAAGCAACATGAATCTAGTAATTTGGCATTCATTCTTGTTTAGTACTTCAGCAAATCTTTTTCTACAAAAGTTATGGGATTCATCCTTGCTGCATCAATATCTATCCACATATTTGCTAACTTTAGTCTGTATTACAATTTTTCCTAATTTGACTGGTACAGGTGTTATGCTTATTGGTCTGCTGTGGTATGGATAACTTTCAGAGCCCTGTTTAAAAAAAAAAGTCTCTGCTTTTTAAAAAATATGTCTGGTTTTTTTTAGAAGGAATTTTTATTTCTAAGCTGACACAAGTATAAGAGATATGAATAAAATCTAGGGCCCTGTATTTCTAGTAGTTTACCCTTTTAACAGTTCCTTTTAGTTTCCTTGTAACAGACTGTTGCGATTCAATGTCAGGGGAGGTTTCGATATGATCCCAAGAGCGAGATTAAGACATAAATGAGGTCAAATGCCATATACCCAAAATGGGTCTTTTTTATTAAAAAAATGAAGAGGGGTAGCGATAGGACAGAATAGGAGAAGACAGAAATAAAGCAAGGATGTGGGATAGGGCTGCAAGAATAGTCACCACCATGGATCCAGCAGCGTCCTGTTGATCCTCAGTCTTCAGTTCTTCAGTGGTGGGTGCACACAGATCTGACTTCGATGGTGGATGTACACTGAGCAACATCTTCTGCTGCCTTTTTAAGTTCATCGTATCCGCTGATTAGCATATCTGCCCACCTTTAGTTTTTTTTCTCTGGTCCCACAGGTTTTGTTGCATCTGGCTTCAGGGCAGGAACGTTTGCCTCTTGTCAGTTCATGAGCAATTCATGCATGGGGTCTGGCCTACACAACAGAGCCACAAATGGTGACAGGATGGGGCCAGCTCAGCACATGTCTGCCCCTTTGAGGCTTGTCTAGAGAGTTCGGACAATGCAACCGCAAAGAAGTGGGGGGGTGCATCCTTCAATACACTCCCGCTTCCTTGGGCGACACTCCCCAGACCAATCCACAGGCCACAGCAGCTTCTCCTGGAGGTTTGCACAGACACAAGCAAGCTTTGAGACAGTCATATGACATTTCAGTCTCTCACATCATGTTGGAGAAGTTCATGAAGGACTGTCTCCTGTGGGATGGACCCCTGTGTGCATCGAAACCAGGTCCGTGTGCACCCACCACTGAAGAACTGAAGACTGAGGATCAACAGGACGCTGCTGGATCCATGGTGGTGACTATTCTTGCAGCCCTATCCCACATCCTTGCTTTATTTCTGTCTTCTCCTCCTATTCTGTCCTATCGCTACCCCTCTTCATTTTTTTAATAATAAAAACCCATTTTGGGTATATGGCATTTGACCTCATTTGTGTCTTAATCTCGCTCTTGGGATCATATCAAAACCTCCCCCGACATCGGATTGGGACACATGAGTCCTTCCCATGGGCTGCAGTTCTTCATGAACTGCTCCAGCATGGGTCCCTCCCATGGGCTGCAGTCCTTCAGGAACAGACTGCTCCAGAGCGTGTCCCCTGTGGGGTCACAAGTCCTGCCAGCAAACCTGCTCCAGTGTGGGCTCCTCTCCACGAGGCCACAGGTCCTGCCAGGACCCTGCTCCAGCGTGGGCTTCCCAGGGGATTACTGCTTCCTTTGGGCATCCACCTGCTCCAGCATGGGGTCCTCCCCAGGCTGCAGGTGGGCATCTGCTCCACCATGGACCTCCATGGGCTCTGGAAGCACAACCTGCCTCATGGTGATCTTCACCATGGGCTGCAGGGGAATCTCTGCTCCGGTGCCCGGAGCACCTCCTCCTCCTCTTTGGTGTCTGCAGACTTGTTGCTCTTACATATTCTCACTCCTCTTTTCATCTGAGCTTGCACAGTTTTTTTTTCCCATTCTTAAATATGTTATCCCAGAGGTGCTACCACCACTGCTGATGGGCTCAGCCTTGGCCAGACGTGGGTCTGTCTTGGAGCCGGCTGGCATTGGCAATATTGGACATAGGGGAAGCTTCTAACAGCTTCTCACAGAGGCCACCCCTGTCGCCCCGCCACTACTAAAACTTTGCCATGCAAACCTAATACACACAGCAATAATAAAAACAAAGAAGTATAAACACATATATAAGTGTGTGTGTATGTGCACACATCTATGTGTATAACATATACAAACATATAAAATACACACATATATAACATCCTTCTAACTACTTATTACTAACTTTACATCCATCCAATTATGGCAGTGTTACTGCTGGCTATATATTTGATCCTTACTAGCCTACAGCATGGGAGTTAATAATAAAGTGTTAGTAATACTTCTTAATTAGTTCTGATATGTTATGCATAGGAAGTCTGTGCAGTGTTAATACTGTTATTTACTTAGCTTATTAAATACTGAAGTTTCTGCCATTCCTATATTTTTGAAATTAATTTTCCCTCTCTGTTATTGTCATGCATGCATTTTTTTGCATGGTGTTTCTAGTATTCTAACAATTTTTCTACTTTTACCAAGTTTCTGATTATTTAGCATAACCACAGGTTTTAACAAATCACAGAACCATAGAATCATTTAGGTTGGAAAAGGCCCTTAAGGTCATTAAGTCCAACCATAAATGAGAGGAAATACTGTTTTTTGATTAGAATCAAAGAAGTAGTCAGCCTAGGACAAACTTCATATGAAAACTGGTCCTTTGCCAATAGGACTGCTGCAAATCCTGCTAGATTAATATTCTATCCAGTGAACAAGCTGTGTCATTCTATTGGGAGCCCAGATTGTGATCACCTCTGTTTGACAATTGTCTGTTTCCTTCACACACCACCCCCACCCCTCTTTTTATTAAGAATATGTTAGTTTGTTGAAACCAAAGTTTTGTATGTAAATATTAGTTTCAATAAGAATAAATTTTTGGGCAAAATGTGAGACCTCTCTCTCTGTGCCCATTACAAGTAACTCATTAGTTGAACTAATAGGTACTAAACCGAGATAGCCTTAAGCTGTCTCATGGCCTCAACCAGAGATTTGAACCTACCTGATGACCCAGATTTATTAAAACAATTGTTATTCTCCTGTACATCTCTCATAAGAACTCCCATTGGAGATACCTAACTTTGAATATTTTAACATTCAGCAGAATAAATTGAACATTGTTTTTACTTCAGAGGACTCCTGCCAATGTATTTACTGCTGAAAGGGATTAGAAGACTTAAATAGTTTTCCTGAAAAGGGGAAAAAAAAAGAAACTAAGAAAGGCAAAAAAGAAATGCTTATTGTATTTTGGAATCTGCAAAACAAGCCACTGTCTGACTAAACTTGTTGTGTAAGAGTTGAAATGAGTTGAAATAATTTGAAATAAGGAGGAATTACTTTAGCTTTAATAGAACAGTGTATAAATGCTCATATGAGGGCTAACATCATGATCTAAGCTACTAGTGAGCTTAGACTGTTAATAGAAATGTATGTACATTTCTTTAGCTACAATAAATTATGACTCACTTGGGTATGGAAATCACAGGTGTTTTAAGTACTTACATCCTTTCTCATTCCAATAACACAATCAACATGCCTGTTATTTGTGATAGGATTATAAAGTTAAATGGTTTCTGGGCTGAGATGTCTCAAACTTTCTTTATGATCATATGGAGTTTTTTACTACTATTGATCCATTGTTATCTTCCTACATGGTAATGGTAATAGTACCATTTCTATCAGCAATTAAAATTCTTTTTACACTTACTTCATTCAGTTAGAATTTGTTCTAGACAAACTTTCTCTGTAGAAGTCTTTGCTTAAATTTAGACCTTATATTAAATTTGCAAGATACTTATTGTTTGGGCTAAATTATAATGTCCATTTCAATATCGCATTGACAGAAAGATTGGCAACACGAGCAAATATTTGAATGGACTGTCTGGTGTCTACCTGAGGACCTCAGTTGTGCCTGTCCCAAAGGTTAAAATGAGCAGATTTCTTCAATGATGTTTGGTGACAGAAATTATTGTTGGAATCAACAGTGCATTTGGAGAATAGAAGTCATCTATCTGATGGCAGAACATGTAAAAGTTTACCATGGTTGCTCTGAGTATTGAAATGGTAGTATCCTTACTTCTATGCTGATAATGCTAATAATATAGAGTCAAATATGTATTATACATGCAAAGATGCTTGCTCAACTTAAAATATATGTCTTATTACCATGACATAAGCCATCACAATCTTGGAAGCTATGATTTCGGTTTACTAGACAGCATAATTTTATATTAAATACTAGCATGAAAAATTGTATGTCAAGTTAGATGAAAATGTCAACATTGGTAAGAAAGATAGACATGGCCATGTATAGAATAAGCAATTAATTATGATTAATTTTTAGAGTATTTTATATTCCTTCATTATTTTATTCACTTACGAAAGCCATCATGTTATCATTTGCAGAACTCCCTTTGACTTTTTTTATGGTGAAGTTTTATCAAATGTGAATTTAGAAATAATTTTAGAACTGTGACCATAATAAAAATGTAACATATCAACACCACAATGTGATTCTAACTCAGTAAAAGTCACTATGTAGGCAGGGTTTTTAGCATCTACTTAACTTTATCCACACTTATTCATAAAAACATATACCTGGTAAGTTTCTAAAACTGCCTTGCTTGAAACTTCAATCTGATAAAAATCAATACTCAAACATGTATAAGGGAATGAAAAAATATAAATTTCAATGCCTTGATATATGAAAAGTATGTAAATTCATACCTATAGTTATACTGAATAGGTTTACAAGTATAAGTTTAAGGTACTTGATCTATGTAGAAACACAACCTGTAATTCTACATTTCTACTTTAAAAGTGGATGAGTATGTTAAGAATTCAAAAAATTATTTTACACTGATTTGAAATACAAATTCATTACAAAAAAAGAGAAAAGAAATATGTTTGAACCCCAAGGAAAATATATTCAAATATACACAAAATACATATTTATGTATTCAATTCATCATTAAAATATATTGCAATTGGCAATATATAAATATAATATATACAATATTTAAAAAATCTTTAAAGTCATGTTCAATCAACACAATTGTAAACTTGGTCTAACAAATATATACAAGACTGAACATTTCCTTTCTTCAGTCATAGATATTTATTGGCTCATAAACTATTTTTTATAATTTATCAATCACATAGAGTTACCACCCTTCCCAAAAAGCAATGTTTCAGAGGCAACCATTGCAAAAATGACAGTGTTAATATTATAAGAACAACTCCAAATTTCATTGACTTTACCTAACTGTTGTTTGTGTTTCCTTTAATTTACTTGCATAAGGGTGTAAAACCAGCATTGAGTTTCTAGCTGCATTACCAGGTGATGAAACCCTTGCTCATGTGTTTCTCCTCTGGCATTGCTCTCTTACTGGCATCTGCAAAATTGCTTGTCAGACTGAGCCATAAATCATCTCAGCAGACCTAGAATAAAAGGGAAAAGCCCTGGAACTTTCAACAGGAAGGCAAAAGAAAATTTTCTTCCGCTACTCTGTTCTGCCTTGCTTGTGGATTCCATTAGTCAGGACAGTTTCACTGGAGAAGGACATGAGAAGACCCTTTACTGGCTGCCTTCATTCTCACAGAGGAATCACTTAATTCTTCCTAAAGAAGATTAAAATGTTTTGGGATGTTTTCTCTAGGACAACATATATGAGCATATCTTCTCCATAGAACTCATGCCTTAAACAGAAGCTAGGCTTGTGTTTCTAGATTTTCAATAATGTAATAAATTTTGGACTCTACAAATCACAATATGGAAACACTACAATTTTAATAAAGGGTTGGTTTAGCTATAGCGGAAACACACAATCCTCTTTTTCCTACAAATACCCAGAAATTTTTAGATTTAATTGAAATTCTGTTTCAATACATCACAGAGCTATAAAACTTCTTTCTTTTTTCTTTTTTTTACAAAGTCTTTTTCTTTCCAATTTAGCATGCATAATGCTTGTAAGTTGTATTCAGTGAAAATGAAAAGCTTTACATCTCTGAGACTCATTACTATGTAAATGAGCTAACAAGCATGTGCACAGCAAAGCAGAGGCTATAAAAAGTAAAATGGAGTTTAGTTTACCAATATTTTGCAAGTGTTTTAACAGCTTGCACAATTAAGTTTGGAACTATGGTGAATTGGATTTGTGTGTGTATTTTTATCTGTTTGATTGACAAAATTTTTCTTTTGTTTAGCTCTAATTACTTTTTCGGGTTACTTTCAAGTTGGAGATTTGTGTTTACTAGGCATCATGTATCATTGCCATCCTGTATCACATGAGGATATATCCATATGTCCAGTCACTTGGCTGTCAAGGACTGGGGAACAGAGAGGAGGTACACGAGTTTATCAAAATCTGAAATATTGTCCCAGAAATCTAAGTCTGGAGGAAATCACATTTTCCAGCTAACACATTTTGAGGGAAAATTCTTAGATATGGAGAGATATGCCCTCTATCGTGCTGAGGATGGGACGGAAAGAGCTTTGCCTGCTTCTGTGGGTGTAATCCTCTAGATTATGGGCTAATATCAAATGTAAATATAAGAACATGTTCTTGTTTAAATAAACATTTTCATCATCCTATGGTAAACTTACTCAGAATATGGGTATGATATCAGAGCTCTCAAGGATTTTAGGCAGTGTAGCAGCTAGAGGGTGTTTCCTCATAACCAAATGTAGATGCCTATGTATGACTGAATCATCCCAGACTCTTCAGTACTGAATAGAAAAAAAGAGTATCTCATCCTAGAGTAGACTTCTGAAGTAGGTTAGATAAACTGTTTTCTAAACTTTCTTATTTTGCTCTTGAAGCAGAGGATGACTAACTTGGATAAAAACATCTATACAGCAGATATCTGAAGTCCGGTGAGATTAATTCACACTCATTTCTAGATCTCATGGAGGCTTAGCTATAAGAAATGCTCAGCTGCTCATACTGACACAATACTAGACACGTGCCAAAGCGGAACTATAGGGAGTTGATGACTTTGAAGTCAAGTAATAGTAGGCACCTCTGTGCTCACATGGGTTGCCATATAAGCAAAGTATTTTTCACTGCAGTTCTTTTAATTCATTCTATGCTTTGCTGTGGGCACCTAAGACCTCTTCTAGATATAATTCTAAATATTTTGCATACCATCTCATCATTCTTATGAAGAAAGAGCACTTTTCTTAGGGAAAGCAGCGCTATTACAGTATCAGTTCAACAAAAAAGTTAAATAGATTAAGAATTAGCTGATCTCAAAATGTGTCATCTGGGATCTTTCCAGATGCAACCTAAAGATGTGTTTGTATATACAACTCACAGTGATAACAACTTTGACTGACTTAAATATTGACACAATGGCAAATGTGGAAATGAAAAAAACATGGCATACAAAATAAAATGAAAAATTTGATGGACTGAAATAACTAGAAAAGATGTTTTAAAAAACAAACATAAAGTTATATACCTAACCATAAGAGATATAAACCACATCTACTGCATCCCGGAAAATAGTAGCTCAGAAAGGGTTCAGATTCATAGTGGGCAGGTAATTCAACAATAGCTCGCAAAATGAAGCTGTAACAAAAAGGAATAATATCATGTTGGAGGTGTGAGTAGAGACTAGTGAGTAGAGATAGGAACATTTATCCTTGTAGATGAGTAAGATTATAGTAAAATGCTTTATATAGCACTGATGTTTGCATTTTAAAGTGGATACCAGCAGAAATACAGAAAATTAGAGAAAATATTTGACAGCAAGAGATACAAAGAGATCAGTCTATGTACTTTATTGAAAAGAGTTTTGGGAGTTGACACAATTACACCCTGTAAGTGTGGGGGAGAAAGCTGAATACCAAAGGACCCTCTTGTCTAACAGGAGAAAACATAACCATTTTCAATAGATCATGCCAGACATATTGAAACTAAAAATGAGGAGAGTTGATTAATTCCTGGAACAAACTACCAAAGTGAATGCTGAATTCAGTACCTCTTGAGGATTTCACTTCAAGACTATCAGTCTTTGTAGAAGATCTGTGTTAGTGAAGTGCAAGTTAAAGTGGAGAAATTTAAAGATCTCTGCTATGTATATTAAGTCAGATTAGATGATCAAAAAGGTTCCTTCTGGCTTTAAACTCAGGGAAACTATGAATCTAATTAAACATACCTGATGAGAGGAATGCCCATTTTAAAGTAGCAACTTCCTGTCCTGACAAATATTTGCGTGACCTCCTTGAATTACTAGGGTTCTGTACTGGTGCAATTTCAGTGGTGATTTGCCCTTAATTGATAATCTACATTCTCTGGCATTTCTATGAGATGTGTATCACTGCAGAGAATTTTAGCAACTCCTCTGGTGTTTACAAAAGCCCAGCAGTGGTTGCATTTTTAAATTAATTTGTTGTGAATCTGTTTTAACATCCTCTAGGTACACTGCTACAATAAAACAAAACATTGTTTTATCTAGTTCTGTTCTTATATGTTAGTCTATTATCAAATCAGCCTCACTTTTATCCCAGTATAAAATATTTAGCTGAGTATTAGGAATCATCAGCACTATATGTAACACTATAAAATGTTAACTACTACTACTCATATCTAAAAAAAGAAATCAAGAAAGAGCAATGTGCTCCTGAGAGGCACACATCTAAATTTCTGCCCTAGTGACAAGATTCTCTTCACATTCTTTGTCTCACAACTGACCTAATCTGTCACAAAAGCTGAGATAACAAGCAGCCTTTAGAGTTGTGTCAGGGACTAGAAACCCTTACAAACAGAGAATGACATCTTTTAAAGGGAACTTCATGGTTTACATTGTGTCATAAGGGGGTAAGATCTCTTGTCAAAAAAGTTGTTCCTGATATTGAATTCTACAGTCCCATCTTTTGGAAAGAGCAAGAGAGTGTATAAGACCTAGGGAAAACTCCACTACTAAGAACGCCCTTCGCCCAAAACTCTCCTGGTCAAATTTTCAGCTACCAGCTGGAAACCTTTTCATGTTTAGGAAACTGATTGACAGAATCCCTTGGGAGACAGTCCTGAAGGATATAGGGGTCCAGGAAGGCTGGAGACTCTTTAAGAAGAAAGTCTTAATGGCACAGGAGGAGGCTGTCCCCAGATGCTGTAAGAGAAGCCACTGGCAGAGAAGGCCGCTCTGGCTGAACAGGGAGCTTTGGCTGCAACTCAGGGAGAAAAGGAGAGTTTGCAGCCTTTGGAAGAAGGGGCTTGACACTCACAATGATTACAAAGATGATGTGAGGCTATGCAGGGTGGAAATCAGGTCTAAAGCCCAGCTAGATATTAATCTGACTTCAGCAGTCAAAGATACTGTGAGAAATGCTCAGTTGCCAATTATCAGCGGCTCAGACAGGATGCAGTGTGAAGCACTCTTTATTATGTTCTTGCAAGACCGGGCGCCCCCATCAAGTGGGCGCGCCTAACAGCCACCATGCAATGGTTTATATCCCTTTCTCCCAACCGCGAGTTCCCTCCCCTGATTCCTCACTGGCTGAGTACTACACGGTGTACAGACTTCCCAAACCGCCTACCGATACGCCCCTTCATGTGTGTGTTCATACATCGCATGTTCATGGAAATGAACCTTGGTTTTCTCCAGGGCGGAGAAGTTAATATGCATGAGCTCATCACGCAAGCATACTAAGATGGAAAAGTTTGAAATTCAGGTTCCCCAAGTCTTTCGGTATCTGCATCCATCTAAAGCCAGTTCCAAGTACTGGGTCATCACAGTTGACAAAAAGACCACTTGCCTTCTAGCCCTAGGCCAGGGATTTCAATGGTTGTGAATTGCTCTTGTTGATTGCTTTGGTGAGTCGCTCCTGCCCTTCCCATCAGGCTTATTATGCGAAAACAACATTCTTTCCCTTACAATACCAAGAAATGTTTCTATAAGTATGTGTACTGGCTCTGGCTGAGCTGGAATTGGTTTTCCCCTATAGCAGCCCTCATGGTGCTGTGTTTTATGTTGGGAGCTGGCAGGGTGTTGATAGCACACTGGTGTTGTGGCTACTGCTGAGTAGTGCTTACACAGCACCAAGGCTCTTTCTGACATTTCCCCCCCACAGTGGGACGGGGTGGGCAAGATCTTGGGAGGGGACACAACCAGGACAGCTGACCCGAACTGACCAAAGGGATATTCCAGACCATATGACGTCTGCTCAGTATAAAGCTGGGAGAAAGGAGGAAGGGGGTGGGGTCACCCTTGATCCTCCGAGGCAACCACTACGCGTATTGGAGCCCTGCTTCCTGAGAAGGCCCGACATCGCCTGTTCATGGGAAGCAGAGAATAAATCTGTTTTCTTTTTTTTTGCTTCCGCGCGCGGACCTTTGCTTCGCTTTGCTTATATTAAAACTGCTTTTGTTTTACCCACAAGGGTTGTTTTTTTTTTCTATCTTATTTTCTTTCCCCTCTTTGCCCTGTTGAGAAAAAAAGGGGAAGGGGGGGGGAAGTGATAGAGTGACTTGGTGGGTACCTGGCATTTAGCCAAGGTCAAACCACCACAGTATGTCAACAGCAAAAGAAAGACCAGGGAGAGCCTCCGTCCCCTGCTAGACGCAAGAGGAAACATGGCAATGAGTGATGAGGAAAAGACTAAGGCGCTTAATGTCTTCTTTGCCTCAGTCTTTAATAACAAGACGAGCTGTACTGAGGGAATCCAGCCTCCTCAGCCAGAAGACAGAGACTGGGAGAACGACCCCCCACAATCCAGGAGGAGATAGTCAGTGACCTACTGCATCACATAGACATACACAAGTCTATGGGACTGGATGAGATACACCTGAGTGTGCTGAAGGAGCTGGCTGGGGTGCTCACCAAGCCGCTTTCCATCATTTACCAGCAGTCCTGGCTGACCGGGGAGGTCCCAACAGATTGGAAATAGGCCAGTGTGACGCCCATATATAAGAAGGGTCAGAAGGATGATCCGGGAAACTACAGGCCTGTCAGCGTGACTTCGATGCCAGGGAAGCTGATGGAGCAGCTCATCCTGAGTACCATCACACATGTGGGACAACCAGATGATCAGGCCCAGTCAGCATGGATTTATGAAAGGCAGGTCCTGCTTGACAAACCTGATCTCCTTCTACGACAGGGTGACCTGTTTTTTGGATGACGGAAAGGCTGTGGATGTTGTTTACCTTGATTTTAGTAAGGCATTTGACACCGTTTCCCACAGCATTCTCCTGGCAAAACTGGATGCTTGTGGCTTGGATGGGCACACGCTTCGCTGGGTAAAAAACTGGCTGGATGGCCGGGCCCAAAAAGTGGTGGTGAATGGAGTTAAATCCAGTTGGCGGCCGGTCACGAGTGGTGTCCCCCAGGGCTCGGTTTTGGGGCCACTCCTGTTTAACATCTTCATTGATGATCTAGACGAGGGGATCGAGTGCACCCTCAGTAAGTTTGCAGATGACACCAAGTTGGGTGGGAGTGTTGATCTGCTCGAGGGTAGGGAGGCTCTGAAGAGAGACCTGGACAGGCTGGAGCGATGGGCTAAGGCCAACTGTAGGAGTTTCAATAAGGGCAAATGCCAGGTGTTGCACTTGGGCCACAACAACCCCCAGCAGCACTACAGGCTTGGGGAGGAGTGGCTGGAGAGCTGCCAGTCAGAGAGGGACCTGGGGATGTTGATTGACAGCTGGCTGAACATGAGCCAGCAGTGTGCTCAGGTGGCC
Organism: Strix uralensis; assembly: GCF_047716275.1. Lineage (NCBI taxonomy): Eukaryota > Metazoa > Chordata > Aves > Strigiformes > Strigidae > Strix > Strix uralensis. Next base: position 101,729,210 of record NC_133975.1, on the reverse strand, counting down.
AAGAAGGTCAATGGTATCCTGGTTTGTATCAGCAATAGCGTGGCCAGCAGGGACAGGGAAGTGATCTTACCCCTGTACTTGGCACTGGTGAGGCTGCACCTCGATTACTGTGTTCAGTTTTGGGCCCTTTGCTACAAAAAGGACATTGAATTACTCGAGTGTGTCCAAAGAAGGGCAACGAAGCTGGTGAAGGGTCTGGAGCACATGTTGTACGAGGAGCGGCTGAGGGAACTGGAGTTGTTTAGTCTGGAGAAGACTAAAGAGGCTGAGGGGAGACCTCATCGTCCTCTACAACTACCTGAAAGGAGGTTGCAGAGAGCTGGGGATGAGTCTTGTTAACCAAGTAACAAGCGAAAAGACAAGAGGTAATGGTTGTGCCAGGGAAAGTTTAGACTGGATATTAGGAAATATTTCTTTATGGAATGTGTTGTTAGGCATTGGAATGGGCTGCCCAGGGCAGTGGTGGAGTCCCCATCCCTGGAGGTGTTTAAGTCGGGTTGACATAGTGCTGAGGGATATGGTGTAGTTGAGAATGGTCTGTTAGGTTAATGTTTGGACTAGAGGATCTTCAAGGTCTTTTCCAGCCTAGGTGATTCTATCATTCTGTGATTCTGTCTATTTTCATGTTATGGTATAAAATGGGAGGGAGGTAGCTAGATGTCAGTAGAGCAAATCGAACACTCTTATTGTATTCAAAGCAAATGGGAAGTCTGGGAAAGCACAGTGAGCAAGGAGACTGTGTTTTGCAGAAGGCTTATACATTTTCAGAGCTTGAAACGTCTCCAGCTTGAAAGAAAATGTGCTCTTTTTTTCATTTCAAATGAAACAAAGCAAAGACCCTTGCCATCATGAAATTTGATAGACATAGTTCAAAAGATGGAGTGAAACTACTGAGTTTGGTGTGATGCATTTGGTGACTTGTGTGACTGTTTCTTTCCAGCCACAGGCTCAAAGTCCAGGCTCCGGTATGAGTGGTACAAATGCTGCATTGTTTTGGGGAGGAATGGACTCTTCAGGTGTACGTGTCTCCCTTGGAATAAAAAGAAAACATACCAGTTTGTTGATGGTAAGAGTTAGTTCAGCTGACATCACACGAAGGAACAGAGATTAATATTTTTCTAGACTTATCTGCTGTGCTTGCTGTGTGGCTTTTTAATTCGCTCTGAAATAAGGCTGCAGTCCTTTTTACAACATATATATAAATGATTTGATGACTTATGTTTGTACATGGAGGATAATAGCATAACATCTTTAACTGAAAAACTGATTTCAATTCCAGGGAGAATGGCTTTGAGGAACTGTTAGAGTTACCAGCATAGAATTATTTAGTTTAGTCATGCATGTCTAATTAAATATATATAATAAATACATATACATATAAGTATGCACATAGAACTTTTTGGTACATTTTTTTAATCATTCATCAATGGAAACTAACATAATTTTAATTATATAGGATACTATATATGAATATCAGAGAAGTGTATAAAAAAATGTGTGTATAACATCTGCTGGATATACCAGTACTGTTAGCAGAAGACATCTAAGTCCATTTATATATGACTCTGTTCCTGATTTGAAAAAGTGGTTGACATATTTTTTACTGAAGCTGTCATTAAAAGATGTTTAAAAATTTAGCATGCATAAATATTTAACTAGAGCTCCTGAGGTCTCCTTATCTTGGTCCTGAAGAAATATTAGTTACTAAATTGATGAAAAAAATTCCATAAAAGGACTTAATAAATAAATCCAAAAGTACATATTGTTTCAGGGAAGGCAAACGTCAATACTAATTTCTCTTTACAGTATTTCTCAAACAGAGATTAAAGGCAAACAAATTAAACATTTTTCATGCTGATAAAGCTTCAAAGCAATTTACAGTTCATCTTAAAACAGGAAATGCGCAGCTTTTTTAGTTACTCCATGCTTCCATTTTACAATCATACCTGACTTGAAACTGCATAGGACCCTTACCTGAAATTTAACCTACGTACCATCATAGATGCAGATTTTCTAGAAATTTACATTTGCTTTAATAGGTGAAAGGAAATGCTTCAAAAAGATATTTTCAATCTGAGTTCAAATTATTACCTCTGGAAAACAGGAAAGCTAGATTGAAAGGTGTAATACTGAAAAAAATACTGAAAACCAAAGAAGAACAGCAATAGAAGCTCTACTCCTTGATTCCCAGATTAGAGTTAGACGGTGTATTCAGGGGAAAATAGATTAGTAGATCATATTCTAAAGTAAATGTAGTCCTAAAATCTGATTGATAAAATCCTTATCTTTAAGATAAACAGGTTATTTCACATGATTGTGAAACAGATTTTTTTGCTGAAATTTGAAAATCATTTTACAATAGACTTTTGATGCCAAACAGTTCCATTAAGACAGTCTGAGTAAATTTTACTGTTGCTCAATAAAATGCATGACACATCAATGAATGTTAATCTGAGTTCTAAGCAACATTGTTTAGAAGACACATTTAAAATCTGCATAAGAACTTTAAACTTGACTATAATATAGTCAGTAATCTATTTAATTTGAATAGTTTAACAGAACAGCTGTGAACATATTTCACAATTTCTATGCTTAATCTGCAGTATCTTTAAATACAGTCAAAGTGTACACTCAAAGTATATTTGTGTGTTTACACAAATGCTGAACTTAAGAGTGGTCATTCTGCTTCTAGTCACATGAAGGACATGTACATTTTGGTTTGCTATTTATGATTCCTCAGGAAAACTTGCCCAATTTAAGTATTGACTGCTTTATGGTGATGTTGCAGTAATTCATCATTAAAACATAATAAGCTTCCTTTACTTTGGTACTATTCATTTATTTTTGGCAGTTAGTTTTGAGCTGGATCAGCTTCCTAAAGGAGTTCACCCCCTAGTCTCAAAAATGTGAATATTGGCAGATGGGATAGGAAGAAACCAAATAGGCCGAGAGTAGTGAAGGAGAGTGGTATCACAGTTTGTTGGATATAGATGACATTAAGCTGAGATGGAATTACACGCTTAATTTCCTGTACTTGATAGAACTCATCTCTGATTCCAGGTCAACACCCAGCATATGAAAGCAGCCTGCCGTTTGCAAAGTGTAGATTATACATGACAATGACTTTTACATTAGTTATTCTGCTATACAGTTCTTTTTCCTCATGTTAGGAAGATAAATATTTATGACAGTAGAAGCAGTTTTCAGCCTAGTACATCTGTTAGCTGAGAAAAATAGGGAGAAGAAGGTATTTGTTTATTTTCCTTTACCTCTCATGAGAGTGCACATTTTTCAGTAGAAAAGACTTAGCTTCAGCGAAATGCTGAAAGTCCTGGCAAATTGAATACTCCACATCTCATAAATTACTTCTCTGATGCAAAATAATTATATAATGATTTCTTCAAAAAGAGCGACTTCAATAGTTTGTTGGATATGGGGCCAAATATAGAAGATAATAATTGTAAGATCTTAATATAGCTTGATAAAGAGTAATTAGCAAAGTTCCTCTGTACTCTCTGCTTCTTCATGATTAAAGAAATGACCTGTGTATTGAAAGAAAATAATTCTAATCATTTTCATTTTGGGCAGTTAAAGTAGGTAATATAATTTTAAAATTTCTTCTTTCTACCAGAGTGAATGAATACTATGTTATCAGTACAACATCAATTTATTTTGTAATGCTAATAATATGAGCAAATTAGTTCAGTAGAATAAAGTGTGTAAGCCCTTGTTTTACTGTTTTATAGTATCATACAGTACCCAAATATAATATATAATTAGATCAGAGCTTTTCAAGCAGCAAAAAGGGATAGAATTGTCTGCTTCTGGATAAATGGATCTTCTCCAGGAGTAACTCAGTCTTCTAGTCCTATTTTACAATTTTAATTCTAAAACTACGTATTTTTTTAAAATATATTGAGATACAAGACTAGTGGCACCATTTAGCTTTCAGGAAAAGAATGTATAAAAGCCTTTTTGTTTATTTTCCGTGACCTTACAACAGATGACCATCTGGATAACTGCTGTTCATGGTGCCAAAAAACTGTTAACCACTAAAATAAATAAATAAATGTAATTAAAATGAAAAGCTGCCAAGAGTGTGTATTCACAGGTATCAGAGTCAAATCTACAGATACAGGTCAAGTATTGATTGTGAAAAAGCTTATCTTGCATAAGTGTCTTGTACTAGGAGGGAGAACACCCCCACTGCTTGATGCTCCTCACTCATATAAATGCATAGTTTTATCTAACTTTTGCCTGATTGGGGGGTGTGGTGTGTGAGTTCCTTTTCTGCTGATGTTGCTGTTATTGACAGATGATTTAAACAGGAATTCAACTTCTGTTCTCTCCTTGCTTATCAAGACAGTTTAATTCTCATGATTTCTGTTGGAATTGCAGGTGCCTGAAACCACTGAAAACCAGGCTGTAATCCCACTGAGCCGTGTCTGCTTATCTGAAGGAATACCCTAAGGTAAAATAGATGGGGTAAATTCAGGGACAAGCTGTAGATTTACAAACCTCCAGGACACCTTATGTGAAGTGCTGTAAAACTGTAAAATGTATTGAGGTGCATTTTGCTTCCTGGCTTTAGTAATTTTATTTGTAGTATACAGTTCTTCGTGTTCACCCTTTGCTGGGAATAGAAATAGCATTTTTTTTCCTCTTTGAACACAGTTTTTATTGCAGTTTTTGGCACCGAGTTGGAAAATGCAGTTTTTCAGTAAAAAAATCTAGTTGCTCTCTGATTTTTAATAGACAGCTCTTTAAAAAATAAAAATAGATCATGTATGAAACAAACTGATCTTTATTTTACTTTTACTATCTGATAATCATAGAATGATAAAATGATGGAATACCTGTTTGGAAGGAACCTCAAGGATCATCTGGTCAAACCTTTCTTGGCAAAAGTGTGGTCTAGACAAGATGGCCCAGCACCCTGTCCAGCTCAATCTTAAAAGTGTCTAGCATTGGGGGATCCACCACTTCCCTGGGGAGATTATTCCAGTGGCCGATTGTTCTCATTGTGGAAAAACTTCCTCTTGTGTACAATCGGAATCTCCCCAGGAGTAACTTGTACCCAATACCCCTTGTCTTTTCCATGCAACTCCTTGTAAAAAGGGAGTCTCCATCTTCTTTGTAGCCAGCCTTCAAATACTGGAACATGGTGATGAGGTCTCCCTAAGCCTTCTCTTCTCAAGGCTGAACAAACCCAGTTCTCTCAGCCTTTCCTCATATGACAGGCTTCCCAGTCCCTTGATCATCTCTGTGGCCCTCCTCTGGACCCTCTCCAGCCTGTCCACATCTTTTTGGTATAGCGGGGACCAAAACTGAGCACAGTATTCCAGGTGTGGCCTGACAAGTGATGATTAGAGTGGGATGATGACTTCTTTATCTCTGCTTGTTGATGTCCTTGTTGATGCAACCCAGCATCCTGTCGGCTTTGTTTGCCGCAGCAGCATAATGTTCACTCATATTGAGCTTGTTGTCCACCAGGACCCCCAGGTCCCTTTCCACAGAGTTGGTCTCCAGCCAGGTCGATCCCAGCCTGTGCTGCACTTCTGCATTATGTTTTCCCAGGTGCAAGACCTTACACTTGTGCTTGTTGCACTTCATAAGGTTCTTGTTAGCCCACTCTTCCAGCCTATCCAGGTCTTCCTGCAGGGTGGCTTTCCCTTCTGAAGGGTCCACTTCCCTGCTCAGTTTGGTGTCATTGGCAAACTTGATCAGGGTGTGCTTGATCCCATCATCCAAATCACTTATGAGAATATCAAACAACATTGGGCCCAATGTCAATCCCTGGGCTCCCCACTTATGACAGACTGCTGGTTTGAAAAGGAGCTATTTCCCATGATCCTCTGGGTGGGCCCTGTCAGCCAGTTCCCCACCCATTGCACAGACCACTTGTCTAGACCATAATGTATCAGTTTCTCTAGGAGGAGGCTGTGGGGAACCATAACAAAAGCCTTGTAGAAATCCAGGTAGATGATGTCCACTCTCACCCCACATCAACTGAGCAGGTTACTTTGTCATAGAAGGCGATCAGGTTTGTCAAGCATGATTTACCCTTGGTGAATCCATGCTGTCTTTTCCCAATCACATGCTTCATTTGACTTGTGACATCCCCCAGGAGTATTCATTCCATAACTTTCCCAGGGACTGAAGTAAGACTGATGGGCCTATAATTTCCTGGATGATTCTTTAAGCCATTTTGTAGATGGGGGTGACATTAGCCTTCTGCCAGTCTTCTGGGATGTCTCCTGATCTCCACGCCTTCTCAAAGATTATGGAGAGCGACCTCAAAATGATGTCAGCCAGCTCTCTTAACACCTTTGGGTGGATATTGTCAGGCACCATCGATTTGTAGGGGTTAAGCTCCTGTAATATTTTACATACCAACTCTTGCTTCACTGACAGTGGGTCTGTGTTTGCATCAACTTGGATTTTTTTTCCTAAGGCTTGGGGCCCGACAGTGCTGGTAAAGTGTTGAGAACCTCTGCCTTTTCATGATTGTTGGTGACTTAATTCGCCTCTCCTGTTTAACAGTGGACCGATATATTCTTTCTGTTTCTGCTTGTTGTTTACATACCTGAAGAACCCTTTCCTGTAATTTTTCATATCTCTGGCCAATTTAAATTCCTGTCAAGTCTTTGCTTTTCTAACTGAATCTCTGCATGGCCTGGCAATGCCCTTGTAGTTCTCAATGGGTATTAGTCTGCTTTTCCATCTCTGGTACGCTTCTCCTTTGGTTTTGAACAGACTTAGAAACTCTCAGTTAAGCCAAGGGGTTCTCTTGCTCTGCCTGTTGCCCTTACCTTTAAAGGGGATGAACTGTTTTTGTGCTTCTGGAAGAGAGTTCTTGAAAAACTCTCAGCACTCACTAGCTCCTTTATCCTCCATGGAAGCTTCCCATGGAATGCCTCCCAGCTCAGCTCTGAGTGAGCTGAAGTTTCCTCTTCTGAAATCTAAAACTTTTATCTTAGTACTAGCCTTCAGCATGCTCAACAGGATCCCAAACTCCACAATATTGTGATCACTGCAGCCAAGGCTATCACTAACTGGGATATTACAATGCAGGTTTTCTTGGTTTTGAGTAGCAAGTCCAACAGTGCCTCATTCCTGGTTGGCACATCTAACATTTTTATGAGGAAGCAGTCCCCTATGCATTCCAGGAACTTGATGGATGACGTGTGAACTGCTGCATTGTTCTTCCAACAAATACCTGGGTAGTTGAAGTCACTCATAAGAACCAGGTTCTGTTGACCTGAAGCTTGCTTAAGTGACCCAAATATTGCTTCTTTGGCCTTATTGTCTTGGTTTGGATGTCGATAGCAGATGCTTTCTTTAAAATCCCCCTGGGAGATGGTGCCTCTGATCTTGACCCAGAGGCATTTGATAGGACTTCCACAATCACTGTAGTTGACTACTATACATGCAAGATTCTCCTTAACATAGAGCACAGCTCGTCCTCCTCTTCTTCCCTGCCTGTCTTTACAAAACAACCTATAGCCATCCATTGCGATTCTCCAGTCATGTGAGTTGTCCCACCATGTTCAGTTTCCTATGATATCATAACTTTCTGACTGGGTGTGGAGCTACAGTTCCTCCTGTTCCTCAGGCTGCGTGCATTTATACATACACTTGAGGTGGTTGGTCTTCTGGTTCTAATCTTGCAAGGCAGATAAGGAACACTTGTTGCTGCTCTGGTTGGCCTGGCCTATCCCCCAGTTGATTGCAATGGTGTGAGCATTTCCACTTTGGATCCCACCCCCTCCAAGTCCTTCAGTTTAAAGCCCACCTCACCAAGTTGGCCAGCCTGCTGCCAAAGATTCCCTTGCCTCTTCTTGACAAGTGGATCCCATCCCTTCCTAATAGGCTATAGTTGTAGAAGAATGTCCTATTGCCATAAAAGCCAAAATTCTCATGATGGCACCAGCCATGAAACCAGAAGTTGATTTGCATTTTATGTCTATTTCTGGCTGCACCCTTATCTCTAACTGGTAAATTGGAAGAAAAGATAACTTGAGCATCAATACTTTGTAGTCTGCCTTGATTCTGCCCAGGTTCCAGCTTGCAGTGTCATTCATGCCCATGTGAAAGAGTAGCAATGTATAGTAGTCTGTGCTCTTGCCAAGTTGTGGCACTCTCTTGGCAACACCTCAAACCTTAGCTCTGGGAAGGCAACATACCTCTTGTGAGTCACTGTCAGTCTGGCAGATGGGTGTCTCAGTGCCCCTTAACAGAGAGTCACAGAATCATCATACAATCATGGAATGGTTTGAATTGGAAGGGACTTTAAAAATCATCTAGTTCCAACCCCCCTGCTATGGGCAGGGATGCCTTCCACTAGACCAGGTTGCTCAAAGCCCCATCCAACCTGGCCTTGAACACTTCCAGGGAAGGGGCATCCACAACTCTAGAAGCCTGTTCCAGTGTCTCACGGTGAATAATTTCTTCCTTATATCTAACCTAAATCTACCCTCTTTCCGTTTAAAATCATTACCCCTCATCCAGTCACTACACTTCCTGATAAGGAGTCCCTCCCTGTGTATTCTGTAGACCCTCTTTGGGTACTGGAAGGCCACTATAAGGTCTTCCCAGAGCGTCCTCTTCTCTAGGGTGAACAACCCCAACTCTCTCAGCCTGTCCTCATAAGGAAGGTGGTCCACCCCCTGATCATCTTTGTGGCCCTCGTCTGGACCTGCTCGAGCAGGTCCATGTCCTTCTTATGTTGGGGACCCCAGAGCTGGACACAGTACTCCAGGTGAAGTCTCACGACAGCAGAGTAGAGGGGAAGAATCACCTCCCTTGACATGCTGGTTACGTTTCTTTTGACGCAGCCCAGGATACAGTTGGATTTCTGGGCTGCAGGTGAACATTGCTGGGTCATAGTTTTCCATCCATCCATACCCCCAAGTCCTTCTCCGCAGGGCTGCTCTCCATTCATTCATTGCTCAGCCTGTATTTGTACTTGGGATTGCCCTGACCCATGTGCAGGACCTTGCACTTGGTCTTGCTGTACTTCATGAGGTTTGCCCGGGCCCATCTCTCAAGCTTGTCAAAGTCCCTCTGGATGGCATCCCTTCCCTCCAGCATGTCGACTGCACCACACAGCTTGGTGTCATTGGCAAACTTGCTGAAGGTGCACTCAACCTCATTGTCCATATCGCTGACAAAGATGTTAAACAGCACCAGTCCCGATACCAACCCCTGAGGAATATCACTCATCACTGCTCTCCACTTGGACATTGAGCTGTTGACTGCAACCCTTTTGGTGTGACCATCCAGACAATTCCTTATCCACCAAGTGGTCCCAACTGTCAAATCCATGTTTAGAGACAAGGATGTCATGTGCAGGACAGTGTCAAATGCTTTGCACAAGTCCAGGTGGATGCTGTTGGTTGCTCTTCCCTTATCCACCAATGCTGTAACCTCATCGTAGAAGGCCACCAAATTTGTTAGGCACGATTTGCCCTTAGTGAAGCCATATCAGTTGTCACCAATCTCCTTATTTTCTATGTGCCCTAGCACAGTTTCCAGGAGGTCCGCTCTATGATCTTGCCTGGCACAGAGGTAAGACTGACACATAATCACTATGAACATTTGTTGTTTCTTTTTGTGGTACCCACTGTGTGCTGCTGGTACAGTTTTTAGTAGCAGACCTTGTTTGTTGGTGTCTACAGATGTTAAATCTTCATATTTGTTTTTGGTTGTAATGTTGGAGGGTGGGGACTGAAGTAAAGTCCTGGGTTTTTTGGGTCACAATTTTCTCTGCCCCTCTTAATCTAAGAGGAAAAACCCCAAGTTTTAAAAATGTTTCTATGACTATGCACTAGATAATGCTTATCAGTTGTCATAAAAATATCTGCCCCTACTTCATCAATGTCAGGCAGCCCACAGATCAAACATGGTTTTGTGACGATACATTGAGGTTTTTCAAAGGTATCTGATTTCACTGAGTGGGACCTCTGAGTTTTCTTGAAACCAGGTTCCTTTATAATGTCTTAAATTTGTCCAAACTGACACCAAGTGAGGTACTCAGTGTATCTAGTCACCTTAAGATTCTGGGGATAGCTGAAGATTAGAACATTCAAGCTTTAACTACACATTTGGTACTAGTGGTTTTATTGCTTATATCACTGATGAAAGAATAAAGTCTTAAAGGCTGCATTAAACTAGGTTTTAATCTCCCTTACCCAACTGTTACAAGATGTTCACCATTGATTAATATAATTTTTAGTTTGTATTTCAGTTTTTCTTCATGTGAAAGATGTTTTGAAAATGAATAGTGAAACCTGAGCTGTTAGAAACAACCCTGCATTTTCCAGCAAATATGAGTAGAGGAGGACTTTATGAAAACCTTTCTCCGTGAAAAGCAAATGCTTTTGGCTCACATGCTTGTAATCATTCCTGATGTTTCTCCTGACAATACCTCAGACTGATGATACTGACTCTATATGTTTGATTATTTGGATACCTGTCATGCATAACTGGAGGGGTTGTAAAAAAAAACCAACACAGGATTAATCAAAGTAGGATTATAATTTTCTGCAACACCTGTTCCAACCAGCTGCCTCTGACTGTTGAGTCTGAGTCTCTGAGTCCTCCCAAATTACACAATAAACTATTTTTGAAATCAATAACCAGTCCATTGTAGTTTTTCCAGAATAGATGTTGATCAACAAAACTGTGAAATCTTTGAAATATACACTAAGGCTACTGCAAAAAACAAGAAGAAAGTCTTGATAACAAAAAATAAAGCACCCATTTTAGAAGTCTGAAAATCTTATTTGCTCTGAAACACTACAACTGCTATTCTGACTACCCAGGACTCTGTTGAGAGAGGATTATCTTTATAACTGAATCCTGTAACTACCCCATTTTGTTTCAGTGATTTTTAATTCTCTCTTCCTGAAGAAAAAAATGCTTTTAGTATCAAGAGTTATGCTTCATATATGTTCAGCAGAAATTGTATTCTCACTGTGGGGAGGACTGTTCCTGTAACGTCTGTGAGGAATACCCTTCAGGCTGATTGCTTTTCTTCCTAGAGGTATGAGTTCCATTATTTTTGTATATTTTTATTTTGGCACTGCAGAATCCCCATAAATATAGGCTCTGTATCTGGAGAGTGGCAACAGTGTATCTGGGCAGGAGTAAAGATGAAAAATGGCAGACAATGGAGAGGACAGGGTGTATAATAGATTCCTCTAAAATCTTTGATTTATGGAAGAAAATAATCTCATTCTTTTTATGTGTCCCCTATGTAGTCCCAGATAGAATACTCCCTGCTAATTATTTTTTCCTCTCATAAATCCCTGGGTTTCAGTTTTCCTTTGAGAGATGAAATAAAATACCATAGTAAAGATGTAGATTTGGCTCACCATTCTAAAGAAATGGAAGAGTATTGCAGAAAAATAGCTAGGCACATTGGTAGTTTGCATCAGATTCTGTAAAGTTCAGACACTTTAATGTAGTGATTTGAAGGGCCAACAAAATCTCCAGTGTTGTTTCTTGATGTAGAAAGGATCTAGGAGAAGCTTCTTGTTGAGAAATTTTCTTGTTGAGAAAAATAAACCAGAGTTGCCTGAATCTCCTCTGTACAAGCCTGCAAGAAGCAGGAAATTTTAAAGGCACAATGTGATCATTTTCTGAATGTCACAATGCATGTTTTTTTCATCAGAGTCATTCTGAACTGCATCCCGGAGAATACATCTTTAACAGAGTGTGAATTTGCTAAACATAAGATTTGTTTAACATCTAAAGCTCTGCTGTCTTGCTCTGTGTCTGCAATTTTCTTACTGCCCAAATTATTCTCAATGACACTCAGCCCTTCTCCAAGGAAGTCTGATGGAGCCCTGTGATACAAGTTGCATGGGTATTTTACTGTAAATCAAATTTTGCTGCTTCAAGTTTCATTTAAGTTTATTCAAACCATAACAAAATTAATACTTAAAGCTGTGCAATATATGGTACAAAATATAGCATATCAGTATGTTGTATGTGTTCAGTATAGCAAATACTGTGGAAATGCAGTTAATTATGTTGGCAGAGATTTGAAGGGTAAATTTTCTATCTAATTAAAAGTTCCTTTATAACCTTTCAGTCCCTATTATAATCATAAATGTGCTAAATCCAAGGAAGCTGTCCTCTTTTTTGAACTTTTGCAACCTTTTCATTCTAATTGCTTAAGGTGTACTGATAACACAACCAAGGAAGTTCTTCTATTAGTGTAATGAACAAACAAAAGAAAACAACTCTAAAGGGTTCCACTCTACTGACAAAAATAAAAAAATATTCCTTAGTCATCTGAAATCCTGAAGAATATTTAGAAAAGAGGACTACAAGCTTTGAAGGTCATGAAAAACAATACAGCAAAAGTGCATATTTCAAACTTTATTTATAATGAGTTATAGACATAGTTTCCGCTCTTCTAATTTACTGTGATACCTTTTATTTTGAAATATTTGGAAGTAGTGTGTTTAAAAAATGTAATAAATATTTGTCAATGTAGTAGCATTCTGGAACCAATGAAAAACGAAAGAGTACTTGTCAAGTGACCAGGATAAAGATTATTGATATTTTGGAAATCTCAGGGCACATCTTCTAGCCTCTGGTACTCATCACGCAGAGAGAACACTGACTAAAAGCAGGGATTTTGTAAGTGGAGGCTGGACCTAATCTCAGATAACTCTGATGGAGGTAGCACAGGGCTGTAAGTCATACGACTGCAGTAAATTTCTGCCGTGGACATCTTTCAATAGATTTTGATGATAAATGTTGTAATTTGCCAATAAATACACTTGTAATTTTCCTGGTAGTACCTTTGCCAAATGTAAAGATATCTGAAATTAGTGAGATATTAATACTGTCCTCTGAGACTTGTAATGGAAGAAAGATAGGCACTGTATTAAAATTCTGAGCAGTAATGAGGCATTTCTCGCACTGGAATCGTTTAGCCATAAAGAGAAATTGCAGCAGGGAGGAGTGAAATGAAGGTAAACAGATAGCTAGTACCTGATGCTCTGAGCAAATACAGTGTATAAGCAGAAGCTTGGCTCTGCAGTGGTACAGCTGAGGAGGTAGGGAAAGCATCGCTGAGCTTTCTGTAGGATGCTGGAGCACAGCGCTTTGTTACTCTTGTCACGATCTACTCAGGTGAAGTGAGCTGAGAGAAGCAGGTGCAGCAGGGTGATGGGCCAAGCAAGGAGGCTGTGCCTTGAATACATCATGAGGCATTGAGCAGCTGCCTTTGAGAAACAGCCTTTTCAGTAGAAACTTTGAAAGCATTTCTTTCAGAGGCTGCTCTGCGCAGCTGCTCTTACTCCCATTTTCTTCAGCATAACCAAGAACACCTCTTACTCTGTTGACAGTAGAAATGGCTGAAACCCCTAAAAATGGTTCCTGTATATATACAGTCACTGTAAGTCTTTTAAGTGTATGTATTTTAGATTGTATCTATCCCTCTACCATACAGATTTTTATTTTTTCTCAGACTTGTACATTTAGCAGAGGTATAGAGGTTTATTTGCATGATTAACAGTGTCCTAGTTTCTCTCAGTTTATGGAAGCTTCTTACCCTACAAGATTAGTAAACAATGAAGACCAGATTGTGAATCTCCTTTTGCTAAGTATCGGTTTTTATTATGGGTCTCAGTTCAGGGAAATCCTGCTGGGCATACTTAAGCCCCACTGACTTCAAACTCAGCACATAGTCAAATGTTTTTTCGAACAGGAGCCAACACTGGCTCTAACATGACATCTAATTGCTTACTAGTATGAATAAGTTGTTCACAATCTGTCCTAAGTGTTCAGTGTTGCTTATTTGACTTTTTGCACTGCTTATGACAAGGCTTAGACAGACTGCAAGATCAAGCCCCTGTAAGTATAACATTCTTCTCAGGTCTCTGTTCCTCACAGAGATCAAAGAAGACTTATTTAAAGAGACTTTGAAAGGTAGAACTGCATTGACATATCTCCTGATATGAAGCTATGTTTTCTTACCTAATCTTTTATTACTGTAAAAATTGAAAATAGAATACACAATTTCTCCCCAGCCTACGAAGGTATAATTTTATGGGTTTAACCCCTCATTACTGAAAGTGAAATGTTTCATATGAAGGTAATAATTTAGGTGATATAATAGTTTTGACTTAATGGTTTGTAATGGTTTTTGGTTTATAAGTCTGTCTTTTATAAATGAGAGAAACAGATCCTTTTTTATTACAGCTGCAAATTATTCTGTATATTATACACAGTAATGTTTGGGAGCAAACTTTTCTCTTTATTTTCTTTTCTCATTTTGCAAATTAGTATAAGGTTAATAAAGATGTTCACAAATTCCCATTTCTAATTATTTAGTTACCAGTACCATTAATTTCCTGTGAGACTAGTGAGCTAAGAATGCACTGAGTTTTTTTCCATTAAATATTTGTGTTGGTGTTTCTGTAGTCTGTGTAAATTCTATTTGGCGTCTGTACAAAACAGCCTTACTCCAAAGTATAAATTATATAGCGTTTTGTTTTGTATTGTTTTTAAGGACTTTTTTTTTTCTTGTTGCTGTCAACCTTTTCTGATTTGTAGAAGTTTAATGAAATTTAGTAGTATAGTTTTAATACTCTGCCTTTGTTTTTCATTGTTATAGCCTGGGAATGTTTATTCAAAGAAGGATTGCAGTATATTGTTTTCTTGATCAATGTTATCCTAAATGTAATTATTTAATGAAAAGCAATGTTTGATAAACCTCTGAAGATGTAGGATAAATAACTCACTTTCCTCTATTAGATGTCTTTTAAGGATTCTGTGAATGATTCCATAGATAAGAACCATTATTAAAAAAGCCTGTTTTGTAAGTCTTTAATAATTCTGCTTTTGATCAAAGCCCAAAGCAGTTAGACACAAAAGAGCATTAACAGAAAAGCAACAGAGATGCCCCTTTGAGTCCATTTGGCTGTTTTTGTGGTTGATTAAGTTACACATACACAGTTAAATATGTCATTTATGGCACTATAAGGAATTTTGAAACATCAGGGTGATGTATGCAATGAGCCAAGCAAAAAGTCAGCTTACCATCAAAGCAGTGTTCACTCCTTGGCCTCAGGATTTCTATTTGATAACATGCAAAGCTTCCACTGTTTTTTTCTGAAATATATTTGTATAAAACCTTTAAAATAGCTGAACAACTCTTTGACTGAAAGACTAACAGAGCTAGGATTTCCATTAACCTCCTTCATATTAATGACAGTTTTTGCACACATTTAAGTGACACAGAAAAACAGATCAGAAAGTATGAATGGCACCTTCTCTTTACAGTTTGTCTATCTGTTGGCGAGAGTAGTTGGGGAGGTGTTTCACAGAAGTGCTAGTATGACTGAGAATGTCTCTGTTTCCATCACTAACAGTTTGCCTATTAAAACACTTACTTTCTCCCTACATATTTTGCTACTTTCATATACTTAGACTGTCGCAGCTACAAAGCCTTCATGTCTTTAGGTATGTGTTAATTCCCTTTGATTTCTGTGAGAAAACCATAAAATTAGAGTATAAAGTACTTTTGATAAGTCTTTATTATTTTGTAACCTGACTTCTTGTTGAAACTATGCTTAGGCAAATTCACTTTTTCTATGGATGAATCTTTTTCTTTTGAATTTATTGATGGATTTCCTTCAATTTTTAACAGGGTGATTATGGAGTCAAAGGTAATTAAGTTCTTGATCATTTTTGGTAATATGTAGCCAAGCAGATTAGGCAGACCATGTCAGTTCACTGTCTGAAGAAAAGTTTTCAGACACCTTGAAAAAGTAACACAGATACAGTGAAAAAGCTTCAATCAGACCTAGTTCCTTGAACACCAAATTCAAAGTCAAGATACTAATCCATGTGAAATGTTGCTTCATTAATTCTAGAAGTGATGGAACAGTTTTATTTGCCTTTTCAAGAGGATATATTATACAAGGGTGATTTTCATAAATATTTTTCCTCCACAACTATAACTGAAGCCATAGTGGCACTCAGGAACTGCTGAGAGAGCAGAAGAAAAAATCATCTTCATAAGCAAACAAATAAGTAGAAATGATGACACCTTTGCAAATAAGTCCTCACTGCTTATGGATTCATAACATATTCAAACTCTGCCTATTTGTTGATTTTATAAAATTTTACATAGGTTCAAAATGGCATTACACTAATTATCTTTAATCAGTACTCCAGCTTTAGTTCTGTCATTTGGCATGTAAATATCATTAATTTTGTCATCAACTTAACACTTTTTTCTTCAGCTATAGAAGGTCACAATTTCAGTTGAAATTTAATCTTGATTTGAAAGTCTAATATTTAGTGTGTATAGAAAAGATGTCAGACAAAAAGATCTCTAGTCTTTTGCTTTTACTTTACTCTATTTTGCCATTTTGACTTTGGAATCCTGAAACTAATGCTTCTCCTAAATGTCTTGAAGGAAGTCTTTCTAAGAAGGTGTTTAACATGGCAGTAGATTTGGCTCCATGCAAACTGCTGTAACAACTGTGACTTCATTTCAATACGCAGTGAAGAAGAAGGTAATTCCCCCTACATCTTTGCTGCTGTCAACAGTGATGACTCAGCTATCACCTGGAAAGTGGAAAATGCAAAGTTCTGTCCTTAATCTGCTTGAGGAATCTTCATTACCAGTCACCCAAGAAAGTACCCTAATGTCCGCAAATTTCGCTAAGGAAATGGTGGCAGGAAAAAGATCTGTGGCAGTGTCACTGTGTACAATACGGTTTGGGAGTCGTTGTGTCAGTTAACCTTTGGTATGTCACTTTCTCATTACAATTGCTCGATTTTAAAGCAAAAAAAAATTACAGTATTTGAAGAAATGAAAGACAAAATCAAGTTGTTGCTCCAGCTTTGCTGAAGAAGAAAGTAGATTAAATTACGTTGCCATATCTAATATTAAACTGACATTACATCTGCTCTTAGCTAAAAGGCCAAGTAGAATAAGATGCTTGTAGTGAAATTTCAATGAAAGAAACATATTATTTTCATTTTATTAGAATTAATTTTGTTCCTTCTGTCTCTACATAGAAATATGTATCTATGCAACAGTGAGCAAAACTGCAGCTAATATTTGTGTGACCTTCAGTATTATGGTAATTTATTTAAATGTTCTTTGTTAATTAAGAATATTTCACATAAAAGGCAAATAAATTGCTCTCACCAATTAATTATATCTTTGTAATTATTGGAGTGATCAATTATCATAATCAACAAGCATTACAGAAAAAAATGAGTCTAAAATGCCAACGGGCCTGTTTTAGGCTTGTTTTTTGTTTCTTATTCAAAGGAATAACTATTTTATAAAGCAAACTCATTTATGTGTTGCTCAGTTCTACATAAACTAGTAATAGAATCTTCATGAACAAGGAAATGAATATTTTCAAAAGTCTCGCTCATTCAAAATTTCAGAAAGTATGTGGGGTACATATTTGAAGATTTGGCAAATGTTCACCTTTACAGCTGTGAAAGAAGAACTCTCCAAGATTACTATTACATAACCTAAATACAAAGCCTCTTGAATGAAGCTTCTTGATTGTTTGCTCTAAACAAGAAAAAGAAACATGTTGAAAGAGTTGAAAAGAGTAAATAATTGACTATTCAATATGTTCTTCAAAAGCATGCAGCTGCTGCAAACTAAAGATGACGATACATGATCAAGACATGAAAAAATA